>NC_050203.1:61517219-61867219 GCF_013141755.1 Anopheles stephensi | reverse complement strand
CTTGAATCGCTGTTGCACGGTACTTTTTGTTTGGCAAATGGCAACAACATCACACTGGATCGCTTCAATCGCGAGCATCGCACGGAAGACTCCGAACGGGGAAGGAAACCGTCAATTAGGTTTGCCCCATCAATGCTTACCATGCGTATCCCAAAGGTTCTGCATAATCAACGTTCGATCAGACGGATGAAACGGTCTCTTCGAGGATGGAGAGCGATCTTGGACGTGTCATATTTTTCCTCCCATCGAGCGAACTCTACCAGTGCTTCCAGGCGGAAGGAGGGATTTGTTCGATCGCATGAACACCATGCAAAACAAGTGCTGTCGGTTCCGTGTGCCGTTACACAGTCGGATCGTCCCCGAGGGGAAGATATTATCATAAACTAACCGGTGCTGCGTAGACCCCCCCGGGGGGCAGAACATGTCCACGCCGTGTTGGGTCCTCGTCAGGGCGTACCCGGGCGCCCGGTGGTCATTATAAAGTTTGGAGACAAATTTTTTGGCCATCTCTCACCCGGCCAGCTTTCGGCGGATGGGGAAAACAGGGGATCATTTCGCGATTCGGTGGCCTTCTGGAGTTGAAGCGCAGAGCTCACGCTGGTGATGGTCAGCCGGAATGTTGCGATTTGCTGCTGATGGTGATCGTGTAAATTTCAACCAGCAACTGCTGCCCCGTGAACGTTGTGTGATCGTTTGAATGGGTTTCAATGGTGCGTTTAAATTGGTTAGTTTTCATTCAAGAAGCTCGTCGATAGCTGTTGTTGTGCTTCTGGTAGATCGGTTCGGAATTGAGTGGTAAGAAGAGAGGAGACAACAAATCTCAAAACATTGTTTCTGGCGTTTCTGACGATGCGACAGGTTGTGATTCTCGCACGGGAAACCGTGGTACGGCGATGCGATCGGGATAAACGCAGCTAATGAATTGAATGTGATGAAATCAGATAAGCGTGACTGGGTTCGCGAGATCTCTCATCCCTCTCCCTCCCCCCTCTCCATCCGAAACGAGTCAGGAAGTCAGGATTCGTACGGGGCAAGGTTGTGCAGTGAACCTGACGCGAGTGATGGAAACGTTTACAGGTATGGAGGGGGGGGGGGGGGAAGAGTGTCTCTGGGCTGGTACGTTGGTTGTAATGAAGGTAGTTTACGTCGATCCGTCTCGAATGGCGCTTCAAACTCTGAAATGTCTCGAGTGCGTCCCCGAAAAACCAGAGCGTCCCGGGTGCTGTAAAACAGGATACCATTAAATTATACTGCCGATCGTCGGGCCGGATAAGCGGAGGGCTCGGGAAGCTATGACTTAAGGGTTGTGGGAATCGTGCATACATGAGAGCGAATGCAGTAGCCTGAAGTAATGTGACGCTCAGTGTCAAAGAACAGCAATTAGATAAGGAATGGTTGGAAAAGTTGATGAGGATTTATTAATTTGAGCAATATAGTATTAGGAAATATGGTAGCAATGCATTTATTGATACAAATTCTAAGCTCTAGTTGAGATGTATCGGCTACTTAATATTAGAGTCCAATATATGGTTATTTATTACCTCTAAATTACCTAAGAAGTGAATCCAATTAAAATCCAAAAATTTTGATCATCTTTTGTTAATTTATCACTTACATTAAAACCTTCCAAATTCACAGATATCTGAACTCCTTTTTTAACTGAATTTGGTCAAGGATTTGAGTTAATTACACATCGTTTCAAAACATCTCCCAAAGGGCAAACTAAAAACAAGAAATTTGAGCTAACGAATAAATTTTAAACCTTATCATCTATCCGATCAGCTGTGCATGTGCCTGAGTTGATAAAAAAAAAAACAAACATTCCCATAACACCGTCGCATACATCGCAGCAGCGTGAAGCATTTTTGCAGCTATAAAGCAATCAAGCAACAACTCCATTCGGTTGATTTTAGCGTTTTACGATGCGCTCGGCATACACCGGGCGAACCGATATCCCCCCATATCGCCTCACGCTAATCCCTGTATCGCTGTGCCCGTGTATTATTCGGCAACGGCAACCCGAAACGACCGAACGAAGAGTGTTCCCGCTAGTGACGATTAATTAAAAGACAGCCATCACGCGTCGATCCACCGTAGGTTCGTAGGCGTACCGTCTCCGTAATGAGGTGCATCGAGGACTACCGTTTCAAGGAATGGGTAAACAAATTACTTCAACCCACTCACCCACCCTAACGGCCTCTAGTGCAAGCGCTGCGTTCGACAATCGAGCCGTTAGCTGAACGCCTCCCGGGACCGTTTCGTAGTCCGTTTTTGGAAGCGAAGTTCGTTTTAACGCCACACACGTGAAGTGCGTTTTTCGCGAAAGGTCGTGTCGCGCACGGTGCGTAAGGGGCAGCATTAATCGGGAGCGCATATCGCAAACGCAAAACAAGTGTTTATTACAAATCACTCTTTGAATACATTAATATTTATAAAGACCCCCGTGCGTTGCGTATCGGGTCTCAGGGCAGGTGCGTCTCGGGCAGAACCTGACACGCCAGCGCCAGTCAGCAGTGTATGGTGAGAACGGCTTTTTTCAAGCCATCGGTAGAGAGACGGCAGGCAGGTAACCTTATGATGGTCATCCGCTCTGGTGGCATCACATTATGAGACTGGCCGAGCGACCGGTGCTGTGTACTGAGTGGTTTCCCACAGAGCCCGCAGTCGCGACCACGGGAAGATAGATTCGCGCATTTCCATCGCGAAACCGTCGTCGGGTCGAGCTCAGACGGTTGGCTTAGGTCCTTATTTATCGGCGAAAAGAGCAAACAGTATGTGATATGCGGTGCAACATGCACACACACACATAGGCCGCGCGCGTATCGCGCCACGGTTTGTGCCAGTGTGTCGGCAGCCATTAGGGGTAGCTCATGTCGTTGTCGCGGTGGCGTAGTCTTGGACGCACTCCGTCTGTGCATTTATCGGGCGAAACCCATCGTGCCCCGGTGTCGCGTGAGAAGTGATCCTGTCAATCGCCGACGCGATGGCGACCGTTCAGTTGGGCAAGATCGTGGCAATTAGATTGCAACGGTGTAATTGATTAAAAACAGATTCATGCTGCTGGAAGGTCGGGTGGAAGAGGAGGAAAGTAGTTGGGGTAGGGTTAGCTGGGTAAGAGGAAATGTGTTGCCTTATTCGGGATGACAGCTTAGCACGGCGTGCGTGCGTTTTCGATACATACGATATTGCGTATGTAAAGAATGTGTAGCATACGAGCATGGTTAATGTAAATGGTGTTTGTTCAATGAACTAGAACCATACTCTTGACTATTTCATTGCTTTGCTTAAGCTGTTAAGAGGTGGAATTAAAAGTAAAACTATACATTTGAGTGAATATGTTTCACTCGGTAGCCAAAGACATTTATCGAAATACAAATCGTTATTTATATGAACCCTTATCATCGCAGAGATTCTAAATTAAAATTTGAAGGGTTTTAGGATAATATATTTTGACATAAAAAGAACTGTCCAAAGACTAACCCAAATCAAATTTACACTTAGGAACGAAATTTAATTTATATTTTGTTAATTTGAAATGAAGGAAAATTTCATAGTTTACTACTGAGCCGGTGGCGGATGCGATAATCCATTTTCAGATCGCCTCCCCGTACGTAGAGCTGACTACTTTGCTACGGGTAGAATCAAGCCACAGATAGCCAGAAATGGCAGGCGGAGACCTCTCGAGGTTGTATAGTGCCAAGGAAGAAGAAGAAGAAGTGTAAAGCAAGGTCCTGCAGAGATTTGAATTTGCCAATTTTACCAATTATCATGTTTTGAGATTGTCTAATAAGATATCACTGGTTGTGCTATTTCGTTAACTATTAAAAATTTAAAAGTACCACCAGGCCTCCTCTTAAAGTAGCAATACGACCAGTTCCTCATAAACAAAAAAAAAAAATAAGGCAAACGAGCACATTTAGACAATCTATACATGAGTATCTATTATATTAACATGTTTTTTTAATTTAAATGAAATCCCTCTAATAGCCTATTTTTGCTCTTTTCTACCATCATGAAAAGAGCTTATCTTCAATGGTTTTTGGGTCAAACATTCGAGAAGGAATACAATTTAAGAGTGTGTTGATAAGCCAGCTCAATATGTGTGACTTCGTTTAGATAGAAATCATTAGGCTAAAACGTAGCTTTATTGGCCACTGTCATTATTCATGGCGGACAATAAACTAAAATTGAATTAAGCCACCCAGGTACCATTAAATGATCTCTATTCGAGTGTAGACGGTAGGCTGGTGGCTTAAAACAATTTCCATGCCACAAACATTAGATCCTTGGAAACTGGAAACATTTTATGCTTCTGTGGTAATTTGCTGCGCCACGAAACGGCCGAGCTGTTGCGATTGCGTAGAAAATGATATCAAATTGTGTTCTCGAGCCTTAGTCCGCGTTTCCGCTTCTTGGAGCACTCTTTAAAACCATCAAGGTTTATTTTTTTAATGTCATTGTAATAAAGCAAAAGGGACTTGGTAACAATCCTGTTTTTTTTCTTTCTTCGCTTCAATCACTTCACTGCCGGCCGTCCCATTAGATGTGCTTATAATAATTTAATTTATGTTTCTTTTTGTTTCCTTTTTGTTTTAATAACATTAAAGGATAATTAAACCGAATAACAAGCCCAGTACATAAACGGTTCTCGTTTGCTTTGGCGCTGCGTTTAGTTGGTCTTCTAGCTCGTACACGCGGCGGCGGAACATCGATGCCCGCCGATTGGAAACTGCGTGGTACAGTCTCTTTGTTGACGGTGGTTCCTGGGACACTCGGCGAAGAACATGGTCCAAGAATGAAGTGTTACCATCGTGATTAGTCCGAAAAGTTTGTTTCTGATTTCTTGCCCCCTACCTACCCCGTTCACTTCGTATTGTCCGCGCGGTGTCGTCTTTGGCTGTGGTCATTCAGTTTCCTTGTTTTGTGTGTTTGTTTTATCGTCACCGAGAAGTGATGCGATGCAGGAAGATCTCGCCCTTCCTTGCGGCGTTCGGCGGTGTTCGTCGAGGTCGCGGCCGGAATCGGAAAACAGATAAACATTTACGATTTCTTACGCATTTATATCATTTTATACTGGGATCTCCATTTTCTGTCGCTGTCGGGACCACATCCTCCGGTGTGGTTGCCGAGGTTGACGTTTCTGGACCCGGGCCCGGGTCCGGTTGGGTCGGGTTCGACTGCTGGGTGCAGAAGTTTAATTGTTTTTCCGTCTCCTTGCTCTGGCGTTGTCTGTGGCCAGTTTATTTTCATTCATAAAATTTATGTTTTGTCCCTGCCCGGGATGGACCAGTGTCGCGGTAGTCGTTGAACGCCATCCATCGTTGTTTCGCTTGATTTGTTTGGAACGAACCGGGACACTTGTTCGCTGGTGTGCTGTTTTGGTGGATGGTAATTTGTTGGCTGGACAAACTGCATTCGATCGATTGCTTAGTCACGAGCAATGTTATGAGTGTTGCATGTCCAAAGATTACAGGTGGATTTATGGCAAATGTATGTGCAAACTGGATGTAATGACTTCAACAAGGTGATCAATATCGATTTATGATCAAAGGATCGATCGGAAACGATCATGATTTGTTCCTCGAACGATCTGTATGGATCATAGTTGAGTGACTTGCATACATTGAAGGTCTTTTAATGGTTAGTTTACTTGTAAGACTTCAGTTTGTTAGCCCCTTTTTTGCAATAAATGTTAGAGAAAACTGGTTGAATGTCTGTACCCTTTATTTCTTGCTATATTAGCTCCCAGAAAATGAGTACGTTGGGCTAGCTTCGTATCCAAGTGTCATACAGTCGATTTTGAAAGACACAACACAAACACTTCTGCATGGTCACTGTACAGTCTTCACAGAAGAAGGGCCTGGCACCACATCCACACTGGCTGAATTTTATTTCCCATTTAATTAACGCTTAATTTGGATATGGCCTAGGATGGGTTCTTCCCATTCTTAGCCACGACAGCACCAACAGATTCATGAATGACGGTATCAACGGCCGATGGACACGGGAGATACATTGCAGCGTTGTTTGCACTCGCGGCCACACGATCACCTACGGCAGATAATGAAGGCATCGCAGCTCGCTAGAACAAAGGACACACAAACTGTGCAAATTAAGGCACTCGGAACAAGGGGTTTACGGAAAGCAAAAAAAAAAGTTTAACATTACCGTTACCGCACTGTCAGTTACCAACCTACACGAGATAGCTTTTCGGGTAGCTGTGGAGTTTTATGATTTTCCGTAGAAATGTTAACGTCCATAAAAATTTGCCACCGCTACCAAGTGGATGTGTTTAATTTGCCTGCTGGAATCGCATGGGAGGAAAAGCTCACCGCATGTCCCAGGCATCACCACCCGATGTCCTCCTGCAGTACAGGTAGTTCCAAAGAGAAAGGAGCACCCGAGCAGCAGTGACGAAGGAAATGAAAGGAGAATAATCGCCAAATTAAACGGATGCCACTGTTTGGTTGTTAAATTTCGCGAATGAACGACTGGAAACGGTTTTATCGACAGTTTCGCCCTGGTAGTTGAGCGCGTTGGTTGTCTTGTTTGCGCGAGCTTGAGGGTTTGAACTTTCTCGCAGGTTGACTATGTGAGTGTGACAGCTTTTGGCATGGGAGGGATACATAATGATTCGCAAGTGAGTAAAGTGCACTTTATTTACCATTGGGCTGTCTTTATAATAAAAACTTGTCGATTAAAGGAGTAAAAGGCATTGAAACGCAGTGAAAAAGTATGTGCTGTTGAACAACAATTGTGGACAAAAATTGGTTGACCCTATTTATTTACCAATATTCATTTAAATTTATGCTTTATATGTTTTTTTATTTTTTATATTTCAAATCAAATTTGTTTGGGATTCCTCCTATTCCCGTCCAAGGTTAGCTAATATTGTTAAATTAATTATTTAATAGGAGCAACAACCGTCCCTCGAATTTGACATCCTTTTAACCGCTCATGATAGAGAACAATCGTTTGTTGATCCTTTTTATCGCGACTTCTGCTCAACTTGGACTCATAGCGTCTCTTCTGTCCATGTGACCAGCCCGACAATACTATATGGGCTAAGTCGAGCAGGCAGTGCTTTTCTAATGACATGACCATCCCTTCCATATCTAGCTTCTAGCTAAATTCTTCTAAAGTCTTATTAGCTGAACAATACTTATTGAGGCCATGCTTAGGGAATTACTACTCCTCTTGAGCATCTTCCTCTTGATAATCAGTGATAAAAAGATAATGATAATGAACGCTGTTAAATTATCCCACATAAACTATGAGCTTTAGACATATTAGATTTACTATGGTTGCTGGTTTTATAATAGAAAACTTAACAAGAACACCTAATGCTAACGAACTATAAAAACTGTATCTTTCGAGCCTGTATGTGAAAAATGTTTCATGATAAACGTTTTAGAATCATGCCTATCTACAAATTCCTTCATGATTTCATTCTCGATAATCTTTCACTAGGAATGTTTCCTTTCCTCTTGAAGTTGAAAGTTTTGTTTAAGCCCTCCACAACCGTAGGGGCTGCTAAAAGGTGAACGGTTTCGGCAACGCAGTGTCACTAATCACGCTACATGCTTATCCCTACGCAATTGTCTACACGCAAAACGGATACGGCTCTAGCATGGCTTAATCAGCAGCGAATGTTAGGTCCACAACTCCCCTCCCCCTCGAACCGATTCGTCGGCTTTTCCGGAACGGCACACTTAAAGCAGGACCGCTTTCACCCCCGATGATAAATATTAATGAAGAGACAAAGTTCAACAACCATATCCTCGGAGCCGCGGTGAGCTGATTACTGAGCACGGGCTCGATCGTTCGGGACCGTGGTGGCCACGGTTGACCACGCGTCACCGTGATTCGTAAAACGCGTGACGCAGGACATAAGTTTTGGGGGCCACCACACCGCCGGCTGCGGCTTTCGGCGATCGGTATTTGCATAAACCCAATCATCAGCCCAAGGTAAGGCGGGCTCACGGTGTGTAAACACAGTGAAATCCATGCGTTTCGGTGTCCCCTTTGGCCGCCAGAGTATCCTGCGGGTATGATTAATTAGGCAAAATCAATCATAAAACTCCCGAAAAGAAAGCCCGACACCGGGATGTGCGCCGTTTGGGCGCGCCGTGTCGCAGCGTAAAGATTGTTTGCTTTATACCGGGCCACGAATGGCCCATTCCGAGGTCTCTTAGAGGGTTAAGATTTTATGCCTTTTTCGTATAATCAGTTGGTTTTAATTCGCACAAAAGTTAGCTATTCAAATGACTAGTACGCACAAATGGGCTCGTAAAAAGCTTTCCCTCCATTATTATAGCGTCCGACTCCTGCAGCAGATTGAGTTCTTACAGTACCTTACCGACGGACCAACGGATAAATGCACGGTCACCAAGAAGCACAAGGATGTTTGTTTTTGGTGCCGCTGAGCAAAGGGCCGTGAGGGCACGAGGGTGCGGTATTTCGTTCTTATAATTAAACACCAACGGAACGCGTGAAAGCGTGCCCAATTTGCGATAACGCGCGAATTTGTTTATATTTTCCGCGAAAGTGTAGTGCTGGTGCTGGTCCGACCGAGTTACGTAGGCGTTGCGGAAAATAGCGATTGTATTAATGAGCTACTAAAATGTGTAAGCCAAGCCAAGATGAGGGGAGGGGGGAACGGTAGGCCGGTTCCGGCCGTACCGTGGCGATGCGTGCTGAAATGCTTACGGTGGTGAAGTATTCGCGTCTTCGCACTGGAACGACTCCGCATGACGTGACCATAAAATTATTCGCCAAATCAAGCTCACGCCAGGCAAGAGTTAGGTGTTTTTTTGCTCCTAGCGAAACAAGGAGTGTAGGTATCGTACTGCAAGGTCTTAAAGTAATCAGGATGTGGTTGAGGATGTGGTGGAGGTGTTTGGCTGCGGTCAGACACCAGCGGTAATTATTAACTTAATGAAAGCACGGTAAGGGATAAGAAGGAGAGTAAGAGTATGGGAGCAACGGAGTTGAATATTTAATTTAGAAACTTGTTTGACTGCATTAAACTGCAAATAGTACAAGGGAAAGCTCGTTAGACGATTTCTGCATCTATAATTGCATCTTGAAATTTAATTGTTTGGTTTAAATTTTTAATCTATTTTTGATGGTTTGTATCTGGATCCATGTATCTGGATAACAATTTATTTTCTATAACATTCTCTGTCGAGCTTGGATAAAGGCTTGGATTTTAATTTTTTTTTTAAATTTAAGATTTAAATAAGACATTGCATTTAGCATTTCCTCGGATGTGTTGCTAATTTTTATTCGACTAAGTAACATTAAATTTATAGTTGAAAATTAGAGAAAAATGGGGAGCGATCCTAACGAAAGAGAAGCAATTGCGCTTGTCTTTAATATGGCAGGAACGGCTGTTGTATCCCAACTGGACCATTTAATGCCGTATAGGACTGATTAAATATTTAAGTGATTTTTAATAAGCAATGCGACTGCGACGGCGGTCTTCAAACGCCAGTTCAAATCCCATCTGGGCCGTTCCCCCATGGTGAGGATGGACTATCTAAACACACGTTATTAATAAGTCTAGTTAGCCTGAATTGGTCGACCTAGTAGGTCGTTAGGCTAATAAAGAAGAAAAAGAAGAATATCGTCTTTGACCGATCGGCCAACACCGACTACTTTCGGTGCACTTTGCAACGGTACTGAGCGTGTCGCGTGAATGCGCGTGATCGCGACGCAACGGCGATGCGTATCGGGTTAAGGATTACATAAGTTTTTTATTTATTTATAAAGAACGGCCTGGCCGTATTGCTGGATTACATAATTTATTAAGCAAAGAAAATGTCCAATCATGTATCTAATATGTTATATCCAAAAAAATAAATTTTTGTTCTTTTAGGATCAGCGTTCGTATTGCTAAAATATTGCTAGGGTGAAATACATTAACAGATATGACATTGATTTATTGATTTACAGCCCAAAAAAAGAAATATATTCGCACAAACGCACCCAGAAATACTCTGGAGTTAAAACCACTATAAACTTTAAATGTCGAAAATCGCTCCTATGAAAGAATAATTAAATGTCCAGTAAATACTGGCCATTGCAAATCAACAATTTTATATTTTTCACATACTTTTATGAATGTTGTTTTCAAATTGCACTGTAGTCAATATTGTTTGTTATTTGTTTAAATTTTTGCTAAGAAAACAAATCGTATCATTCGTAGGTATTGCAACATGAAGTCATTTTTTTCTATGATTCAGTTATGCGTATGCTGTACCGCTTCTTTCCTTCTGTTTTCATATGCTTAAACCTTTCTAACGTGTAAGGATCATATCCTCAAGTGAAAGCACCATCAAAGTGGAACGGTGTTTTTATGTCACTCCTTACCGCCGAGGGTAGCCAGGATTTTGGTTTTACTTTCAACGTTTTACGACCCTTATGCATAGGCTTTCTAGGACATTAATACTTCCTCCGGGCGACGGGGCACACGGCACAAGGCTTTTCCATAGTTTTCCCTCACCATCCTGACCGAACAAACTAGTGACTGTGAGAGGGGTCAGGTTGAGCCGGTGTGCACTTTCATCGCCTGTCGGTGCGCTCGGTCGGTGCGTTATGCTAATTTATTCCTCTTAAAAGGCGTTAATTAATGAAATTACAATATTTTCACAGTATAAATCCGAACCGTAAGACCGACTGTGTGGCCGGGGCGTTGAGTGGTTGTTGATGTCGGATTTTCGGCCACTGATGGCGAGACGCAAGCTTTGTAACTTTTGTACCCTATGTTTATGTTATGCCCTTTTTCCTTTTTGTTTTGGGTGTCCACGAGTTGAGGGGTCCTTAACATGGGTTACGTTCTTGTTTTGGGGGTGCACGGTCGATTGTTGATTCACCTGTACCGACCGAAAGGTATGATGGAATGAAGAGGCAAGGAAGAAATCTCACGAGAAAGCGAATTTGGTGTCGCCAGTCCACAGGTCAAGGTGCAGAAACTCATAACGCGTGGGCTTTAGCGTAAATTAAAACAATTCATCCCGGCTTTAAGACGCGCAGTCATAATATAAAACCGTATTTTCTTCCCGTTCCAGGCCGGCGGCAACGACGACGACGACGTCTACCGGTGTGTCAGAGTGCAACATCTTCTGGCCGGGCTGCAGTGCAGCGGCATCCGTGGCGGTCCACCTGAAGTCACCACTGCAAGGCGGCGGGTCAGAACAAGGCGAGACTAAAATATCTGATTTCAAGACGGCAATCAACGCGCCGCCAAGCATCGCTGAAATGCCCCATACCGGTAAGTGGAAATCATCATTAGATTACGGCCATAATTTTCTTAGATTAAGCTCCGATTAAGACCACCGACCGGCCGACGGTTGTAGCATGCGGCCAAAGTCGATCAGTCGCCGTGCAGTACAGTGCACATCATAGCTGTCCGGATCATCGCTACTGTATCTGGAGTGGGCCCAGAGTGGCGGATAATTTCGCACGCTACGCGCACCGTTGAAGGTGGTAGACCTTCGGCCGAAACGGCTCGCGTTGGCCGTGGCGATCGGCCACCACCGACTACTTTCGGTGCACTTTGCAACGGTACTGAGCGTGTCGCGTGAATGCGCGTGATCGCGACGCAACGGCGATGCGTATCGGTTTGCGGTATGCATTTAGCAGGTATTATTGGAAACTGATCACCTGCCGAGTGTGCAAGTGTGCTTTTTTTCGATCTTGAAGGTGGAATCTTGCGCCCGGTTGCCTTATGAGATGCCTCGAGCACGCCATCACCGACCGGTTGCATTAAAAAGCCATCGTACTGCGTTCTAGAAGAAATTACTGGTCTAATTGAAAAATAATACACCCGTCAGGGCTGGTGAGTGAGGTCTGGCGCTTAAGAGTGCCAGCGCGGCCAATGGTTGCCCCAGTGCAGAGGCTGATTATAATGATTACTGAGATAGTTTTGAATGTATTAGCGTATAATGGGGATAAAGTAGAAAAGTTATTGGATTGCGTTTTGACATTGTGAGCTCTATACATCTGTTTGGTTATATTCACAAATGCATCTGTGCTTTATTCCAGGTTTATAAGTTTGTTAATTAATTGAATATTGAATTCTTTTAAATCTAACTTTTTTTATTCAAATGAATCAATGAAAAGAGCCACGTTATGCAGTTAAAGCTTTCTTGATTTTTTATTGAGGTTCCACTTTTAATTGCTAAATTCATTCAAAATATTTACGCTTTTAATATGAGCATTTCTATTATCCTTTTCAATTTACATATCTTGTTCAATTTTGTTTTTCAGTGCGTGATATAACGAAGAATTAGAAGGCCGTTTCTTGGCAGGATCGAACGTTTTCTCAATCGAAATCAATTTGCATAATTGCAAGGCGATCGATTTCGATGAAAGCAATTTTATTGGTATAAAAAATCATGTTGTGTAATATCTTTACAACATTGATCTACCCTTTTCAATCAATCATTTTTTCGACATGATAGAGCGACAAAAATCAATCACAATTATCACCTGCACCGAAGCAAAATAAGTCATTATTTATCGGTTTCGTAAAATCGCTTAATAAAGCGGTACAAATTAATTCAACAAATTCTTCCACCATACAAACCGCACGGTTGTTGCTGGCGTGTTCTGGTTTTCACTGGACCGGAAAACGGTCCTGCTTTGTACAAACCAACCAAATCGATGTGTGGGAATGTGGTCAAAGTTGTTTAGTGACTTGGTTTAGTGACTCCATGACGGACAGACACGGCGCGCGCGTTCGGTTAGAGCGTCAGCTCAGCAAAACCGTTCCCGGAGAAAAATTGTGCAGCCGAAAGTGACGCTGTGAAACGCTTTCTCAAACTGCAACACTTTTGCAAACGGGTTCGGCATAATATTAATATTATTCTCATTCGAACGGCTATCGCATCGTTATTTCTTATTTATTCTTTTTGTGCTTTTGGGATTTTTTGTTTTGTTTGTGGTGTTTGGTTTTGATCGGTTGCATCACGCATCACCAAACATTTTTCACCACAAGGATGCCAGGGGGACTCAAGATGAGCATGATTTGAAACATTTTATCCCAAAAGTCTGCGCTACTGTTTTGTGCATAAATTGATAGTTTTTGCACACGCTTAACACGCCCCGGTGACGGCGGTGACGGCGGCGGCGACGATGGTCTGCGCATGAAAAAGTGGAAGAATTCTGCAACTTTCTGCAGAAACCAGAAGCGAAGCGAACTCGATCGAGTAGATTTGGAGTCTTTTTTTTTGCTCAAGCTTCTGAAATTCCTCCCAGTCAATAGCGCATCGGCCAGTTGGTGTGCATCGATGCACCGGTATTCTCACAGCAGTGGAGGCTGAGAATATCGGAAGGGGGGCTTGGGGGTTTACCGATCGTCAACCGGTAGCGATCTCGCATCGCCACCAGGCTCCTAAGGTGTAGACGAGTGTGATGTTGTTCTCGCCGATTTTCTTCGCTTTTCGTCACTTCGTTGTGGTCAAGACGGTATCGGGTCCGTCGGTGGCGGTGGGACAGAAGCGATCGTTCGAGTTTCGTTCCGTACCGACGCGGAACGGGATAAAATATAAAAATTATATTTACAGATTAGCTAATTTTTTATCTGTCTCATAATACAAGTTGTAATAATTTGAAGAATTTTATGCGCTGAACGAATTCGCAATGGTTTCGAATTCTTCGTGTCCGTCCGAGGTTCGTGGCGGTGGACGATGATAGCTGGTATGCCAGTGGTTAG
Organism: Anopheles stephensi; assembly: GCF_013141755.1. Lineage (NCBI taxonomy): Eukaryota > Metazoa > Arthropoda > Insecta > Diptera > Culicidae > Anopheles > Anopheles stephensi. The sequence continues at coordinate 61,853,499 of NC_050203.1, read as the reverse complement.
CGATACGTTTTGGTGCGAGTGCACGGTGCTGCTTCGCACAGTGGAACGAGGGTTGAACCGTTGCAGGACAACATTTTATGAGCTATAAGATGTTTGCATGAAAAGTCCAATGCTGGCAAGGCATTCTAACGTCTTTCTTAAGTTAATGATATTTCCATACAGTTTTACAACTTGGTATCACTCCAAAGGCTTATTTTAGCTTAAATATAACTCAATAGATGGTTGGTCCATCAACAGTACGAAAACAGCACGGGAAACATTTGACTTCACAGCTATCGGGTTGTTAATCATGCGCCAAGTTATCTTATTCTAGGCACAGTTATACTGAATAGGTTACCCATTTTAAGTAAAATATTATTATTGGCAACGATATACCATCTCTGAGAACAGGAATCATTTTGACTTTGTTGAGAATATTATTAATGAGACATTTGATGGAAGTAGCTCGATTGACCACGAGGGTTTCAAAGGCGCATAGGTCCTTTTAAACGTCGTACACGCTTGACAGATGAGAGCCTTTGAACGGCTGGACCTTAAAAAGCCTCAATTTCCAGTTTGAGTACATTTTGACCGATTACACCTAACACCAGAACGCGTTGTGCATAATCCCAACATTGTCCTCTGGGAACCTACACCATATGCAGCGCGTCGGGGTGACGAGCCCGAGTTGATCGAATATCCATCGCGCACAATCCCAGCCAGCCGTAGTGAGTGAGTCCGTCGTGTGAGAGTGATTTCCCATCACTTTAAATTGGATGGTCCCCTGTTTTTGCAGCGTTTGAGCCCGCGTGGGGAAAACATTATTCAGTCCGATAGAGCTCGCGATATAAATCAACCGACCGAATGGCCGATGCTGCCGTGTGCGCGTTGACTGGAAAGGATCGTGTTTTTGTTTCCCATCGCATCGGCTGGCCGATTGAGCCTCCGGTTCGGTGGGGCTACTTTTTGCTACCGTGCCGCATATCACGCGACAGTTTCTTTAGCGCACGACGGCAAGGACATCTTGGCCGAGCAGTGCCCAAGCCCGAATGATCTATGGTATTGGGGTAGCGCTGCGGTGACGATTGGACGATGCTCGGAGGACGAACTTTTTTTTCCGCGTTTCCACCTCATGATGGTGTGATGGTGATGCTGCGGTTTGCTTGTCAGTTTTCACGCGTACAAGCTCGAACGGATCGGGGTTGAACGATGGGGTTGTGCGCTACGCTCTCTTCATTGTCTTTGGAGGCCCTGTTCTTTCTACCTACCTTGACAATTAATTGACTGGGAGAATAGATTTATGCAACCGTCGTCTCGGGAGCGAGAAAATGACGAATGACGGCAAACACTTGGACGAGCGAACGAGGACAGAACAGTTTCCAACGGGGCACCCATACTGTGTCGTGGAAGGGCTGCCTTCTCTGGCAGTTTGGAAAAACATACGCCCATCAAATGATATGGTACCGGTGTGGTTTTGTCAGTTTATGTCCAGCGGTGATTGAAGGCGAATTAATTCATTCTCCAACACTTCCAAGCCGTCCGGAACTGTTGAGACCCCGGGGTGTGGAGCGAGTCTCCGCGAGTGTTCCGCGTGTGTTTTTGAAAGCCTTGAATGAGTACGCGTACGATGTTGCATCCGCTGCTGCTGTTGGATGCTGCCACTGGTGAATTAATTGGCCAGCAACACGTACTAACGAACTCCAGAAGTCCGGGAGTGGATCGTTAAGTACACAGTTTTCGGACGCTCCGACGCCTACAAACGGGCAGAGCCTTCGGTTGGAAGCTTTTTGTCCGTAGCGTTACGTTTCCCAAAACGCTTGTACCATGATTTATGCTCCATTCGCACCGTGGCAAGCGAGGCCAGTAGGAAATCGCTACACGGATTAAGTTTCAGTGCAGCGTGTAGGAGACGGACAAAAAACACGGGGGGCAAACAAAAATGGAAGCTACTACCATTGCCGTGTTTTATATTGAACCAGCCGGCCGACCTGCGGGGTATATACATAGTTTTATTCATTTCGAGCTGCTTCACTAACTACGCACTTGTTTTACTGCTTCATTTGCCACATAACCACGGTGGAAACGCACGGCGAAACAGAGCGCGGCACCATGAATGCATGGAGAAACTTCCTCGGTTCACGGTTCGGTCGTACGCCGTCCACCGCCGTTGGTGCAAAGTGATGTTTTCAGGTGTTGTTACCATTTTATTTTCCTAATTAAGACCGAACCGCTTGCCAGATTCCTGCCGGCGAGGCTGTGCTGTTCGGGAGTGAAGATTTTTTTCTTGCTTGGTTTCCAAGAGCCTACCAAAGAGGCACGGATTAAAAGGCCGATGGAGCCGCCCGGAGGCTTTGGTTTCGTTCGGTGTTAGTTTTCCGGGAAAAGTGCGTCAAAGTGCGTGGTTACGCATGCCGAAGTCACGGAGCCGGGCCATACCGTGGGTCACCAGGCAGGTTGACAGACAGAACAGAAGCGAATCGTTAGTGGTATGGTGCGGGAACTAAAAGGCGAACCTTAATCACTTCCCGCGAAGAGCTGTAACTGTGTTTTTGTCGGAGTAATGGTAGGTGAGCTTGCCGAGGGGGAAGCTACCGGTGACTACCAGTGTTCGAATGATCGAGCAGGTCGTGGATAGAGGTTAGCGTTTTTATGGAAGCCTCGTTTCCGGTGCAAGCTGCGAAGAAGATTAATCTTATTTTGTACCAGAAAACACCTAATTTGTAGAAATAGTTACGCGAAGATGGCTGGACTAGGGGTTTTAAAATGATTGACTATGCTATTGTCTTGTTTATACATGACTGTTACAAAGAGCATGTCTATGGAAGGTAGGGAATTTAATGTAAAAAACACACTAGACTTTAAAGTCCCAGTCTTCTAAGTAAAAGTTCTGTTTTTTCTTAAATTTTTTTTTATTTTCTCACTCTTATTCAGAGCATTGGTGAAGTGTGCAATCATCGTATCGTTCTGGTCATATACTGTTTTAATGGAAAATTTCAAAAAGCAATGTTTGTTTTAACAAGGTACAGCGATTACAATTATTTAACACGGCAACCGTAGCAATTTGTTATAATGAAGCTCCGATAGCTCTTCATTAAGCTGAATACACTTTCTAATGATAATCATTTTTGCGATAAATAATTGATCATTCTCATCAAGATTACCATTGCAAAAGCCTTATCGCACGATCGGATGTCAAAATGCTTCAAAATTGCCAAGCAAACCCCTAACCTGCAACAGTGTGTCGTTCGGTTGGGTGGACATGAATCGAAGCATAGGAATTCTGCTTTTTTGTATGTGTGTGTGATTAGATTCAATCGAGGCAGATGCATCCTGCTTGTGGACACCCGTCTCCCGAATGCATCGTCTAATGCATGCTTAGACGGTACGGCTTTTCCTTCTCAGTCGGGCCCGAAAAGTTGTGCTCCGTTGGAAACATAATCAAAATAATTGATTGCTGTTACGGACGGGACATCAGAGCCAGAGTTTGTCTCGACTGCAATGCCTCTGATGCGGCATGCCGGGGCACGTTCTAGTACGGTTGTCTTTTGCGCCTGGAAGCGTAGTGGCAGGCTGCTGATTAGCGATGCACCGCATCGGTGACGGTGCATTTAGATGTGCCGAAAGCACTGCGCTTAGAAGTCGCTTAGATCAACCGGGAGTCATCCGCCAGGCATTGGGAGCGCAGAAATTATAGCGTTTGTTTGCGTGTAATCGACGAACGAAACGTCGGATAATCATAGGGTCGGATGGAGACCGGGGTCCCTCGGGAAAGAGGGACAGCAATATTTGGACCATTTTGGGGTGGTTCTTTTTTTGTTTTTGCTTCTAATGTCGCGGTGGTGGTGAGTGAAAAATAATAACTCAAATTGAAGGTGGCATCTTGGTCGTCGTGAGATAATTTGAGTTTGTTCTGGAATTTTAACCTAGGCAGTTAGCTTACTGAGAAGTCTTTTTAAGAAGAGATTGTTACAGGTTGCACGGTCTTGAATCAATTAGAACACATCAATCGGTTAGACCCGTCTCCCGATTAGGGTAAGCTTCGTTCCAGATTCTGCCGTCTCCTTGGACTAGTTCGAGAAACAACCACTTCCCGACAGAACTGGCGCGCCAAACGAATGAGATACCTTTTTAACGATCGTTGATGATTTCGGAACGTTTCAGCTTCTGAATTCTCTCAGCGGGTCGGGTTTATGTCCCCGACGGCAAGGCGAAACCCTGGGGAGTGGTCCTTATTCACCTGGTTACCGCGTATGCAGATCGCGCGCCGCGGTTCAGCATCCTTTAATGGGCTTTAGAATCGCCGTACTTTAATTGCGTCGACGCTCGGCTTCGGCGATCGCAGTTGTGAGACTAATTAAACCGCTAAATTCCACCAATTTGGCAATGGCTGGCAATGGGTTTCGGTCGGGCAATGGGGGTATAAAACCGAACCCTATCCCGTTCGCCCATTTCGGCGGCTCGGCTCGGACGCTTACGGACATAAACTAAGTTCTGTACGCGTACAGGATTGAGCGGTAGAAAATTTTGTGCGAACCTTCACAGCAAAAGCCGCCGCCCCGACATGCAGCATCCATCCAGCAGCCAATCAGAAACGGATCGAACCGAGGTCAACCAGGGCAGTGGCTGCCCTGTAGCAGGTTGTCGTAAAACTGGCGGGCTCGGCGAGCTCCTGCTTCTGCCGCCAGATTGAGATTTCGGGCGTCCATGTGGGCCATGTGAGCGTGTGTGCGTGTGTGTTTGTTTTATTTAATTTCCCGTGCCCTTTTTTCGCGGGCGTGCACACATCGCCCGGCCACCGGACATAAATTTATAATGGCAAGCGTAAAAGTTGTCTTCGCCGGCTCGGTGGCTCGGAGAAATGAAAAACGGCTCGCTGCGTGCGCTCCGGCCCAGCCTGACCGTATAAACACACGTTCCGAGGATCAGGTTTATGTTTGCTGCGCCGTGGCCGTGGCATGAAGATGGCGGCTTCTGTGAGTGAACCAGCGAGCGCTGGTTGAAGAAGAGGCGATGGTGAGTTTTTGCTTTGTTTTATGTGTACCCTTTTGACGCGCGACACCCGAGCTACCCGACAGCAGGTAGTCCAGCCGACTGGCAGTGGCCTCAACCGGTCGTCACTCCTCCAGCCAGCCTCGCGGGCTATAAACGGAGAGTTTTATATGAAATGAATGTTAATTTCTTGCCATTTTCAAACCAACTCACCTAGGCTAGCCACCGTTTTCATCCGTGCGGGACCGTGGACTACCAGGCGGCGCCGTCCTGCCTTCCGCCGCGATGACAGTGGCGCTTTGCGCTCACGTTTCGCGGCCACAATCATCGCGGCCATTAGCATCGCCATCTGCAACAACCATCCACGCCCGCCCGTTCGGTCCCGCGCTGGGCGCAGTTGCAGTGACCATAATAATTAACCGGCCCGTCCGATCGGGGTTGCGGCTCATCGCGGCAGTTACGATGGTGGACGACCGAAATGGTAGCGCAAATGGTGCTCTTTTTACATTTGCGTAACGCATCAAGTGTGTTTGATGTTTCGGGATCGGTATGTCAATTGCATGTCGTTGAAATCGATCGTACCGTTGCTTCGTGCGGAGCGAGATGATTCTAATTAGCATGATTTTATCAAACGAAGTGTATGCACTTGGTGAGCCTGCTCGGATCGAATGATCTACGTAATGAAGAGTGATGGTACAATCGATGGGGCAAGACAACCTATCGAAAACTTAAGCATAACTTAACATCAATGGTTGGTGATTAGATTTTATTTTTTAAGATGACTTGCTGCTATATTTTAGAAAGATAGAACAAACTCTGGGAATGTATAAGTGAATTTTGAAATTATTTTATTATTTTTTGTCTATATATCTCGAGTTCAATAACATAGCTTATTGGTGTTAAAACCTCTTAAATAATTGCTATATAGTTTGAAGTCATGAATATTATCAGAATATTTGAATGCCAAGTGAGATCTTTTTTAACGAAACCCGAATCCTATGCATACAAATATTGTTGTATACATTCAATGACTTTAAGTTATTGGTATAATATCTAAACGTGATCTTTGGTAATACTTCAATCTGCTTCAAAAATATTTTTTTATAATATAGAAACAGACTAAATTTAGCTTTGATCTGTAAAGCAATTACCCTTAGCTTCTTAGTCACTTACATCCTCGAAAGCACCTCTGGCATCTTCGACCTACAATGTCTGGCATCTTTGATATGAGTTTAACCCTAGCATCAATTCTATTCATAGATGGAAGGTCCTATAAGAATCTATGCTTGGTGGAAAATCGACGATGAGGAAATTGAACCTTCTATAGGGTATTTGTAATTGAAGTTCACCTGTCATTATATGTCCCCATACCGTATAACCTCGCCCAGATGTGCTCTTGTATTGCGCACCTCAAAATAAGCAATCAAGCATGTGTCTTAATAACTGAATATTTGATGTCACATTTAAAATAGCTTGTCTAAACTGCAATCACCAACTCTCGTCTCGCAAAGTGCATTCTTTGCATCGTTCTGCTACCAAAAGTCACCCCAAGTCTGCACAACTCTTTCGGTGCAGGTTGGTATGCAGTCGTTTTGGAAATGGGCAATCATTTGGCGTTTTGGAATTGGCACCAAATAGAGCAAATAAAATTATAAGTAAAACAAAAAAAGCACAGCTCGACGCCCAATAAAAACAATCAGATCCATCAGTCGTTTCGAAACGCCGTCAGCAGCCAGCCGCGACAGATTGACCAGCTCCCGATCGCCATTCCGTATCCGTTCCACACCGTTCGCATACCATTCATTCATACTGGCCGGTGCCACCTAGGGATGGTTGGAGGACGGGAGGCCGGTTGGCCCGATTGTGGTGGCTGTGGGTTTTTTTTTTCGGGGGGTACTTAAAATTATTTCCTAAATGAGCATAGCGTTCATCTCCGGTGCAGCTCCTTCCGACGGTGCGGGCCAAAAGACCGCTGGTGGCACCTGCAACGGGCCTCCGTGTGCATTCCTTTTGCAGGATCCGATCGAACGAAACGGGCTGGCCCGTAATGAAGCCATATCAGGCGGAGCTGACTGGCCCGATCGGTATGTTTGCTCCGGTGCCGTACACACTCACACCGGTTCCAGTGTGATGGGTCCACGAGGAACGGTGGACGAGCGGCTCGCAAGCCGGCAGAGTCGATATTAAAAAGCATAAACATATTTCCCGGTTTCCGTTCCGTCTCGGTCGCAGGAAACGGAGGACTCTGAGACGAGAGGAAGAGAGAGTGAGAGAGAGAGAGATAGAGGGGAGTCCATTCCAACTAGGGAACTGACGGGAGCGCGGCGTAAGCAAGACATCATAATTATATCCCATCAATCAATTCGCACACCACATATTTCACCATGTGACGGTATTTTGTTGCGCCTCGTAACGGCACCGGCTCGTTATGATTGGGGGTTTTTAAGGCCCCCGTCGCTGAAAATGTGTCATTACACTGATTTCCACGCAATTGTCGATTCGCGCACGGGAGCTCATTCGCCATCGGGGGAGAAAAGAGCGTCTCTTCGACTTCCATCCCATTGGATATTCTTGGAAGACGTTGAGCCTTAATAATTGATTAGGGATGCATCGGAGACGAAGTTTTGACCGTGGTTGATCTTTTAAAATCTCAGCATCTTCGTACAGCAGCTGGGCGATCGTAAAACAACCCAGCAGGAGATCGAATCAAGCGAGTGGAATTGGTACCATTTTTTTTTTCTTTGGTTCGGTTTGCAAAGATTTCCCCATCTTCTTCCTGCTGACTGCAACAAAACTGCATCCCAGCAATGCATCGATGGCGATCGCGGTCGATCTTGCTCATTATCGATGCTGTCATCGGGTTTTGTGCGTACGGCAGCGTTGTTGAGGATGGTTAAATTTTTATCACGCTTCACGATCACCGCGCGCGAATGATACGTGTGCAGCGGACGGTCCCGTTCCTCGTCGGTCTCGCCGGTGGACGATTTGATGGACAGACTCACGGCACTCGGACGAACTGGTATTGGAATATCAGTTTTTTTTGTTTATGTGTGGTTGTTTCTGTTGCCCGTTCTTCTGCTACGTGTTAACCCCGGGAAAAGTTTTTCGCCTGCCCTGCAAAACGTATCGATATGATTTTATGCTTCCAGGGTAGGGTTGCGTTTTGCGACGGTTATGGTTTATATCATGTTTAATTCATACACTTTGCGTCACTCACCGCCGAGCGATCGACACCCGGAGTGGTTGGGTTTTTGAAGGCAAAGGAATTTAAGATAAACTTGAAGGCAAAAACACACACAAAACGACTGGATGCAAGCACGGAGGTGTGTTTGCATGCATGAAGGGTTTTTCTGTTCGCCGAATGGTAATACATTTTAAAGTAGATTGTCCGGACCTGATCTGATGGAAAAGAGGTGAAAATCTTGACACCAAGGTTCTGCTTCGGATCGTTTTGTTTTTCATCGTGTTAGTGCAGCAAAGTTGAGCGCTGGATGGTTGCTGCTCAAAAGAGACTTCTATTAGCATAAGATGGAAATGTTTGTTTAAAATAGAGTTAACATCAAAAGCATCATTAGAACAGCGATGTTATAGCTCGAATGCACGGAATGCTTGCAGCCTGGACGTATGTCTGCATTTAGCAGAACCAGCTGTACATTCCAATCGTTGCGTTTGTAAGGATCACTAATTTGCTCGCGTTTTCAATTTCTAAATCAACCAACCGCCAGAAAGGCTTAAGAGAGTTTTTTTTTTGGAGGGGGAAATAGGTTCTCACTTTGCATAAACATCCCCGGCGGCTATGTTCGTAGACCCGAATTTGTCGTATCAATATTTGATTTATGCTGGTGGCGACCACACCGACCCATACATTTGCAGCACATCTTCCAGCGCGGGTTGCTTAGCGTCATTAGCTACACAGCCTTCAGGCCTGGTAGGTTCACTACCCAAATAGCTGGTACTCAGGCGCGATCGGTTGCACCGTAATTGCGTGGTATGCGACCAGTCAGTATGCAATTGGGCGATTCTCTGGGCCATCTTCAAATTATGCGTCTGTCGCAGGTGTAATCAAGGATCTGTATGTGTGTGTGTGTGTTAAGCGAAAAACAGACACAGACGGCATAACCACACGCTCAGCGCGAGACACTTTGGCACAGAAACCTACATCCTTGCCGAATCCTCCACATTCCAGCTACTCGATCTGAAGGTCAAAATTGGGACTTCTTCTCTTTAAGCTCGTGTGTGTTTTTTTTTGGCTGACCAAAAATCTCTCAACTCAGCTGCTTGCAGAGGAATCGTTCAGTGTGGCGGTTGACGCGAGAGCTCGAAGAGTGTAATTACAATGCATTACGTAGTCGCGTGCCCCTCATTTGTTGTTCGGCGGAAGCATCATGCTGCAGCAGAACAAGGCGTGGTACTTGGAAGTATGGAAAAGATAAACACACATTTGCAAGCTCGAGTGCTCGTGCGATGATAAATTGTTCTGCACTCTCGGTTAAGCACCGACGGTAAAACTAAGGGAACAAGATCAGTACACGCACCGACGGAAGTAGAACTCATGTACCCGCGAAAGCTCTGCTACAAATTTTATCCTAAAAGTCGTTATTCGTAGCCACACTTTAGGAAAGGATACTTTTTGTGCGTATGTTACAATCATCGAGAACCAGGTGCTTGCCATTTCTTGCTTGCATTACGCAGGGTGTTAAAAAGGACATCCCTGCGCGGGCAAGGATCCAGCTGGCCGGGAGCCCGTTCGTTAATGTGTCAGTGCGCCAGTGGTTGATGATCCTTCCTTGCCACAGCTCTAACCCAATTTCGGTTTGATTGAAGTAAATGCACTTTGATGGGAGGTTAGCAATTTTGTCATTAGCTTACGCTGCTGCAGGTGTCTGGTGTTTCTGGTGCGCTTCGGGGTGTGCTTTGGTTGTTGTATCTCTCACTGCAGAAGGAGGCCAGGACGGATGAATGGATGGAACGCTCACACTGTGAGGCACGTGACCGAAGGATGACTTTAATTATTGCACAGCCTATAATTAAGTTGATGTGAGCTGATGGGTTTAAGGCGGGAGATAAGTTGCAATGTTTTGTGGCTCTGGTATGTCCTAGCAATATGCAATGGGGTCCGTAGAAGGTAGGACGGTGGGACTTTTGTTGTGTGGAATTGTAATGTTAATATAAGGATGTTTTTACGTGGTATTAGATTCACACGGAAGGGGAGGTTACATTACAATATATTGTAAGTTTTGTTTTGCTGAGGATATTATGAAGATTTTACCAACCAAAACCATTAAAAACTGTGATTCTTGGATGATATTACTGTAGCTTTTATTTCAAATCCACTAGAACGAACTGTGTACTAACAAATTATTACATGCGAAAATATGTTTGCAACTTGCGCCTTGACGTATTTACTCGTTTCTAGTGAGTTTGTATTTTTTTTTATTGTAATACTAAATGCTGCTGGCTTTCTAACTAACAGAAAGATTTTAAAATGTTTATATTTAATTCTTGTTTGATTTATACACTTTGCAATTCAATTAATTGGGACGGCTCGGTGGTACATGCGATAACGGCGCAGGGGTTTATACAGCAGGACCGAGGATCAAGTCTCATCTGGGCCATTCATCCATAGTGTGAGGACTGACTATCCAACTCTGCGGTACTTTAAGTCTACCTAAGAGGTCTTTGGGCTAAGTAAGAAGAAGAAGAATTTAATTTACATTATAAGTTATGCTTCTTTTATGTTGTATTTGTCTTGTTGTATTTAATTATTAATTTAATGTTGATTCAATATACTTTTTTGCTATATTCAACTTTTGCTATTTGTCCACTGTTGCATCTTTACTTTTTTTGCATTTTCTCTTTCAGTTAGTGTAATATAAATCTAACAATTTTTATCTATATTTTAACAAGAGGGTTTCTCAAAATTCAAGTGAATAAGATTTATAATCGTTACAGTTTTGCTATGTGAAAAATCTAACAGTAAAACTAAGAAGTACCATTTTAACATAAACTGAAAATTTTGAAAATATTAATGAATGTGATTTTTTACCATAAACATACTTGGGTTATACTCTGTACAACCTGTTTTATGTTTCGGTTATTAATAATAAAGAAATCGTCTACACAACGATAGCAAAAGTTGGAATGCCTCTCTGGATTCATCCTGTCCACCTCATTCAAGCCATTTAACACCAAAAACCGGCACCGGAAACTTGCCCGTTGACATTCCGCTCCCGATATCTCGTCACACTGGATCATTCGCAGACAGGCCGCCAAAAAGAACAACGGGAGAAAAAAAGCACCACCCCTCCCCCCCAAACCCACCAAAACACACAATGTCGCGGAATTCCATCCGTCGAGGCATTTCATAACGCAATTATATTTATGACAAAGCACCGATGCAGCGAACGGACGCACGCTGCGAAAATTGCCATTCCGACCAACCATTCCTTGGCGGTGCAAATTTGATCTCATTACCGGTGCCAGGTTTGCGTGAAATTTTGTGGTGTGAAACTTTCGAGCCCGTAGAACGCCCCGTTTGCCGTGGATTGCATAGCGGTTTAATTGGGACGCTCGGGTCGCTCAATTTTCCCCACACTTGGGAATTGGAAAACCCGCCAACCCGAAACCAAATTCCTGACCGACACAAACCAACGTGGCCAGGCGATATTTTTATAGCAAAGCCGTAGCCACAGTGTCCGTGGTGAGTCGAGCGTTCGATCGATTGATATCGACCGCCTGCGAGGGTTTAAGGCTTTTAAAGCTTCCGTGTTTGTTCTGTGTGTCCTATCTTGAGTTATTTGCTCCCTCGGGGTGATAGTTTCCCCCCCTTTGCACGTTATACTAACTTCTATCTATGTGTCTTGCTTTCTTGTTTTTCCGCTGTAGGCCAAGCGGGTGTCAACCAGCTGGGAGGAGTCTTCGTCAACGGTCGACCCCTGCCGGACATTGTCCGACGGCGAATCGTCGAGCTAGCGTTGATGGGCGTCCGACCGTGCGACATTTCCCGGCAGCTTCTCGTGTCTCATGGTAAGTACGCTGTTCCACCTCCTGCAACACCAGCTATCGAGGCCACCCTCTACAGCCAAAGAAAGCTAATTAAATCGATAGATTAACCATTCGCCTCGGGGCGGTTTCTTATTCCTTTTCCTCCTGCAGGATGTGTATCGAAAATTTTGACCCGCTTCTACGAAACAGGATCGATACGGCCCGGTTCCATCGGTGGCAGCAAGACCAAGGTAAGAAGACCGGTACGCCTGCAGCAAGAGGAAACCTTCTTCGCGAGGGTGAGTTATCGGAAATGCGCCATCTTAATTATTCCTGCAACGCAACATACATCGGGGATCGATCCACCGAGCCTTAACCGAGTGCCGTTAATGAACTGTGAAGCAAATGCGGCCGATGGTGGTGTGTTACTGCCTGTAACAGGACACACTTACACTTCCGACCACTTTGTGACACGTCCTTGCTGTGGGGTGGAAAGAAAATACAGAAGAGGGGGATTGGAACAAAATGGATTCCTTTCCAGCCATCCTTCCGGTCCTTGGAAGGAACGTTTATCCAACGCAGAGTTGGAAAGGCTCGGACGACTAATTGCGTGTCGTAAACAACTGAGTCTCGCACTCTCTCTGTCTCTTCATCAGCCCTCTAATTCCATAGCTCTATCACACTTTTTTTGCGTGATCCGTGTAGAGGACGCGTACTTTTTATTGAAACTAGAAATGTTTCCAAACCCCATCATTGGGGGAAACAATAAATGTGTAAAAAAAACGCTAAAGTTATGAAACCGAAATTGAAAGCCCGATCGGAAAGAGGAGATAGCAGAGGGCCGGCTCGTCGAATCGAATAAAGGATAATTATTTATAATGTGAACCAATGTGTCACTGTCATGTTGCGTTCCGTTTTGGCTCCATGTTTTAAAACCAGGGTTAAAGTGCACATGCTGATGGCATGACCGTTGGGAAAGATCTCCATTATGGTAGCACGCTTGCATTTTCGCTTGCTGGCACTATCAAGATGTGAAGCGTAGGGTGTGTACACGAGAGATTCACTCGGGATGAACTTGGGTGAATTATGTTACAGCGGAGTTTTAGAGCAGTTTATGGCATCTTGATGAACTGTTTTAAAATATTTATTCTTTGCTCATGATGAACAACACGATCGTACGATGGGTACTTATAACTAATTGTAATTGTTCTTTATGATGCAATGCATTGTGGCTAGCTTTAAAAAGTATTTATGAGAAATAAACTTTAATTGTTCCTTACAGGACAATACACATACGTGGCAGCTGTTGAACGACACCCTTGATGAGGAGTTATTGAAATGTATTCATTATTTATTTTATTACTGGTAGCATGCACATGCAAGATAGCATTCGGCGTTGGAAGGATTTGTTTGAATAGCTATGATTCGAATGACAAACAGTTACCCATTTTTGGATGCATCACCTTTAACGAGATATTTTCCATGTAGCGTGCTACCGGAAATATTGTTCCCACTTATCACCCACTATCAGCCGGAGGGGAAAGTTTTCTTTTTGGTGCCCCATGGGTTTTGTTTGGCACCATGATACGATTTAGTGAACCCCCCCGGGTGAACACAGTCCACCGCAGTATCGACCACGTTACCCCCTAGGGTTTGGGAAATTGGTTGTCGTGCGCCACCGGTGGTGAGTGGGGTTTGATTGATGATTAGGGTAATAATGTTGACATGCATCTAAATATCCCAACATTATTGAGCACGCTACGCGGGGAATCACGTGTGAGAGTGTATCCTAACAGCGTCCTTAAATTGTGACACTTTTTCAAACGGTTATGAAATATTTGTATGAACTAAGTTTTCTGGTCTTAGAAAAAAATACTATGGCTAATTAGTTGTGTAATTTTATTTTTTCCTGGAACGATTGATTATTTGGGGGAAACCCAATCGATACAGAATACTGGGGAAAACCACCCGATACTGTACCAGACGGAACGTTCCAGTTCACCCTTAACACGTTCCAGTTCAACGATGTGATTTGTTTGAACTTCTGCAGACTGCCAGCACTGATAATGGAGTTTGTTTATCACATTCACGGCTCCCTGCGGAGATGATCGCCCCCGCCCTGTTCCCCTATGGCCGTGGGAAAATTGACACATTTTCCCCAAAATACGCTCCACCTAATGAGTTTCGTTTCGGCTGGCGAGAAGCATCAGAGTGAGCCAGCAGTAATTATAAATCACCGGAAAAGTAATCATTCATTTTTGTGGAGCTTTTCTACACACTGCTCCCCGGACACAGAGCTTATCGACGGGCGAAGCTTATCGTATCGTAGCGCATTTGGCGTCGGAAAGCGGGACATAATTAAACGGTAATGATAATTGGATGTGATGCCTGTTTTTTCGTGCATTTTGCGATGCAACCGAATCAAAGTGTTGATGTGTGCTCGGGGGCAGTGTCTTGCTTGCTGTGCACCGGAACAGCTGCATTTTTGGCCGGTTTTTGGGGGAGCCGGTTTAATTTATGCTAATGCTATAGCTATTTGGCGGGAATCGATGTGTCTGAAGGATGGTTGTGTCGTCCTCGGGGCTGTTGCTGTTGCCACGCCGGTGGTCGTACGATGTCATGTTCACACCATCGTTCGATTTGAGAAACTTTAAAAGTAAAACACCAGCAAAGAAAGGGGAAACAACAAACGGGGAACACAGCATCGGTGACAGGTAGCTCCGGGCAGTGGATTTTGCTCGTTGCCTCTTTCTTTTCGGATCACGGTGACCGATAAGCGTCACCGAGTCATAAAATTCAATTTAAATTTACTAAATCGCACCCCCCCGACGGCCATCTCCACGGACCACACGGTAGCCAGTATCCGGTGTGAGACAAATCCCTTTCCAGGGGAGACGATCCCGATGATATCACGCGATATCTAGCATGTTTGATGTTGCTGTATGATTTATGGCGGTCCCGTGTGTAGCATACCGTTTACATGTTCCATTTCTGGTTTCTGGAATGGATTTTCTCACCGGCTTCGCATCGCATCGCACCGTACGAAAGGGACAGGCGCAGTGACATCGGACCAGCATCCGAACGGTGGGTTGTGGTCGCGGTTCTTCTTGCGCGACTGTTGTTGTCTGTCGTTTGCTCAGGAAAGCATAACTCCTCCTTTTTTCTCAAGGCGTTGCTTCGCTCGCTAGAGGTTGGGTGATTTCTGTTGCGGTTGAATATTGAAAGGTTGAAAACATTTTATTTTTACCGGGAGGATCTTAGAAATTCTTTTGTTTCTTTTATTAAAATTATCCCTTCTTGAGGTAAAGACTTTAATAAGAAAAGGGAGCAAGGGCCTTGCAGTAACGTGGAAATACACCATCTGTTTGAATAAATAATTCAGTTTTAAATAACGAGCCGAGTTAAAGATTTTCAAATAGAGTATTAACACACGCTTATCCCTTTTTACAAACGTCGTAGCTTCACAGGGTTTTCTTAATTATATTTATTTTTAGTTTTTAATTTTTGGTCTTAAATTTCAAATGAAACTCTCTTTATCGGGGCTGTCCGGTGGCAGAGGCGATAACGGCGCTGGTCTTCACACGGCAGGACTGGGGTTCATATCCCATCCAGATAGTCTCCCTGTACGCAGGTCTCTGACTACTTAGGTACGGCTAAAATCAAGTCACAGAAAGCCAGAAATGGCAGGCTTTTTTGAGACCTTCAAGGGTTGTTAGTGCCAAGGAAGAAGAAGAGGAGAGAAGACTCTCTTTATCTAATATAAGCAGCACCATTTATTTTTATTACATTTCATATTTTATCTAAATACTTCAAGAAAAAGTCATTTTTCAACACACAATTCCACAATAAATTCCTCCGTCGCATACTACTTGCTCCACATTGCCCCAGAATGCTAATCAATTCAGTACCGCTCTGTCTGACAGTGTGTCGTGTCGCGATGCTGTTCGGCAGCAAAACGTTGCTTACATTGATGTTGATCGGTATTGATAAAATCACACCCAGCAGTGGCCGATTATGGTTGCCCATAACAAATGATATACTATCATCGCCACAGTCCGTGCCAGCAGATGCCGTGCAATATAATGATCCGAGCGGGACTCTCGGTCGACCATAAACGGTCGATCAGCTGCATGAATCTCACGCCACACCACGCCACGATGAAGGTGTTAATAATCTTGTAAAATATTCATAGACTCCACGATGCCGTGGTGCGGGAATCCGTCCCGAGACCGTCCCCAACGTTTCGTAATGGTTAATCATAAAATAATTTTCACTGTTTTCCGACAAATCTTTGCTGTCTTGAAGCTAGAAAGGCGCCCAGTGAGTGTGGTAGAATGTTACAAAATATGGATGTGGCTGGCCGCGACTGTCGATAATTTTATTTTACGACCGCAAATCGAGTCAAGGCGAACGCGACGCCACAGATAGGGAACACCTGGTGGCCAGGAATAACCCTGATCGATAGGGGTAGATCGATTGCAACGAACAGAACGGCCACATTCTGCATTCCCAGACCATTGGGCGGTGATTGGCAAGCTCTTGCACCCTGAGGGCTGTGCAATAAAACAGGACGAAGGTAACGCAACCGAAACCTTCGGAACACGGACCGATGGAACAATGCGATTGCAATTAAAATTATCGCCAACCCGACATTTGAATACAATGGCATGTTGCAATTTATTCAATTAATCTTTGGGGGCGAAGGAACGGCTAAGCGTTGCCTTTAACGATTTATGTTTTGGAGTAGTTTACCTTGTAGCAATTACCCAGCGTACTGCTGGGACCTTCGTGAGTGTGTGTACTAATTGTAATGGAACGGAGTGGTACTTAGACCCACATTTATAGCACTTTATAGCAAAAAGGTATTTCGTAAAAGGGAATAGAACCGAAACAAGTTTTGCTCTTTTAACGATCGCTTCCTGGCGACATTTAAGAGACCCTCTTGTCCTATCCTATTCGATAGCTTTAATGAAATTCAACATTGTTTACTTATCTCAATGGTTATGATCCTCACGTAAATCTAAAGTTGGTCCAAGAAGGGACGTTTTTTTTTCACTGAACGAACGCCCAGAATCTGTTTTTCTCTATCTTGATTTCTTTTCACCCTTGGAATGTGTTTCAACCCTCCAAAAATGGTTTCGGTTCGATTCCATTAAACGCACTGCTTTGAAGCATTTGATAACGATTAAAAGCCCTGTTCCGTTATTGGAAGTCGTTTCGTTCCTGAAAGTGGGCCGATTGGCGTGAATTACAGTTTCTTCCATAAAATTTCCACTTCTAGCAGCTCTTCTTCGGTCCCCTCGCTTAAGGGCCTTTTTGTAGATTTTAGGGAAAGACTTTAAGATACTAATTTACCTTACCGTAAACTAGTGCCCCTAATCAACTCCATCTCGACGGGGTTAAGCTGTTTTTTCTTCCTCCGGTGGCTTGTTTCAATTTTCCCGACAATAAAGCTCGCTTCGCCCTTTTTGCCAATCTCGTAAAACGGAACGATTTATAACGTCCGGCTGGCGATGCATACCTTGGCGACCATAAATTCCTGCCCGGTGGAACCCCCTTGGCACACACAGGCACACCAAAATCCTTTTCCAAAAAGCATTTGATGACGTTCTTGGAACCAAATAAAAAAATCTCAACCTTTTCGGCACGTTATGGCATTCGGCACGTTACAGGCGTAGATTTATAATTGAAGCATATGATTGATGCTTTCGGCTGGCCAAGCACCCGTCTTCCAGGCGGGTCGACGACAAATTACCACCTCAAATGCGACAAAGTACGATTTATTGGTGCAATTTCGCGGTCAGTACGATATGGTTGCTACATGCTTATGATTTACATAATGGAGTGCAAACTGCCGATGACTTCCCATCCCCAACGGGCGACCCGTTCCCCTTTCCTCGTGTGTTGCGTTGCGCTTGCAGAGGGGGTTTTGTTTTAGCCTCGCTGATAAGCCGTTGAAAGAGCACAAATTTATGGTGGCAATATAATAAATGACCATACCGTGGATCCGGCCGGTGGATCGGTTGAAAGATGCCGTGAAGGCAAAAGCGCGACGTTTATTGCCGAACACACTGCATGCATGTAGCAATTTTCTACTCCTTAACCGTTCCATTGCTAAAGATTTTTGTTTTTTTGCTTGTCCTTCCTTACGATTTGCTTTTTCAGCAAGTGGCCACGCCGACGGTGGTGAAGAAAATTCTACGCTTCAAGCAGGAAAATCCGGGCATGTTTGCATGGGAGATCCGGGATCAGCTGCTTTCCCAGCGGATATGCGACCCCAACACGATACCCTCGGTCAGCTCGGTGAACCGGATACTGCGGAACGGTGGCATGTGGACGGACGACATGACTTCGAACGGTAAGTACTGTTGCGGTGTGAAATTGCATGTGCTGCGTGTTGCATGCGCGATTATAGTACGGTTTTGAGTGTGTGCATCCGAAAGGTGTGAAGTGGCCAATTTGTTGATGGTGATTATGAGGGATGTTAAGGCTACAATGTTGGTAGAGGAATGTTGTAAAAAATTCAATTACAGCACCAGGGAAACAAAGAAACAATTATTAATGAGCAATTCTGGCAGCCTCGGCATTCTTTCAAACAATGCTGTAGTGAGTTTAAATGAACTTCTAGAACAAGCTTTCTATTAATTTAATTTTATAAAATCAAAATAACTTTAGAATGACTTCGAGAAGGATGATTCAAATAAATGATGGCTCGAAGCCTTTAAATCTCTTTTTTCGTTTAGGTTCAATTAACTATTAGGCCACGTCAGCTATCAAGCAGCTTCTTCTTACTCGATTTAAGGACCTCTTAAGGCCATACCTGTCATTCTTGACTTACTATACTCACTGATATCGCATAGTTTGATGGTCAGTCCTCACTATGGGGGAACGGCCCAGTTGATATTTGAACTGCGGTTTAATCGTGTGAAGACCGACGCTGCTGTCACATGTACCAGAATGTCCCTCAAAAGCTTATACAATGTTTTAGAGACCAAGCAAGCATAATGGTGCAAGGTTAAAGCGAAAAGCAAGGTCTGAGCTCAAACTAAGCCATCGAGCGCTTGATGGAACAGTATTGGTTGGAGAACCGTTCGGACAGGACTATCCATTTCAACTAAGCGTTTTCTCATTTTCCAAAACATTGGCAATTTATGTACCTATGTAAACGCCTCAATGTCTCCACCGTACTAGCAGGCATAATTCTTCAATAAGGATCATGGCCGCTAAATACGCCGAAATTTAAGCATCTGAAATCTCCTTACTCAATCCCTAGTGTGAAAAATCCAGTGTGATCCTTCAACAATGAAGGACTATGTCCTCACGGCCCAGGATTCATTGTAAATTAATATAAAATATTATGAGTTTATGAAAACATAAAAACATAAGTAGATTACTGTAAAGTATTATCAGCCGTCATATCCGCAGTTAAATCCTCCAAGATTTTTTTCTCTCGTCCAAAGATAATTCTTGTGAGAAGAAGTTCATTTTAATTTGTTTTAAACATTAAAGCAAAAATTAACAATTTTTTTAAGAGGGGTAATGATTATACGAGTTTGTTTTATTATTATAGACATTTACTTTTGAACTACCTTTACTCTCAAGCTTTAACATCCGTTTCATCTTCGGTAACTGCACTGGATCCCCATAACCAACACGACGCATGTCTCGTATATTAAATAACCTACGGAAAAAGTGCCGCCACTTCCACGATTCCCACGCTTTTCGATTCCAAAAAGGCAACAAAATATTTAAGGCCCCTCTAGCATATCGAGTGCGATTGATCGATAACCTAAAACACCATCAAAAGATCGTTGGTGTGCCTTTTTTTCTGTTTCTTCTTCTTCTTAAATCTTCTGCTAATGATGTAGCGTACCATTTTGCACTCATTACACCTCAGCTGTCAGCTTGCGGTGAGTGAAAGCAAAGCACCTCGATGGCACCGCGTTGACAAGCTGTTTGAAGTCACTTTGACAGGCTCACTAATTTGTGGTGTGTGCGAAAAACCATCACTTAATTTTCTCATTACGCCGTATCAGTGGCAATCAGTGGGGGAAGGCAATTTTAACAACATTATCACACACCCGTTGACCACCCGTTAGCGACCGTTTACCTTAACACGTTTGTGCGAACGGGCGGGCTGGCTGTGGCCGAACATGCACTTGGGATGACAAATTTGTTGACATTAAGACACCTATTAGCAGAAGATTGCGCTTTCTGTGTGTGTGTGTGAGTGTGTGTGTGTTTTTTTAAGAAAGCGCTCTTTTTTGTGGTTAATTAAATTTGCATAATTTATCCCACACCCCATGTCATGTCCGGAATTGAGGGTTCTTAGTGAGGTAGCTCCATTGAGTCTCATTGCAGTCAAAGAACAGTCCATTAGCGCAGACAACCTCATCATCATCTTCATCATCACCGACATGATCATGATGATCATGCGCTTATTTCACTTAAGAAAGGTGTCCTTACGCGCGGCGCACGCCATCTCGGCTGGGTATGAGAGTATGAGTGATGGGCGCAAGGGCGCAATTGATGTGTACTTTTTGTTGGCGTTCACTTACGCCCCGGAGGCGAATGCGTGCGCTCGAGTCCTTTTCCCGGTCCAGACGATAATGGGTACGTACGTAATTGCGGAGAATGTAATCATTCAATGAAGCACACTTTTTCCACATTTTCCCCAACATTGCGCCATGCGCCAGATGCACTTTCGGCAAGAGAGAGGGAGAGTGTTGCGTCTTGTGCATCCTTGAGCGTTGTTTCGATTCTTCCATTCGTTTGGCCCCTTTGAAATTGGCAGCAATTGTGCGAGGTTCGTTGAGGATCGTCTTCAGCTGTGCCGGGCAGAAGACGAGCTGTGCGATCACTGTCGGTTGCAATTTGATAATTGTACCGCGATATGAACCGGTAATGAGAGACCTCTTGACAGACAATCAGTCAGTCGGTCAGTCTGATCACGGTGCAGGACCGTCCGGACGTTATGTTTCGTCCTGGCCGTGTTTCGATGGTAGATTGCGCACTTTATTAGGTCACTTAATCACTACTCGGAAGCAATGTAACTCGTTCTTCGCCGAACGAGGCAATGTTCGGCAGCGAGCTTCCCTAATTGAGCCTTACCCCGTACGGTCGCACCGTTTGACCGTTGTTTGGTTTATGAAGGGAGCGGTTTAGACATGTTTTCTTTGCTTTGCTCGCTCTTTTTCGCCAGCGTTGGCAAACAAACAGCTGTAGTTGTGGTACGGGAGGTTTCTTTGCCTGTCGGGCGCTTGCGCTTGAAGTGCGATGGTGCGAAAAGAAGGCGCGGAAATCGGATCTGTGCGCACACACATCCTTTCATCATGATTTTTATGCAAATTCCGGAGGCACACCGCATGCAGCTCAAGGTGCCAGACGGAATGAATGGTCGGCTGTACGACCAACCGATCGTTAGGCCAAGGTGTGGAAATGGTGTGGTTTGAGGTGTTGCTTCCGAGAGATGTTGTTTTTGCCTCTCTCGTTACTAAGCTGAGCGGAGTGTTTTAAGATTTTGAGAAAATCTAAATTACATACCAGGTTAGATTGGGATCAAACGCCGTGGGTTGGAAGAAGCTTAGGGAAGAGGTCGATTCGATATTTCAAGGTCGAACTTGGATTAGTTGCTTTGAGGGATAGTTATACTAATTTTACAGAAATATTTTAAGGTATTACTTCACGAATTACGGTTGGAACTTACTTCTTGAAAGTCAACCTATGAGACGAACATTTTAAATTTTTTGAGTTGTCTTTTTTGATAAGGAATTTTGAACAATACAGGTTAATCACAAATCACGAAAGAAACAAACAAACCGAAAGACTTCTTCTTCTTCTTCTTTGGCCTAATGACCTCTTGGGTCATATGCCTTTCATTTCTTGCTTACTAGATTTAACGATACCACGTAGTTAGCTATAGACAGTCCTCCCGCAATGAGAACAGTCCGGATGGGATTTGAACCGCAGCCCTGCCGTGTGAAGATCGGCGCTACTATGTTTTATTGTTCAGGATCTTCGTTTAGGCATTTACAGCATTTAGTGCAGTTTATAGTTTTACTATATTGTACAAACACCAAAATAAGGCTTTCGTTTTTATTTATGAATAGAAGAGGGATGAAGTAAAATAAGAGAATGATCTGATTCTCTGAGTTTCTGAATTTCATCTGATCAAATCACATTCCATCCTTCCAGCCCTACCAACAATTGATGATCCAGTAAATAATATAAGGATATTTATTAAAAGCAATTTTTCCTTTTCTTCACTTTTTTTTAGAACAAATGCTCCGCGAATCGTCCCACTCATCATCCGCCTATATGCAGTCCAAAGCGATGTCATCTCACCCGCTCTACAGTCAAACGCTGGAACAACATCAAGCCCTGCTCAATCAGTACCGCTACAGTATGGCCGGCGTGTCCCCAGATCACACCCCGAAACATCCCAACATGCCCCACCATCACACCCCGTACGGTTCCCCGCCGGGAGCTCCAGGTCCGATGGTCCAACGGACCGCGGCTGTCAATATCATTCAGCACGAAAGTCTCCCACCGACCGGAAACTCCAAACCTGCCGAACATCATCACCAACATACGTCACCCCATCAAACGCAACCCCTAGCAGCGGGACACCATCAACACCATCTCGGCAAACCATCACCCTCGGTCAGCATGCCCGACCTGAGCTCCCCAAAAGGTGCCGACTCCAAGAGCGAGCCTTCGTCCTCCACCCGCTCAACCCCCACCAGTGGCACTCCGGTGTCATCGATCGCACCCACCACCGCCCAGATGCCATACCTTCCGAAACATTGGATCTGGAACACGAGCCTATTCTACGCGGCGAACCGTGGAGTGAGCCAGGCCGTACCGGGCTCGGATCCTTCCAATGCTACGTCAGCAGCAGCGGCGGCGGCGGCAGCAGCGGCAGCAGCAGCAGCAGCAGCTGCCTTTCCCCACGGATACTTCACGTACGGTAATCCGTTCGGTGGTGGAGCAGCATTCCAGGGACAAATTGATCCCAGCTTGCGCAGTGACACGACCGCTTCAAATGCATCGTCCTCGCCGGTCCAAATCACCGACGTTAACAGTGACGATTCGTCGGATAACCATGACGAGCTAAGGGTGAGTTGATATTCCACGCGAAAACGCCAAACGCGAGTTTATGAACAATATTTTAAACGTTTTTTTTTTCTCCAAAATGTTCCAGACATCCATTTCGAAGAAGCGCAATCCGTACTCCATCGAGGAGTTGCTGAAGAAACCGGAAAGCAAGAAACAGAAGATTGACGATCGTGTTACCATCACGTGCGTTTCGGATCCGCCCGGTAAAGCTCACTCGGATTCGGTGCTCGACGACAAATACCACTTTCACTGCTCACCGTCCGTATCGCCGTCCAAGTCGTGTCCCTCACCCTCCGCCACACCGGTCACTACGGGGCGCTGCAAATCTTCCTCCGACTACCGGTCATCCTCCTCGCCACAGTCGGTCGGCGAGGACTCTGAAGGCTGCAGCATCGTGTCGGCCGTCGTACGCTCCAAGCTGACCGATACCAATAGTGAAAATAGTATCAACATTGAAATTTGTGATTAACTTCTGTTCGGAGGGAATGGGAAGCTTCCTCTGTGGAAGACTAGAAGCTGTAAATAGCACAATAGAAGGATCGGAACAGAACCAGTGAACTTTTTGCACTAGCAATGGAAGTACTTCTTCTTTCGTTCGACACCATAAAAAGATGGGAGTTTACTCAAGAACAGAACAGTAAAGGACCGTTGCTTAGCAAAAATTAAGATATTATTAGGTCGGCGCGAAGATGAAAGCAATTGTTTGTAGCATAAGTTAATTTATTAACCAACGATTAGGTTTTGATTGTTTTCTAGGGTTTAGTTATCTGTAAGATACCAACCAACACACAAGTATAGACCTGTGCACTCCAACCACGCACACACACTTACACCCGTCGAAAGCTGTATTATTATTATTGTAATGTTTAGCAAAGCAATAAACTAATTGTGACTTTAAGTGAAAAGGAAATTGAGTTTTCAGTGCCTTTATTTCTATGACGATTCACTATTGAGCGCTTTAGCCTGAAGCGTGTACTCCATGAAAGAAACTTCTATTTAGAAGGTGTAATGCAGACCTCCGATTGATTATCTTCGACGTGGATCTTCTTTTTCCTTGGCACTATCAACCTTGAAAGGTCTCGCGCGGTCTGCCATTTTAGGCTTTCTGTGACTTAATTTTACCTGCAGTAAAGTAGTCAGCCCTACGAACGGCGGGAAGGTGGTGTCTGTCTAGATGGGATTTGAGCCCCGGTCCTACCGTGTGAAGAGCAGCACCGTTATCCCCTCGGCCACCGGACCGCCCCCCGACGAAAATCACTTTCAGGAAAAAGCTGTCTGCGTTCGTATGTTTTATAAAAGGCTATGGATAGTTTAATGTCCCTTTTGAAGCCGATCGGTACATAGCCTTTTGAAGGGAGCAATAAATAATTTAAATATTTGACATTAAATAGAATCATTTCTTAAAAAACCTTAAAATCGAACAAAATGTTGGTAATTTCTATTTTCACACTGTATCCCCGGATAATCGGATTTCGATTCAAATCGAATTTGGCTGCGTACTCGGCGGTTTCTCGAAACGCAGCCATTGCAACCTTCCACGTACGCAGCCATTGCAGCTTGTACGCATGGTTTCGAATGGGTAGCACGCAGGCTAAGGAGTAGAATAGGCCCATAAGTTTTCTTCTCTTTAGCCAGCATGCCAGGTGGTTGTATATGCTAAAACACAGGCTACATCAATGAGAAATGGATCTGAAGGAAAAGCTGAATTATCCAGTAAGTTGAGAACTCGTACACAGTTGCAAATAAAGGTCACATCGACCGATATGAATGTATCGTTTGATATGGGTATATTTTTGGGCTCTCTCAAAGCCAATCAGCTTACAAAGCCTGCACTTTACTGAAGAGAGTCCAGAATATTATCGTCCTTGATTATCCAGCCACAACTAACGGTACGCAAAACCTATGGACGTTTTTTTCTGAGCGGTATGATGAATGAGACTTTCTTTTAAAACGTATGGACACATGAACTTATCAACCCAGAAGAGAAGGGAGCGGCCGCTCGGAGCCTGTCCGTTATGGGGGAGCTCAACGCCGATGAGGGAAATTCCGCTTTAAATTAAAGGGGCCTCAACTACCATTCCTTTCAGGACCTTCATAGACCTTTTATCCGCCACTGATAGAGCTCCATGCAAGGCTTTGTAGGTTTTCTAAAGAATCTTTTCCATCCCATCTTCGGTCGCATCGTTTGGTATCGACTAAATGACTAAAACAAAATTCAAATTTCTTTCCAAATCTCCCCGATAAATAAAAACAAACACACGCATTATTATTATTTTAAAATACGTATAATTTAAAACTGTCAACAAGTAAGGACCTTTTTGATACATTTCGCTTCAAACAAAATCACACCAAGCAGCTGGGAGCACATGGCTCGCCGTGTCCCGCACTGTTACTCCACGAGCTAGTTCACATTCATATCCGCAAAACACCGGGAAGCATCTTATATCACTAACAGCCAGCAAACGTGTAAACGAAGACAGTACAAATGGCACGATTTCGTAATAGTATACGCGTCTTTCGTTGATACGTTTTAAAGGAGAGAGGATCTCGTAAAACTGGAAAATCTGTATTGGCTGAGCATTAAAATGTTGCCCTCGTTGTGTGTATCTGTGTTCTTTTTAGAATTGCTTTCGTTGTTCAGTTTGCTCAGTGTTTGCGGTGAATCTTGGCTCGTGCTGGACTACATTCCTTCCGGACACGACATGCGAACCCTACTGCAGGCTGGTGGCAATGTTTCCGCGTTCGCTTGGCATTCGACATGTTTGTTTTGCACTTTACAATTAAACCCCTTCACTCCTTACTGAGCGCCGGCTCCTGCCCGCTCCTAACCCCTATTCATTACGTCAATCTCCCTAACACTCGCCACTAGGCCCTAGGTTCCTTAGCTTTAGCTGTACAATATATTGCTTCCTAAAGGATATACATACGGTTAAATTTGTTTATTCGATCGAATTCCATTGCAGTCGTTATGAAAGGATTGGATGCAGTATAGTATGTACAGTCCTGGATACGATTAAGAATAATAATCTAATAGTACGCAGCCGAATGTTTTGTTATCGTAGTGTTTGCAAATGAGGAGTACACAGGACAGAGACCTTATCTAGCCTCGAAGTAAAACAACGTTTAAAAGTACACTAAAGACGAACGTAGACGTAGGAGCTGCTGGTAGTCGCGATTCTTATGATAGAATCATCGCCTTTCAGTGCCGCTTCCATGGGAACGTTTGTTTAAGTAGCATTCGTAGGCAAGCATATGCGGGTGGGACATTGGATGGGACAGCAGCATGTGCCAGGTAAGATAAGTGTGTTATGTGTTAGCTTCCTTCCAAAAACCATGCGACATTCGTATCATGATGGGTTACGCTACTGGAAATCTATTCATTGCGTTCGTTACAGCTTACTTTAACATGATGGTTTGTAGCGCGCTACTGCCGATCAGGGTGCCCGTGTGCATATCGAACCGTGGTTCGTTCACTCCCCGTGGATCTCAACAAAACCCGCGAGCGATTACGTTTAATAAAACACACACACATGCGTTGTAAAAGTACGAAATTTAAAAGTAGTATCACAGGTATTCCAATGAAATAAAATCATCTCTATCGTTCGCTCTCTCGTCGGGCTTTCCTCGAGGCACGGATGATCTCGCACTAGCTCTAGCGTCTGTTGCACACGCGTTCGAGTTTGCTTCGGCTCGATAACACACAGAAATGGCAGCAAATGTCGCGTAACGGAAATTGTGAGCACATCTTTTTGACTGTTTGTTTGATTTTCCTCTTCAGCCGGTACCAACGACTGAAGTCAAGTTGGACCATTGCAGGACCGTACGCTCCGCTAAATTGCTGCACTTGTTGTTGTACTACGTTCGTATAGGGGCTTAAATGTAATACGGTTGTCTGTTTGCCCGGCGGGCTTAAGTAGCTAGCAGGCTTAGGCACTAGTTCCAACGAGGTGCTTTAAATGCTTACACACCCTAATAGCTATGTATGATATTTGTCCGTATCTCGTCTATGTACAATCAAACCATTCTTCCCCTAAATGCGCTCCTGTATCGGTCCAGGATACCATCCTTGGACTTTTTTATCTGCTACCGAAAGGCACATGCGGTCACTAAATCGCTACTTGCTAAAACAAAATCCTATAAACTTTACACAAAATAAAACAAATCACCCAACTTCGGTTCGTTGTACGGCTAAACGGGGATAGGGAGTTGCTCAGTCCGGTGGCAAGCTAGTGTTGACGTACCCCCACCCGTTTCCTTCACGGTGGGATACGATTAGACAGTCGTTTCATTGCGATGCAACGGGATCAGCTCGCGCTGCAGATCGTTGTAGTACTCGTGCTCGGAGGAGGTCGCTTCCGTTTCCGTCGGCGATAGCGGGATGCCGATCGTTTGCGTCGGTGGCGAGGATTGCTGCTGATGCAGCCCAGCGCCATTCGTTTGCAGCTGCATGATCGAGTCCGACTGCTTTGGACCGACATTGCTGCTGGCATTGCTGAGGGAAGGTGTATGGCTGACTGATGGGTTGGAAGGTCCGTTGGATGCGGACGAATGATGAGACGATTGGGAGAGTTGTTTTTGATGGTGGTGCTGTAACTGCTGCTGTTGCTGTTGCTGCTGCTGCTGCTGCTGCTGATGTTGAAGCTGCTGTTGATACTGATGTTGCAGTACCTGGAGCGGCTGTTGAATCGGTTGCGGTTGAATCTGTGAGTGCTGAGACGCAGTCTGCATGGTCATACCGTGCGGAGAGTTTGGCGGTGGCGTATGCGGTCCCATGGATCCATGCGCAACTCCCGCGATTGCTTGCGTCGAACCCATCAAATACTCGGGATTGTCAACGCTCGCCGGCACACCGATCAGATCCATGTAGCCCGGCGTGGACTGGTTTTGGCTTTGGCAAGTAGGCATCAGGTAGTCGTCTTCGTCCAGCGGCAGATTCAGCCGGATGCCACCGACACCGACCTCCTTGCCGTTGCCGTCCGTTTCGTCGTCCGGCTTGAGCGGATCCTTGCAGTAACGCAGTGACTTTGGCACCTCGTCGGACGGGTCCACCGCCGACGGTCCCGGCAACATGATAGAGGGTCTCGTTTTTGGCTGTAAGTACTCGTCCGTTTCGGCGATCGTGCTCGGCACATCGACGGTTGAAGCGGCGGCCGCTGCTGCTGCCATCGCCACCGGCGCCAGCGTGCGAATAAGGTCCTTCTCGTCCTGGTTCGTGTAGGAAGGCAATCGCATAAACTTATCGCCCGGGATCATCAGATACCGGCCCGGATCGCGAGCCTTTTCGGCGAACGTTTCGGCCAGCTGTTTGAACGTTGGTCTCGCATCGGCATCCAGCACCCAGCAGGACAACAGGATGCAGTACACGTCCAGCGAGCAAATATCCGGCTGTGGCAGTTTGTGACCGATTTCGATCAGTTCCGGAACATCTTTGGCCGGCACATTTTCGTACGGACGAGCGCCGTACGTTAGCAGCTCCCAAATAGTTATCCCGAACGCCCATACGTCACTTTTGCTCGTAAACACACGGTGTCGAATGCATTCCAGGGCAAGCCATTTGATTGGCATCTTGCCGCCCGCCGCTCGGTACTCGTCGGAATCATAGTCCAACAGTTTAGCCAATCCGAAATCGGTAATTTTAACACACGAAGGAGTCTGGACCAGCACGTTACGGGCGGCCAGGTCACGATGCACAAGGCGACGCTCTTCCAGATACGCCATACCGCGAGCAATCTGGGTGGACCAGTTGAGCAGCGCCTTCGAGCCAATCTTGTCCTTGTTGTTACGCACGTAGTCCAGCAAGCAGCCAAGTGGCATTAGCTGCGTGATCAGCATCATTTGTGAGGTCATACAAACGGCCAGCAGCTTCAGCAGGTTCGGGTGCTCTACTGATGCCATGATGTATGCTTCCTCTAGGAACTCTTTGCTCGACTCCGAGCCGGACATCTCCATCAGCACCTTGATCGCGACCGGGATCTTCACGCTCTCGCCCTCCGGCATCCAGACACCTTTGAACACACGGCCGAATGCTCCCATACCGAGGACACCACCACGCCGAATCTCAGCCTCTTTAATGATGCGCAACTTCGTCAGGTTCGGTCCAACGTTCGACGGACGCAGCGGTTCCGAATCTTCACAGCCGGCCAACGCCATCGTCATCTTAACCGCATCCTTCTTGTTCTTGTGTCGGCTGAAGAGCACAAACACCACACCAAATACGATGCACACGAGCACCAGCACAACCACACTGCCCATCACGATCTTCACCTGTGTTTGAGGCTCAATTCGTAGTCCACTCTGAAGCGGATCGGCTGAGCAGTAGGGTCCAAGTTTGCCCGCTTCCTGCGGGAACCGTTTGTAAGGATGAGATGCGGGACAGTTGTTGACACAAGTGAAGGCGGTCGAGTTGTCGTATGGGTCACCGTCGAACAGTTTCAGATTGCGACACTCGTCACAGTTATCGGCACCGAGACCGTGACAACCGCGACATTCCTGGTGGCAAGGTACGCAGATGCGAGTGTCCTCGTTTGCGTAGAAGTCCTGTGGGCATTCGTCTTCACACTGTTCACCCTTCTTGTAGCCGGTACACTCCTGGCAGAACTGTTCGTGGAACCCGTAACCGGTACACTTCTTGCAGCGAGGATGACACTTGCGACAAACCGCTTTCCCGGACAGTTGCTTCAGAGGTCCTTCCTCCTGCAGCACGTAATCGCTATAGTATCCATCTGTGGAGGGGAGATAGAAAATGCGTTAGCTCTTGTCCACGCTAGTTGAGAGTATCTACTCTATGGACGATCTTTTACCTGGACATGGCTCATCCTTCATCAAGCATCGCTCAATCGTGGCATCGCTACCTATAATTGCCTTCTCACACGAAATACAACCATCCTTAGCGATCGTGTCCCGAGGTCCTCGACATCCAACGCACGTTTTGTGACAGTTGATACACGTTCCGTTCATGGCGTGCTTCATGATTGGACATTCCGCAACACAGAAACGACCATCCTTCACGTTCACGCAGGACCCACAGTTGTCCGCATTCGGTCCGTTGCAGAAGTCTTCACATTCGGCGTGACAGTTACCACAGGTCTTTGAGTCCACCTGGTACAATCTGTAGAGGATAAGAATTTCGTAAGAAGCGTTGACTCTAGC
The DNA here is from genome assembly GCF_013141755.1 of Anopheles stephensi. Taxonomy (NCBI): domain Eukaryota; kingdom Metazoa; phylum Arthropoda; class Insecta; order Diptera; family Culicidae; genus Anopheles; species Anopheles stephensi. Next base: position 61,823,280 of record NC_050203.1, on the reverse strand, counting down.
ACGGAACCGGAAGAGTTCTTGATACATACCTTGGCAAGCTCTTGCAACTGTCCAAACATTTGCCCTTGTACTTGACGTTCTTGCACTCCAAGCACTGTTCCGGTCCTTTGCCCCAACATCCCGCTTTGGAACACTGCTCCGAACACTGCATGCCCTCGGCATCTGTAAAAGAAGGACACTCGTTATATCTTCCCCTTTGGTGCTGCATTATACGAGGTGGCTAAAATTAATACTTACGACACGCGGTAGCATTGCGGTTCTTTTGCACCATCACCTCATGATCAGTACTCTTCTTGATTTCACTCCAATTAATGTCCTCCACGAAGCAAAGGTCGCTATTTTCCAGTATCACAATCGAGCCCGAATTGACGCGCTTGAGTGACTTCAGTTCCAGCGATTTCAGTGATGTCTGCGTGAAGCGAAGTAAAGAATTGGTTAGTTATCTGGCTGTCTTCTAGGGATGTGCTTTGTCCGCATCCTGCATCCTTACCTTCACAATGTACACCGAGGCAAACAGATTCTCCTTCAGCTGACGTCCACCGACAACTTCCAGATTGCGGAAGTAGTTCAGCGTGGTAAAGTTCTCGTGATGAGCCTGTATGTTGATGAAACCCGTAATCTCCTTCACAGTTGAAAACACCTCCAACCGATCGGGATCGATCTTGATGTAGCGGGGACCGAACGAAAAGTTCGTGTACACCTGCTGGAACCCATCGAACGATTGATCGAGAATCTCCAGCGATCCTTCGATGATGGTACAGTCTTTATAGTTTCCGATGTTGTCCGAATGCACTATACCCTCGCCCGGACAGGTCTTTGGACAAACGCCTTTACACGGCACACACTCACTGTTCTGTGGCATCTTTCCCTTCGGACACTTTCGCACGCAAGCACCGTTGTCTTTCAACAGATGCTCGGGACACTTGCGCACACAGGTCGCACCGTAAGCGTATTTACCATCGGGATTCGGTTCCCACAAGTAGTTTGTTGGATTGTAGCTGTTGAATGGGAATCGATCGGTAATTAATCTCAACACTAATCTCCAAGCCAAATAGGACTCAATGCAAAATACTTACATCTGCATCGGTGGACACTCCTGCTTGCAGACACCGTCATCGTAGAAGTTCTTACACGCTAGACAGTCTTGCTGGGTCGGACCGGAACATCCGCCGGCACAGAACAGATGGCAACAATCGCGGGGTTTCGGTCCGAAGCATCTGCCCTGCGAGCACTGGGGCGAGCAGTTCAGCTTGCTAAACCGTTGACAGTTGTGGGCGCCCTCGCCCCAGCATCCCGACTCACACGACGGATGGCAGGGTGGACATTCGCGCTCGGGGGAGGAGAAATTGAACGTGTACTGCATTTTGACCTGCGGGTCGGACACAATCTCGTCCCAGCTGATCGTTTTCATGTGGCACAGATTGTAGTTGTTAAAGAACCCAACCGAGCCGGAAAGAATATCGCGCAGGGCCGGCAGCTCCAGTGTGTTCATGTGCGAAAACGATACAAACAGTCCGTACGCTTCCTCCCATTTGTTCAGCTTGAACGTGGTACGGCCGCGGATGATCTGGAGCCCCGGCAGTATGACGTGGGGCAGATCGATATGACTGATCAGCACGTACCCGGTCACCTCGCGGATGTGCTGGAGAAAGTTGAGGTCGGTGATGTTCGATATCCAGGTGATCTCCAGATTGCCATCCACGTACGTACAGTTGGTGTAGCGGTCGCGCAAATTTTTGTAGTGATACTCGCGATTCGCCGGCACCGACATGCGTCCATTCGTACCGATGCATACTGCGGGAGAGAGCAAAAGAGAGGGAAAAAAATGATAGGTTGTTAGTAAACGGAATCAACCAGCAACCAGCTTCTAATCAATATTTATGAAATTTTGCAGGCAGCACGTGCCAAACAGCACTGCTCGCGATGTGTCCAACATCCATCGCAGCGTTATTGATTCTTATCACTGACAGATGTGACGATGGGCTCGAACGAGAGAAACTTCAATTAGAAACGGCTCCAGTGGGACTATCTAATCTCGAGCGGCAGGTTGCTGCCTGCTGGCCAAACATCTGTATGGACAAATTCATTTCGCGAAGTCTTTCTCAGACCGGACGATCCATCTCGAAGCCACGAGTCTCGGTGGCATAATTTTTTTTCTTCTGTCGCACAATTTTATGTTCACCGATGTTTTATTTATCACCGAAGTTGATTGTGTGTCCCCGCGACGACGGTTTAGTGTGGTCAACCGTAAACGACTTCCCGGCCAGAACAGCTGCTAGCACGGTGTCATAAGCCACGCTGGCTACATACCGCGCGCTCTAGATGACACCGTTGACACTTTAAAGTCCGGCGTCCGACGTGCGTGCGAGAGCGCAGGCCAGAGGACGACCTTTTGCGCCGGGACAGGCGATTGGTGCGACCATTTCGGTACGCCACACACGTTCGACATATGAATAAATAATGAACCGCCTGGACTGGTGGCGCAGACTTAGACACGCCGTTTTATTGACCTTTTTTTTCGCCTGTTTCCCTCGCGCGCCACAAACGTTCTCGGACGCCGGTGCTACACGTACACGGTTGGCGTTGATCAGGATTCCTGTCCGTTCTGTTTTATGGCATCTATCTTTCGCTCGCTTCTCCGATTCGTAGTTTTCTTCTTTAAATTATTTGCAGCTCAAGACTCGTCCGTCGGTCAAGCCGTGCAGTAGAGTACTTTGCCAGTGTCACGTATATGGAGAAGGAAAATAGACCACAATCCCAGTGACTTGCCTTGGGGGGATCTGGAGGACCAATGGGGGAAGACTCCCGTGACACTGTTTGCACGCCCTGGGACCAATGTTCGGCGACATGACAGTTGCACACACACACACACGCGGGCAGTACGACGACAAAAGCGATAAAAAGGAAGGTTCTTCCCTCCATACATGTTTGCCCTGTTGTACGTGGGGAGCCCTGCACAGCGCGATACACCACTGGTTGGGGCTTGAGGATTGGGATAGAACTCTTTTCTCCCATTCCCATTATTTTCTTTCGCGTCGTGTTCGCCGTGGTTTTGCGCCGTGCATGATGTGGTAGGTATGGAACGAACATTCATCACCAGTTTATAGCCTTTCCGAGAGGCTAAGGCTCGACATTGTCCACGCGTACGAACTGATCCGGCTGAACCCTTTAGGTGTGGAGCGTTAGGGAATGGTCCGTTCGTAACATTCTTCGAGCTTTGAGGTCTGGAGCGGTGGTGGAGTCTTGCTGCTTGTTTGTGTGTATGCCATGGTATGGAACCACTCCTTCGGTGGGATACCCAAGCCGCGTGTTGAAATTGTTTGACCAACTGTTAAAAGTCGAGCGCAGCGGAGAGACTGGGGCTTTACGACAGCAAAACTCAGCAACAGAGCAATGATTGTGGACAGCGCAGCAAGCATATTTATAGACACGTACGGCTTAATCCCCAAAGTGCAGGCAGAAAAGGTTGCCCCGAGGTCCGAGCATTTCCCTTGCAAGCATTAAGCGAATATGACCGAGTTCCAACACGCGCATACATGTGTGTGTGTGTTAAACGAGCATTATAGGGGAAGGTTTTACTCTTAAAAGCTTAATAATAAAGCTTTAACACATCAAACAAACACATCAACTGCAAACTTTTTGAGAGTCGAAATTTAAAATCAAAAACCAAACCCCGAACTCATAGTGGAGATTTCAACGCCCACCGCACGGGCGAACCTACCACAACGCCACCGTGTCCGAGCATTTTTGGGGTGGGCGATGGTCAAAAGATGTTCGGCAGCGTAGTCCCCGATTTTTTTTGCCTCTCTCACTGTTCAAATTAAAATTAATCCACACACTCTCGCTTTTTTTTTCTTGTGCGTGTCCTGCTCTTGGTCTCCTACACGCCGTGGCGGGTGAGCCCCACAGTCGTACCTGGCTTGTGTGTGATGTGTATGACCATTTTTAGGCGTTTTTAAAAGCTTTTCAATACCAATCTATCTTTGCTTGGACCATTCATCTCACAGCTCGTTCACCACAACAGCCCTCGTCCTGAACAACTTTTTGTAGCTGTGTTCTCTCCAGCGCTGCCCCGAAATCGATACAGAAAAGCGAACCGTAGCAAAACGAACTCTCCCGGGGACAATAGGCTCCGATTACCCGCTAATCGGATTAGTAGTAAATTTATTGTTGGTTAATTTAAAGTGCTTCACCGGCTAGCAGCAGCCGTACCATAATCAGCGGAAAAACATGCATTTTGAGAAGGCGATAAAATTGATTTAATGCAATACTGTGCAGTCGTTTAAGTCCGGCTCGGGTGGGGAAAAATCTAACCAAGCGCGTTGGCAGGTTGCAGGTCCCGCTCATAAACAACGGACCGTGTGTATTGTGCACGGTCGCGTGTCGTCTCGGCTCACTCCCAAAACCCCCGAAAGAGCTGTCCATAGGTGGATGTGCGTACAAATGTGAGAAGAATTATTATAATAGTTGAATGAAGCGAAGTGTTATGGTAATGGCGTAGGAAATCGAATCTTCGAATCTTCCGTCCCCGAACGAACCGTTTTGTTCGATTAGAATTATGAGCAGTGCGAGTGTTAATGATACTGGGAAGAGCACAAATAGCGTCGATCGATCGACCACCCATACACCCATGATATTAAAATGACAACACATCCAGCGAGTGATGTGGTCGAGATGAAATTTTTCCGTTTTATTTTCCCTCCAAAACTCTCACGACATTTACCCAGTGGAAAGAAAAGTATCCCCGGCGCGCTGGCTGGATAATAGAAGGGTGAGAAAATTTGCGATCGTCACACATACTTTCTCCATGCAGTCCGTGCATAAGTTGACGTTTCCATTTCACTTTGCACTCATCGTGACTCACAACATCTCGCCAGAAGAAAAAGCAAAACAGGCCACGTGAACCGCGTGAGCAAGAACTCGAAGCAGGCGAACAAGCAACATGATCACGATCACGAACGCTCGATGTTTTTTTTTCTTTTCTTTGGTGGTGTTGTTTCGTTTGGAATACATTTTAGAGCGTCTTCGATAAATTCGGGGTGGTCCCCACAACGATCGGAATCGGGTTGTAACCGTAAAACCGTTTACATTGTTTTGTTGTAAGTCTCCTGCTCGAAGTTTTTGATTGCTTTGATTTCTGGCACAGGCTTCGAGGCTTTTTTATCGCTTCTCGTGTAGGATTGATTTTGAATAGGGTTGATATTTTATGCATACGCACACAAGCCAATGTGGAGCCGCATTTCCTTTTTCCACAACTGCTCCGTTAAGAGCGTTAAGCAAAGCGACGCACAGTAAAGCGATTGTTGTCAATCAGCAGCAGTAAAGCTGTAGCGCTGTGATTTATATTAACACAGGAATGTTACCTGCAAGCGATGGTGAAATGAAGCAGTAAGAAGCACAGGGGAAAAAACAGCCATACCTCAATCGTCTTGTCAACTCTCGGAAGATCAATAATTAACGATACCGACCGAAGTCGTTCATTGATTATCACGGGGAGGAAAAAAAAGGGCGAACAGCCTGCAGCTCGCTATTTATGCCACAGCGGTCCGACGACAACAAGTCGCAATTCCGCGCGTACGCATCGGTACCGGGCGCAATTACCGACGACCGGTAGCAGGTTGCATGACAAAATCCACGACGATGGCGCGTGCCCGATTTCGTTGCAGCGACAACCCAAGGGAGTCCAGTGGCGCTGTGAGTCCCTCGGACGACGACGGCGAATAAAAAAAAAAAAACACAAACGAACGAACCATTGCACAGGGATCGGTTGGGGATAATTTTTATAAATTTCTGATAAATTGGATTTCTACGCGAACGGTGCGCGCCGGTCCACATTCGGCCCTGCGGTGCGCGATCAGCGATGCATTATGATAATGGGAGTCCCGTGCATGCCAGCGGCAATCCCTTCGCGTCATTCCATTCCAGCATATTGGGGGAACTAGAGGGGATGGGTAGCTGGGGGAAACGGTGTGATTAGGGACGGGTGAAAGGGACAAGCACGTGTGTGCGTGGTTTGTTTTGCTCGGTTCGACTTATTTCGAATCTCTTGAGTGATTACATAAATTAATATTAATCACACGTCAACTAACGCTCAGAAAGACCCGGTCAACCTGTTCCTTGGCGGTCGGCAATGGGACACACTTTTTTCCACCCGTTCTTCTTCACGGTGATTCTCTGGCCGATTGGTCCCGATTGCTCCGTTGCTAAGTTGCTGATTGCATCCAACTTGCTTGCTTCAACTATCTCTCGCTCTCTGGTTGGTGGTTGGGATGTACTCCCTTGGGGTAGGTGCATCTGTGTCCCTGTTGCGTGGCGATCGGCAAGTAAGTTGAGATTGCTATATCGTTCCGGGATCTTTACAATCGCTGTTGGTCCTTCTTCCGCGTTCTTCTCCCGAACTCCCCCAGCGCGCGCGAACAAGTGAATCAGGCTAAACGAGCACAAAAACGTCAAATAAAAGCGATTTAACGTTGTTTATCCGTATCTGATCACAATCGGAGCTCCATTAGAGATGGGGTAGAGCGATGGATTTAAAAAAAATCCTCACTTACGGTAAACGAAACAAAAAAACGCAACAGGTAAGAGGCGAAAAAAAACTACATTCCTTCCAACTGATCGCCGAACACAATATAATATACGACACGTTCGATAGTAAAATGTGGTAAAAGCGCCCGAAAGCTGCGTCCATACGCACGATACTTTTGTCCCACGCATTCCCCCGCACACACACAAGTTGTAAATGTGGGTGGTGATGGTGGGATTTGGATGCTTTTTGGGCAGCCCCCGCATACAGCACGAGGAGAGTATGATACATATACGGCAGGAGAAGCAAAAAAAAGCCGAACCACAACAGTCCACCCACATGGTCCCTAAGAGGTGGAATAGTGCCACGCGACCCGACCACGTTTCGTTTACGCGCGGACGAAGAAGCAGCACAAGAAGACGAAAAAGTCAACAAAAACCAAACGTTTGGGAAGCTGTTGCGCCAAGGGCCGGGACCAAGCGACGAACCTCCCTCCCCACGGGTGAAACTGTTTACGTATTGTGCAAGCCGGTGGGTTGCATTCCCGTAACGTGCTTTGTTTTTTGAGGTCGCTGGTGTAGTGGTCAGAAATTATACTTTTTTGGGAAAACCTTCCTTCCTGTGGAGAGGGGTGTTGGGTTAGGAGGACACCTCATCACCCGGGCGCATCCGAAAGGCACACGCTGGAAGTGAAAACGCGTGCAGCACCGTTTTCGTGCGTGTTTCGAACGATCGAAGCACATCGGGCGTGTGTCGAGTGGCGGCTTTTAATTGTTAACCGCCCGCCCGCTCGATGAGTGTCCGAAGGTTCAATGGAGACGTTTGTGAAGGACATCACCCCCACAACGATCGTGGTTGTGGGTGAGCAAGCAATTGAGACCTTTAACTGTGTTTCTTTGAAGGTTCTTGCTCGCGCGATGCTAGGGAAAACAGCCGTACAACCCCATAAAAGCCCTTAAAGCGGTTCTATTTGTTCCGATTCACACTTTCTAGAAAAGTATTTCGTGAAGCATTCCAAATGAGCTCGGAAAGTGAGAGAGAAAAAAAGCAAGGCACCGACGAGTTGAACTGTGTTATTTTTATGGCTTGTTCGTGGCCTTAACAAGCTGTGGTTAATGAAGACGAAATGAACAACACCAACGAAAAACGAACAACGACGAAAAAAATAAACACAGTTAGATCGTTCAACCTTAAGAAGGGAGTGAAGAGAGCGACGGCAGAACATCATCCTATGTGCGCTAGAAGTAACGTACGATTTAGTTCTTGTGCTTGGTTGTTCTCGGCCTCCTTTTTTTCTGGAGGGCTTTAGGAATTGAACGGACAATACCTAATCTCACGCGCATACAGACACAGCGATGTGGTAGCTGCGCTCAGTTAAACCATCGCTAAACGTTTTCTGGACGCTTGCGGGTTCCGGACCTGGAATGTGGAAGAAGCAGAGCGAAGATTTTCGGTACGCCGCACGCTCGGACCAAGAACTCGAATAGTGAAGAAACGATCGGTGGTGGAACTGGTGTGGAAGACCGGCCCCGAAAGCATCCACACCGGTTGATGGACAGAACGGTTCGAATGATGGATGGCATATGGAGCTTTCTGAATGTGTTTTGTCCGATGAACCTTGATTTCTGGGCTCCGGCATCTCTCCTTTCCTCATCTCTTTCCCCTCGGGAGGAAGGGTGTTTTTCGGAGGGTTTGTGGAATTTGTGGTGAGCTGATGAGGCTGCTGCTCCTTCCGAGATGAGTTTTTATTCCCTTCGAGACGACGAATGATGATGATAAAAATGAAATAAAACTTTGCTCATATTCTCTCGAACACAGGCATATCGCAACGCATCGCACAGCTTTACAAATTAATGACCTCCAAGAAGACCGGATCGTGAGTTTGGTCTTTTATTGCTTCTTGGTAGTGTGTCCGAGACGTACACACACACAAGCGTATGCGTCATCGTCATGTGAACGGCGTATGTGTGTTGGTACGTTGCTGAATAGCTAATTATTCACGCATGCTACTATGGAGACACATCGATCGATCGCGTGATCGTGTCTGATCGTTGGCATTTTCTTGGTGTGACGACACCATTGCACAAGCGAATATCCGCTCCGTTTCGGTGTGATTTTGATAGTGCACTTTTCTCACGGGGCAAAAAACAAATCGGCCCATCAAACGACACGAGAAAAAAATCAATATTCACCATTTTGTATCGATCGTCAACGAGCGCGAAGGCAGCGCAATAAATTTGAGTATCGTTACGTGTGCGCGTTCATCTCATGAACCACCCGCCTTAGCTGTGGTTGTAACGCACGGTGGTGTTTCGCTGCGTGTGTGTTTGTGTTTTGGGCATATCTTTATGATTCCGTCACGAGAGCGCGTCGATAGCCGCGGGTTTTTAGTCGTTAAAATGCTGCGAACATGCGGCGAAATCTGATCTCCCTGCTCCAACGACAGCACACGAAAGCTGGGGAGAAGTCTTTCGGGCTAATTAAACGCGCTTATTTTATGGACCATCGGTTGGTTTTGTTTTTCGGTGATGGGCTTTTTTCAGAATTTTGTCGCACTGTTGCGGTGCTTGGTGATGATCCGCATCCCCCACCCCGTACGCCGAACAGTTTTGCGGCTGATGAGGTTTAACTACTTGCCTTGTGTATATTGGAAGATTATTAGAGAACCTGACCCACACGGCATCGACACTCTTGCGGAGTGAAGATAATGGAAAGCCAACACCGCAAAACCCTTTCGAACGGTGATACGTTCTTCGCTACTAAAGATTATACTCCGTGGGCCATTAGTCCAAAGTGGTATTAACAGTAATTAATTCTTCTTTCTCTTTCTTCTCGCGGTTTTTCTGTTCTCCAGCCCCAGGAGGATAAACGAGCATTTGTCGATCGTTGATTGGGAAGTGCTTGTGGTGTTTACCTGGTTGATAACAGGTTGAGCGCCCGAACGACATCCACCCGAAACCAACAAAACAGTACGGTCCTCCCAGACAGACGAAGACAACAGCAGAAGCCGTCGTAACGGCGTCAAACCGTTCTCGTTTGCTGTCCAAAACACTTAAATGCCTTTCCATTAATCATGCGTTTTGCTGCCTCGATTATGTGACGATTGAGACAAATTATCGCCCGAGTGTAGGCTGAAATACCTGCCCAGGTTTGTTTTTTTGTTTGTGCGTCCCCGTACTGCACCTGTTCCTCCCGAGGGCGAATGACAAAGTATGCCAACAATGACAACACAAAGAAAGAAAGAGAGAGGGAGAGTGAGTGAGAAAGAAAAATCACACACACAAAACGATTCAAAAACAACATGCAAAGAGAAGAAATTCAATTATTCAGCAGCGTTCCGTGCAGCAACTCCTAGCTCGCCCCGCCATAACTCCACGCCTGAAACATGAAGCGTACGAAGCAGCACCGAAAGAACCGTTAAAGAACATGCTAGGAATGGGCAAACGCGAACGAGACCGACCAAAAGTGCCAAACATGGTCAAACAAACTAAACACGCGGACGACACTAGACGCTAATGCGTTCGATGTTCGTTGTTTTGAGGACGAGTTGCGTGTCAGCTTTTTTTTTGGTTTTGTTTTTCGGAGTTTTTGCGCCATGTTGCGCCAAAGATTCGTATCCGGCTGGTGGAGACGCACCATCACCGACGCATCATCACTGGCCAGTCACGTTCGCCAATTTGCTGCGGTTCGTCATCATCGTCGATTCTTCACATCTCAGCTGTGTCAACTGGCCCTGCCGAGTGTGTGTGTGAGGTGCTGGACGGCCTCTGGGCGCGCATAAAAGTCGTCCAAAAATACGTCCAACTTGACAAAAGACGCACGGTGTCCTGGTACCTGGTTTAAAGGCTCGAAATTTTGGAGAATCGTCAACGGCCAGGGCGCCAGCTTGCGACATCCAGACGGGGGTAGAATCGCACAACAAAACACGGGCCGAAATATTGTTTGCGTCACTTTGATTTACGACCAAATCTCGTACGCTGGAAGGAACCGTTAATGGAACCGACCAGGAATCGCAACGAGAGAGAGAGAGAGGGAGAGGCTGAGGGCAAGAAGAAGAAGAAAAAACAAATAAAAAGCCTCCCGCAAGCGAATGTGTAAATGTGCGGTTCACCGCTAGGCGTGAATTTTAGCAAAAGCATTTGCCAGCACGAACCGCGGCTCGAAAGACATCAACGCGCCGTCAAGCGGGGAACCCTTGACGCAATGGGAAGGAAAGCTTCGGCTCATTTTTCTCGGCCAGAGAGGGTTCTTCTATCTTGTGCGCTCCAAAACGTTAATGATGGTTTGACTTGAACATTTTTTTCCATTTTGCTCTCCCTTCGCTTATATTTCGCTGTGTGATATTCATTATGGTCCGATATCGGCAGCCGATTATTGACATTCACGGTGCCGGGCGGTACCGGGTAAAGTGTCCCGTTGCAGGGTTGCATAATGGACGTGGTCCCCCGGCACACACAATGTAAAAATTGAATACTTTCCATCGGTGATCGGGGGGGTGAATACTTTAATGGTTTGCCGCGTACTAAGCTTACCGGCCAGACGCTTGGAAATGACGCGCTCGCTGTGAAGTGAACGGTTTTTTAAGCAACACGTCAAACATTGATCGTATCTCGTGTCGATCTGCGATCGCTGGACACATGGCTGCTGTAAAGCGTTGGGAGAGCTTCTCTTAGTAGTTTTTTTTTGCGCTGTCAGGGCGAAAGATAAATGATTGTGCGCTTGGCACAAAGGTATGCAAAAGCATTGCGCAAAAGAACACTCGAGGAAGGTGTTTAGTGTGGTGTAGCTTATTCAGACAGGCAAATTCTTTAAACACCAAAATGGCAAATTAGCTTCAGCGTACAAAAACAAGTGCAAAGCGTTTTAAGGAAAATGATTCTAATTCAAATTGCACTTCAGCCAATCCGGTGAGCGTACGAGTTGGGATAAAAATAATAATTTCACTCCAAAATGGAACGAAACAGGTCGATTGCGGTTGCAATTAGCATTGCGTCCCGGGACACAGCTCCATCTTAGTGGGAACGCCAACGTGATTTCGTGTACCTCCTAAGCACTGTCGATGTGTCTTTTCGGTCTGTGCGTTTTGGTGATACTTTCGAACGCGTTTGCGCGATCCAAAATCAATCAATGGACCGCTCTAAAGAAGGTCAAATTATAGACCCAACGCATCACTCAACCCAGCGGGAGAGAGAAAAAAAGGAACTGGCTGCTAAAAGGAATTCAAGGCGAGGGACGTTAAACCGAAAGAAGCGAATGAACCGGTAGTCGTGCGATAGAAGTCGACAAAATAATCTTAGAACTAGGATCGAAAGCGAAAAGCGCTCCCGGCCTTTGAGCTACCTTAGGTCAAACTCGTCGTCGTTCCCTGGACGCAACCGAACCCTATCATTATCGGTTAGCCCGGGTGAAGTGATCTGAAAACGTGTAATTAAATTAAACATATTTTAGACAACTTTCCTGGCAGGCCCTTCTACTGGCGAGTTGGATTATAGGGGCTAAAGGTTGATCGAAGCTCGATTACTGAAGCATTTTCTCGAGGGGTGGAATGTTTTGATTTTAGACTTTTTTCAAGAGTTTTGCTGGTCCAATTAGAAAAAAAAGTGTTGCAAAGGTTTAAATACTTGACTTATTTGCTTCTTTGCTTTAAAGGTTATGCAGGTACAAAGAAATTGAGCAACATTTCGTCCGGCTTATTGTAATTCAGAAAAAAAACCTTCAAGTTGGCCGATTATTTTTCATCTGTCACTCGAGTGCTCCGGAACGCATCGTGGGTTTTTACAAGAAGTTAAAAACGTTTTTGGTCGTGCATTACGTAAATTGAGTGTCCGGTACAGTGCTCAAGGCTAGCTTCACCCACCAAACCATTAAAATGTGAAACATTCTCTTGTCGTTTTTATAGCCTCGTGGGTACCAAAAGAAGTACTGTGTCAAGGAACGCGCTTGCAAACGCCGAGCAGCAGCCAAAGTCAGCCAACGATAACCTTCAGGACTGGTATTTAAACTATGCCCAATCTGCTCATCATGACAAACGACACCGGAAGTGGAACGCAGGCTTCGAAAAAACCAGAAGCTCATCAAAATTCGTCTCGCCGGCCATAAACAGTGGGCCACTTTCTTTTAACCTACTCTGTTATCGATCCCATCCCGTATCGAACTGCCGGGACCAACGGAACATGATAGGTGACGCACAAGAAGAGGACACGGGTCAAGAAAAAAAAAACGGAACGGAATTCAACCAGCGATCGAAGGAAGCCAATTGTCAACGGCCGAACGTCAAAACCGGTCGATTCCGGCAGTCTCGGCGAGGAAAGGAGGAAAACGATCCTCCCAACACAGACCCTATAATAAAGAACAACGGCAATGGCGGAAGCGGAAAACGGAACACATCCTTACGACCGAGGCGAGTCTCCGGGTGCTGATAACAGCAGCAAAGCAAAAGCATTCCTGCACCAGGCACATCCGGTGAGAATTAATGAATGTAGCAACGAGACGAAGAAAACAGTGAAAGAGAGGGAGAGAGGGAAAGAGACACATCAATGGAGCAGCATAAGTGCATGTTGCTCTGGACCGGTGCACCTTTTACTCTGACCGGAAAGATTGACGCGTGTGCGGAAGCGCTAGCGCCAGCTTTATACGTACACTGATTGCAGGTATTGGGGACAATCAGGTCACAACACTGCACGTGCGTGTTTTTTTTTTTGCTTTCGTATCTCCAATACCCCCTGTGGAGCTGTGTCTCTTTATACGAGCCATGCGAAGATGACGTGCTGGATTGCAATTATAGATCGAAAGGGGTGTAGACGTTCGAATTGGTAATTGATGAAGCATCCGTTGTTGCAGCTGCTTGGGCTCTGCACCAGATGGAATCATCTTCAAAGTATGCTCTTTAAATATTATAAGAAATATATGTCCTCACAAGAAAATCTCTGCAACGGTCACGGCACAGAGAGGCAAACAATTTGTGTGGCTTAGAAATAATGAAGCTAATGAAAATTTCATTATGAGTGCATACTTGCACGATTGGTTCACTTTCCGGTCGGCCAATCGGGTCGCGAGCTTAATGTACGCTCCCACCACACATGCGCACCAATCAATTCGCAACCGATTGCGTCAACTCTAGTTCAGCAGAAAAACACAAATTGCGAGTGTCATACGATGATGGCGAACGACGACGACGACGACGACGGCGACAAGAAAAGAGGCTAATTATTTGCTTCGATTTGCAAACAGGCGGAATGCCTACCACCCGCCCGAGGTCTCCCCACAATTGACTTATTATTTTAATACCCATTTTTTGCCTGTTGTTTGAACCCGGACCCGGAATGTTGACTGCCAGGCGATCGCGAGTGGTTTTGGTGATGTGCGATACACTCTCACAAACACGCGCGTACAGGTGCTGGAAGATGCAGATTCATGACGCTTTCCGTGGAAAACAGTACGGCGGGAAGATATCATTATGATCGAGCTATTTTCGAGCAGCTATTTTGTAGGGTTTCCTGTAAAACGAATACCTCAAGCACTTGAGCCGTTAGATCACTCGTAATGGGTGCCTACTGTACGGCTGGGCAGCGTCAAGTGATTGTGTACAATTAGCGAGCCGTTCGATAGCAGGCTACTGAGTCATTTCCTGCCCAGCACGATCGACCGATCGGTATGGCACTTGTGAAAACGACCTTCTGATGTGTGCGTGCGTGATCTTGTGTTTCGTTTTTTTTTTATCACAAATGCTACGTTGCAACGATATTCATTATCGCCAGACGAGACGATCGCGCATTCTTGATCGAATTGCTGTCGCGGTAGTGTTGCAACTATATGCAGGCATTTGAAGAATGCGCACAACCTGCATGAACGCTCACAGATGTATGTGTCAATGATGTTGTTTTGCTCGTTTCTCATTTACATTGCGGCCGTTTGTGGTCTCGGTGCGATGTAATGCACGTAGGACATTTGATTTAACCGAGTTTTGACGATCATTTGTTCTTAGCTAAATATCGATGCCTTGGATTTCCCTATCAATTTTGTGAGCACTTGGTAGGACATAGGGTGGGTGACCGTTCTATTATTCCTACTGGAAGTTTCAGACTTTCTCCAGAAGTGAGAAGTGGTATACAGCTGTTCTAAATAAACTGAAAACACTGTAATAGTTTCTCTGTACTCTATAGGCATCATACAATTGTCCACGACGGCTAGTAGACTTCTTGAAGAAGACTTAAAAAACCATTTAAGTTTGAATGTGCTATTTGCCCATAAAACAATTACACAACATGATGACAATGCTTCACCATTGACGACAGTTTAATCCCAACATTTTCTTCCAGAATAGTTTAACCCCGTCCTCTTGTCTACTTCTCGAAAAAGCAATAAAAAAGCCCGACTGTAGTCCGCCCCAACGCAGTAAACCTTTTATATGTTCCATACGTGCCCGCCAGCAAGTCTGATTGTCTTCCCAATGGCAGACAGCACTATCAAGAGGCCACTTCAAAATGGGATCTAAACCTTCCGAACCGTACGTTCGAGCGGTCGTGAAGGCACCAAATAATAAATAAAACTGAAACGCCTCAAGTATCATCTTTAAATTAGAACAAATCAGTACTTGTGGCTTTTTTTTGTTGCTCCAGCAGAGACACTTTCTCGCATAAGGGTTTTCTTTCACTCCGGCCAAGGGCTTGGAGCAATTAAATTGGTGAGAGGGAGAAACCCCTATCTGCTAAGCTCCACTCGACGCACAGCCACTAATACCACGTTTGCACGTGTCCGTTACGTTTAACGCGTCTTGTGACACTTCTGCGACTTCTTTTCTTCCGTGGGCGACATTGTGTTGTGTACATTGTTCGCTGGTTTGTCGATTACCCACTCATTCTTTTTTTTTTGTACCACGACAGCCCTCCTGTCGTGCTAACTGCATCGTGCGAGCCCTTTGTCGACGAAGAGGAGCTAGCTTTCGCGGGCCCGTGAAGCAGGGAGAATAGTGTTTTCGTGTTCGCCGCAGAACACAGGAAGGCTTTCTTTGCTTTGAAAATAGGCTTTGGGTGTGCGCTAGTGTTGGTTGTAGGTTCATATCAAACAAGCTCTTCAAAAACCCGACCCTTTACACGGGCTTTTTCTCGATTGGAGGCGCACAGCACGATTTGGCCTCAAGGAAACGAAAAACACAGAAAACTGCACCGATGCATGCAGCCATCAAAGCGCAGCGAAACAGGCGGGCGTGAAAAGCGAAATTATACGCGCTCCTCCCACGATCGTCGCTGTTTGATCGATCGACGTTGCGCACGCGGAGTAGTGGTGTTAGTTTTCGTGTCTGTGTGTGTCACTAAGACGACACAGCATAATTCGTATTGTTTTTTCGACCCAGCGTCCCCGTCTGCAACAGCTGCCCGACACTTAAGCTCGCATCGGTAATGCACTCGCAACGGGATGCTTAAATTCGAAGGTGAAAATGATTCAACGAGCCAACACAATCGTTCGTGCGCAACCATAACAAAACGGCGAACCGGTTAACAGCGTGAAATCGAACGCATCGGAATCGACGAGTGAGTTCTGTCTGCAAGCGCCTGCGCGCGTGTGTGTGTGTGTTTTTCGCTCGAAGGTTCTGTTTTCTTACCCACCAGCTTCTTCGTTCGCTTCTTCGTAGGAAGCAGCAGCAACACCGTGGAGTACGATTTCTAATTTCCATAACACCCGTTTATCCCCCCCGGCTGAGATTTGCATCCCCCTACGTGCGACGATCCGTTGGCGTCGTGGTGGTACACACTACTCTTCTACAACACCTTCAAACAAATGGGCAAGAGGAAGCAGATGAGGAGGCCGGGTTCAATGGCGGTACGAAGCGTGGGAGTTTCCCATGGCGTGGTTTCGATTCTCAGACCATCCCCGGGGCCGAACACTATGGCTTGGGAGCGTCCGTCCGCAAAACCGAACCTGTACGTGTTGTTCCGGCCACTAACACACACACACTTCCATATAATCAAACGTGCATAAACATTAGGTTGATAGTAAGGAAAGCGTGGAAGGAAACAAGCATCATGCCTGCAGAACTAGCAGCACATGAGTGATAGTGGGTACGATTGGTTTATATATTATGATAATCAGCTAACCGTACAAGGCTTCGATAATAACCGTTTCATTTTCATTTGATCGTTTGTATGTTTTTGTTGATGTAGTTTTCGGCAAAGGTTCTGCTTTGCGAGTAGCTTGAGCGAGAGAAAAGTGGCAAGCGCATCACAGTAGCGGTGTTTTAGGGGTAGAAATCGTGATCTTTAGATCGGCACAACCAACGATCGGAAAACGCTAGGAGGGTTCGTTTGGCGAAGAAGATAAATTAAAAATCGTTCGCTTGTTGGCGGCAAACGAGTGTTATTGGGTTTGTTTTCTTTAATTTGTGAGCATTATAAATTCACTCGGTGGCCTTATTGGTGCTTTGGCGAGTGTGATACGCGCCTACGACACTACAGATTTGCCTTCATGGAGGTGAAGTTTAGATAGTCCTCAGCTGGGAATAAACAAGAGGACAAGAGAATTTATCTTCCTGTAAACTACATCTATTCTTGTGCAGTTTTTGGCTCCGCTCAGCAATCGATTTTATTTTTCGTGTTTTGTTTTAAAGAAGCTTTGATTCTCATACTCTTCATTTGCCTCTTACCTCAGATACCGAATGGTTGAAGATGTGTATAACGCTGCTTGCTTCAAATTAAATTAACGCTTGTTAAATGTTTTCGACTTTTTCCCAACAACAGGACTAACAAAACTGCCCTTTGTGTTGCAAACGGAGAATAGAGCTGGAAACAAAACACCCAAAAAAAAAGGACACAAATCGGGTCGCTAATAAGCTGCGCAAACCGAAATTTCATGTCGAACCGAAACATTCCGCACGGCAAGAAAAGCGCAAGCGATCGATCGTAAAAGGTAAATTCCAAAGGACACCGCACACACAAAAAGGGCCTCATTAGCGAACCAGAAAAGGGACCATCACTTGAGTGCAGTGGAAGTAAGCCAACCCAAGCTCGATGGTAAGAACAAAACCCACCAACCTCGTCCCGTCCCGATTGATAATATTCCAATAATTTTCTCCCTACATCAAGCGTAAAGCCGAAATGTCACACCGTCCGGACACACAGACATCCGCTGCCTACCGGGCGCTCTTCTGCTGGGCTCAAGTAAATGGTCAAATTTCCTTTCGCTGCGGTGTATCTCACCACGGTGTTCTTCCTGTACCCTGAGCCTGAGCACCGGCCCTGTAATCGGAGCACTTTTGCTGTAGATTCCGGATTCCTTCCCTTTTTTGGGGCAATTGATTTTGTTTTTTTTTTTGTCTTTGTGTACGTGTGTGTGTGTGTGTGGACAGGTTAAGCTGGCAGGTTCGTGAAACCCTCCTGCGCTTCACAACGGTGCTTCGATCCTTGAGACCTTTCGGTGAGCAAAAAAGGCACAAGAAACACACGCACACGAAAAATCAAACCGTTCGAACCGTGGTTTCGTACGCAGGAAACCCACCGAAAACAAGCGCGACGCGCCGATCGGAACTGTCGTCGAAATCGTTCAAACAAAAATGATATTAATTGGAAAGAGATACCAATCCGCTTAGCCAGCCAGCGATGGTCGGGGTGGGATGGAAAAAGCGCGAAGGAAACACAGCAAGCAGCTCGAGGGCTCGAATTTCTTCGCGAAGCAGCGTGGACAGCAGAAACACACAAAACTATTTTCAACGTTTCCCCCCGCGGCTTGGGGGAGCAAACTCACGATCAAATCGATGTCCAACCGGTCGGTCGGAATGGAGCGGAGTGGGGTAGCAAAGAAATTTAAAACCTTCTCTCTTCCCGATTTCATTCCTGGGCCAGCCGGGCCTGGACAGCGGCCGGCCAGCAGATCGGGATTTTTATTGAGCCGCGAGAATTCAATCGAAGTATCCCGCATGCGCTGGACACACCGGAATGGAAATAGATTTGGAACGGCAACGGAACGGAGAATCCGAAACCGATTAACATCATTTAAACATTGCTAAGATAAGTGGTCGGGATGGTGGCATTTTTCGTTCGTTTTTTTTTTTGCTTGTTTCTCTTTAACGCGAACCTAAGCGGCCAACTGTTCCGCGAATGCGTACATGTCCACTGTTGCAGAATTTACCCCTTTGGGAATGTGTGTCCGGATAGTCTTTGGAGAAGAATTCAAACCAGCAATGGGGGCTGCGCGGCCGAAATAAGACACCGAACCAAGGCAAAAAGCTCCCGCCGTCTGGAAGCGAACGTAAAGGAATGCGTACGTCCGTTTAATTCCGTCTGAGGCGAGTTCCAGTGAACTAAAAAGCACAATAACAATTTGGTGCGACTGCGCCATTTTATTTGCAGCATCAATGCGAGCAGATCGGCAAAAATAACGCTCAAAGACAAGGTAAATCGATACTTTTAACATTAGAAACCCCGAATGCTGCAAACACACGAGTTAGCTGACTCACAAGGGCTCTCGAAAATTCGAACACTATCGCTAACGTGCGGCCCGACTTGTGCGCGATGGCAAGCGACGAACCTTCACCGACACGAGCACGACAACAACAACAACAACAAACCCCAAACAAAGCTCATCACGCTCCCAAAGGTCATTCTCGTGATGGTGGCAAGCTCGTCCTCATTGGTGCCGGCTCTTCATACTTTTGCTGCCCGTCGCACTCGCACTTCACCTTCATGCCCACTTCGCGTGCCGCGTCATATTGCTCTGCCTATCGTGATTTATCGATCATTGAACGGAGTGGGCAAAAGGGGAATTGGAAACGGGGTTCTATTGAGCCATTCGTTTCCAGGCGCAAGTACGAAGCTTCTTGCAGCGATGGAACAAAGCAAAAACTTTATTTTCCACCCTTTTGCTTCCTTCTCCACACAGACACACGAGGGTTCTTCTCGCGTGCGCTCCAAATTGCTTTCCAAATGAACAAGTAAATAACGATCATCTCTCTCGGTGCCTAGTTTTTACGGCGGTGTTTCACCCGGTTTTTCCACGATCCTTGGCTGGTGGCTCACGTTTGCGAACACAACCGTCGTTACCGGTCGTTACGAGACGAGCAAATAAAAAGCGCGTCACGTTCCTAGCGCGAGTGCTGCTAGGGTCGACGGATCTAGGCCCTCGGACCTGGACCTACGGCTCCAATCCTGGCGCCGTCGACACAGACGAACGAAAGAGTGATAATAAAAGTGTATCAGTGCTCGATAACTGCCAGGCGTGGATGTAAAAAACTCCACCACAACTCCCACTGCCCTCTGATGTGTCCACCGCACCTGGACGGCAGATCGTGTAATTGCGCCTAGTGCTGTCATAGGCGGCGGGAGAAATATTGTACAGCTGCCTTGCGGTTGTGTGCAACGGGACATGCCCGACCGACGGCATAAACTCGTTCCTGGCGCCTGGATCCGCACAATTAAACGCTGAATTGATTAAAACTTTTTTTTATCTCCAGCTCACCCCACCACGGCAGAAAGAGGGAGACAGACCCCGGGCAGAGCTTACCATCTCTCTCTCTGACGTTCAAAACCGCCCGGCGAAAGGGCTACGAATTTGCAAATGTTTGCGACCTCGCGCTGTACCGAAATGCGATAAGTGTACAAACAACGGAATACCGAGAAGGTATGCCGAGCAGAAACGGGTCAATTAAAACACAAAATGAATCAACCGGTAATTAGCATGAAAAGCGTCCAGAGGCGAAAGGCTCCAAAGTGTCACCTAAAACAAACCACCACCATTTTTCGGAACCTTATCCCGTGGAGGTACTGGCGGCTGCTGGTTGCCCGGGAACGGATTAAATATCGTGACATCGCCCGGCCAGTCCGGCAAATGTGCCGTAAATCTTAAAGCCTTCCCTATGCTCGCTCGCTCACTCCTCCGCTAACCCCTTTGGGCAGGCGATCGTTGAGATCACGCGAAGGTAAACCAGAAGAGAACCCAACCAATGGCATGTTTGTACTTCAACCATTAAAGAAGCGAAGAGGAATCGGACGAAGCACAAAAAAGAGACCTTTCCCAACTGCTGCAAGGGCCATCGTACATCGCGATCAATGCCTCCGCTCGGGTTGGATTTCGAGTCCACCTTCGTCCTGTTTTTTTCTCTCTCTCTCTCCCCGTACGGACGTTTTGGGGTGTTTGGTGGGCTATCTGTGCGCTGTTATCTGGCGGAGTTGAATCTCCACGAAAAAAGCAGGCTCGAGGGATCGTGCGAGCACGAAGTTTTATCGTGATCCCGCCCGGAACATATCTCCTAGGTGCTTTGCGGTGGTGCTGGTGATGCAAGATGAAGTGCATTCTCCTGAGGTAGAAATTTGACCCGACTGTAGGAGATTTATAGTACTACTCTAATTTACGACCTCGGACACTCTCGGAAGGGGGTGCGCGCCGGTGCGAAAGGGACACAGGAATGCGGTTGAATCCAAATTGGAAGGGTCTCGGCCGCACAGTCTGTGGAGATGTTGGTGATGGGTACATTTTGATTCTTCTACTTGCTCTGCTATCCTCGTCGTCTGATGGTTGAGATCTTGCAAAGTCCGGCCATATCCGAAACCCCCGGACAGTTCCGTTTGATAGAGTTACGGGTGCATCACGTCGTTCAGCTTTGATTGGACTTACCTATGGAGGGTGAGAGAGAAAGAAAGTGGAGAAAGAAAAATATTTTGATTAGTCGCTGTTCGAGTTTCAAAGGTTCTGATTATTAAAGATCGTAAACGTTGATGATCTGATAAGGAAAGCTATCGAGCAGGGCGTGATGAAAACAAACTGGTTATTCGATACTGGGCAGGCCCTGTATGGGATGCAAAGGGGAGGCCACCAGGCTGTGTGGCCATAAACCAAACAAATTGTGATTGTTGTTTTTTGTTTATTGTTGTATCTGGAGCATTAGTTACGTTTCGTTCCAGATGTAGTCGGCTGATACGGCATTCGTTGTTAGTGCGCAGAGCACGATCAGACCGACACAGTACGACAGCGCGACTTCATAAACGCTCACATTTCGACACAGCCACTTCCAGGTGAAGTTCATCCAAACTCTCGCCCAAAGCCTGTGGAGCTTCTTACATTCCGAGTCATTGCACCCGAGCGCAACTCTTAGCATGGACCGCAACCCATTCCAGCATCAGCATCACTCCCCGAAAAAACTACAGCCTATCAAACCCTCTTCAAACGGCATTCATCTTGCCAACCACAAAAATTCAAATTAAATCATTTTTCTCCCGTACCCACTTTCTTCCTCGGGTTTCTCCCACTTCAGGCTAGTTAATCAAGTCGAAAGTCGTCTTACACCCTTCACGCGAGCAGAAGACGACTCCCATCACTCCGGGCCTCGCTCGCTCGAACGCCGGAACCTCGAAAACCGCACCTCGCCAGGGACCTGCTGTGCATATATACTTCCATGTGCGCGTTTGAGAGCCCTCCAGCGAACAACCAGTCGATTAATCGAACGAGGATGAGTGTTCTATTCTCGCCCGCTCCAGCGCATGCGCGTCCCCTTCCCCTTTCCCTCGATCCCAGCCGTCAATCTTCGACGGACTCTTCACTCATCTCTTCATTCCGTTCGCATCCGCAATGTTCCGCGGTTCGCAGCTAAACGCTCTCGAAAGGAATAACTATAATGTTGAAAATATTAAAATCATTTCTGATGATCATTTTTATCCGATTTCTGCATCATCATCGTGCCCGTTCTACGCGGGTTCTACGCGGGGGCTTTGTGGTGGAGATGCTGTAGCTCTTCATCATCGCCATGATTGCGCGCCTTGGATCATCTCGGATCATGGGCCCGACGTCAAATGCCACACCGTGCGCCGTCGATCAAGCCCCAGCAGACAAAAGTAGACTCACACACACGCACGCACAGACTCGAACATACCCGGCAGTTGCCATAGTTATGAGGCAGTGCTTTAAGAAACCAACACACTGATGGCCCAGAGGTACCTGAGGGAAGCCCATCATCAAACAGGTAGAAGCACGGAGGATCTCGGTAAGATCTCTTCAGCTGATCATTTCTTTTTTGTCTGAAGAAGGTGTATCGACACACTCTAGCTATGTGTTGGTGTTGGTCGATCTAGCCGTTTTCCACTTTTTCCTGCCCATTCTTCTTCCTGCAAGCCACCGGTAGGGTCAATCATGGAATTGTGGTGGAATGCGGTGGCGGTGGTGGCGTTGCGTCGAACCGTTGCCCACGATGTTGGGTCGGTCCTCTTTTGCCAGCGTCACTTTTACTAAGCGTTTAGAGCTGTGGCAGGGCATAAAAGTGCCTTGGTACCTTTTATCGGGTTTCTCTCTGCATCTGTCCTTCGCACTGGCCTGGCACGTCCACCCTTCCGTCCCGCCTTTATCCGTTCCCTCTTGTCTAGCCGGTGCTGTCTCCCCGGAGGTGGTTTTCAGATTCCCGGGAACGGCCTAGGTCATTTCTTTCTTTTCTGCTATTTTCCAAGAAGTGAGATTCTTGATCATTGCCTCACTTCATCTTATTGCTTGACCCAAGAACGCTGGCCGCTGGAGAGGTCCTAGAGACGAGATTCCTTGTTCTTTGCGTTCGCTGCCTGGTCTTGAGAGTTGCTGAGAGTTCCAGTGGTTTGTGGCGGAGGGGTTGGGAGGATCAAATCCCGGGGTTTGTCTGTTTCCCGAAAACTGATTCTTGTGATCCGATTGCTGATGCTGTGCCGGACCTGTCTCATTTGAAAGTCATTTCTTAGCGAGCCCACGTCACCCGACACGTCCTGTAGGTCAACCCTGTTCGTTACCGAGCGGAGCATCACGAATCGATCGCTCGTATCCAACTGTGAAGGACGCGTTCGATCACGGTCAGCCGTGTCTTCTTCGTCGCCCGATAGGCCCCTACCCTAGCCTAGTGTGAATATGCTTCGACTGTGTTTAATTACTGACGCCAAGCGAGATCTAGCACTGGGCTGTGAAATCTTTACCGTTCGCCTGGCAACAGGCGAACGTGGCAAACCGCGATCGGCCACGACTGTCAAAAGCTTCTAGGAACGCTACACGCAGCCTCCGGGGAAGATTAAGAACGGTGCACGAAACGAGAGGGCTGGGGAGGCTGTAGACAGCACTTGCACTTAGCATATCCAGTAAGGCCCCCTACCGCCCGGAACGAAACAGACACAGCGCACGGGGCAAACACATTCACCAGCGAAAACAGACCTGGCTTCACATCCACACTGCCACCGTCAACGAGCCTTTCAAAACCGGTTCCACGGGCATTCTAATCGTTTCGCCCGTTTCGCTGTTACCCGTGTGCGTGTTCGAGATGGCGAGTACTAGCGAGCGCGCGCCCAATGCCACTAGGCGTAGCGAACACCACGGCGCACCACACGGCCAGACGTGCGAGCAGGAAACAACTTTCCTTAGCGCACACCCGGTTGCAACGGTCGGTCAGTGTGCACTATGTGCAGGCTAGGCTTTTCGCTAGTTCCATTTAAAGGCAACCGAGAGCGCCACTCGTCGTCGGACGTTGTCATCCGTGTCCCGGGTGCATGTCGGATGCGAGATGACAGCGGAACTTTAATTAGAGACGTGCCGTACGGATTGCCACCGGTCACCACTATCACCACTGCTGGAACTGGTGGTTGTAGAGCAAGTGATGATTGAAGTCCCACCGGTGGTGCAGCCGATTCTCCGGTGTACCATTAATAGAACGGTGCAAATATAGGAACTAACAGATTGTACCGATAAAGGTGCGGAGCGCTCTTTCATTAGACACACTCACGCGCTGCGGTGAGATGTAATCTTTGGAACGGGTTGCGAGATGAAATTTATAGTTTGATGTAGTGCTGATGAACATCAATACTTGCTTTTGCTTCAAGTGTACACTTAAACGATCAAGGATAGCAACTCACAAGGTCGAGCAATATGCTAATACACGCTAAGAGATTTTTCCACCAGAAATCACATGATGCAACGCAGATCGATTCTAAGTTGTGGATGTGTTTGTGTGTGTGTGTGTGTGTGTGCTCGGTATGAACCAACACACGTTAACAGGCTCGGAACCACTTGCAAGACGCAACGGGTTCTCGAGAATCGGTGGCGTTAACTTCAAATTGCAATGCCACGGAGTGCAACCTCTCGTGCCCGTGGGGTCATCACCTTGCCCGGGTGTTCGTGATGTGCGCGCTTTTTGTTCATGCTGCATTCGCGCTCATTTCCACGAACTCTAACCGCGGTGCAGTACGGTAAATGCATGCTTTAGAGTCGCACAACTCTCTACCGATGCACTCGAGAAGCTCTTAACGGAACGCTGGAATAATTCTTCCACCATGTACCGATACTTGCTTCGTTGCGGTTTAACACCACATCACCGTGTACTGACATACGGCTTTTGCGTTAAAACGGTGGAGCACCAGGGCCAGGACCGAAACAAATATATCCAACATCGAGCTTTTGTTCGTTCCGCACTGACCGGTCACGTTCCTCACGCGTAGGGTCAACGAAGTCAACTTACGAGGGTTGTGCAGGAAATTGAGTTCAACTTCGGCCGATAGGAAGTAGTGAGGTACTTTAAACCCTATCCCATTTCCGTCCGGTGCCCGGTTGGCCCGAGTCTTTGAGGTACACCGCAAAACATGGTTGCACCAAATTTTCCTACTCAAACTTAGGAAACGCACCTGGGACGCGAAGGGGCGCACACTTGGGGGAAAAGAAAGTGTACCAGCTATTGACGATGTCGCATCGATCAGGCGTTGCGTCACCGTCAACGCCATGGATGATTGATTTCAATGAGTAAGCTGATAGAAGACTCCTCATTAGCCCGCTTGAAACGATGTTCCGGCTGGGCACTGTAGCAGTCGGAAGTGGGCCGATATTGCTTACCCCCCCATACGAAGGTTCGAACTTCAACAACATTATGAACATTATTGACGTTTTCGGTCTGATCGTGATCGTGACGAAGTCGTTAAGGGGAGGGGTGGGGTTGGAGTTCCGGGCTCTTGAAGAAGCCACCCGTCCTATTTCCCCTTCACCTTAATTGGATGAGCCGCGCAGGTCACTCGCCAGAATACATCGCCAGAGCGCACCGAGAAAAGAACGCCCAAAGAAAGTTCGCAACCCGTATGCACGAAACATGAAGCAAACGCGTCCATTAACCTGGGCCACCTTTCGCTCGGTTCGCACTTACTCCCTCGTCTCGGCAAAATCGCGCACGGCCGCCGCCAGTTCCTCAGGTAGATTAATCAGCATTATGCTGCCTTCGGCGTTCGGCGTCTCGCGCAGTGGGCAATCCGCATTCGAAACATTGCCAGCATCCCTGCCAATCGGTCCCCGGCCGACTAAAAGCATCTAGATAAAGATTAATAATAATGTGCTTTTGGGCTGCGACGGGCAAGCGCAAAACGGGGAGCAAGAAGCAGCGGGAATCAGAGTGCCCCAGATTGCCGCTTGCAGATGTGCCGCACCGAGATGTATCCCTGTTCGGACATTCGTGCACGGCGACGAATCCTGGTGGGGAAGCTGCGGGTGGAACGGGGACTCTGTGGCGGCAGCAGCAACAGCAGCAGCAGCAGCAGCAGAAGGTGGTCACGACGTGAAGGCTCGCAACAAAAGCGCCATTGTTACAGGGCCGCGGCCCTGCCCCTAGCTGTCGTTTTGGCGTCTTCACGCAGAGGTCTGCGTGTGTGAGCCTTTAAAGGCTTGGGCGCAAAAGACAGACACAAGCCGTGGTCGTGGCTCGTCGTGGATGCTGGGAGGCTCTTTCTCTCGCGTAATGATGGCCACACAGACACACCACTACAGGCGCAGAGAAAACAGCAAAAGAGACGGCGCAGAGCGGATCCTGCCACGATCACGCCTGCCCAGCAGCTATTTTGAACGTTTTCATCGTGCTTCTTTGCGCCTCATTTCGATCGCTTATTCTGCAGGGGAGCTTTTGCTTCTTGCTCTGCGCTTCGTTTTCGCCCGTTGCTTTGGATGCTGGATTTTTGAAGCTTCCTCCCGTTCTTAAGCTCCACGGTGTATGTGCAAATCATGTTTAATCATAAAGATTATGTTTATTCTAACAAAGGTAGCCACTCGGTCGTTGTTCTGCCTTCCAGCCATTACAGTGCGATGGCTGGTAGAAGGCTAGCCAGAGATGCCACAGGGAAATTATAGGGTCGCGTGAAGCACACTCGACTCCAAAATGGCGCAAGGTCTGGTGCTGGCGTGCGGTACCGCTGGGCATTCGTACCATTCGCGCCCTGGGAAAGGGGAATATTACCGAACCCTATCTTTTTTAAGTTTTCGGGACGTTCCTTGGGGAAGAAGAGTTTCTTTGTTTCATGGAATCGGGTATCGAACGATGGTGAGCATCTAATTCTATATTATCGGAGCTGATGTTGGAGGATTATTTTGAACATGATTTTATGGAAATCTATGCATGCGGCGGACCTTGAATCCAGGACACAGACTCCGATGAATAGCATCGAATTTAAATAATTTGTTATTTGGGGATACGGTTCTTGTTGCGTAAATTGTTGATAGCTGCAGGCAGCTGAAGCTGACGATGAAGTTCAGAGAAGAGAAGATCAGTGGATACAAGTATGCTGTAAGGGAAGTCACGATAGAATTCATTTATAAAGTAGATCGATTGTCTCGAAGCGTCGAACTATACAGCACTGGATAAGAAGTGTCCCATTAGGAACATCTTCATCTGTATCTCGCTGTGGAACGCTCTAGCAATCGATACCATTTCAAAACTAATATCAAAGAGGACGATTGTTATCGACGAATTGGAGGTTCCTCAAAGACGAAAAAAGGGGAGGTAAAGACGTTTCGCTTAAACCGGAATCAAGCGTCGCGTTCGCCAAGGTGTAAATGTTTACCCTGCTTATGCTTCGGGCTGATAAGGGCGCTGCTCCGTACTACCAGCCACCACCATCATCAAAGCATATCGATTGTTCAGGTTCGATGTGTGTCCCACAGTCGAATGCTCGATCGATAACAACCCGGTCCCAGCCAGAGGAAAAGCCCAAAACAAAAAAAAAATGTATGCTAGCAGACGGTAAACATTATGTGAACGTTGTGCGTGTGTGAGTGTTTGCACGCCACCCGAACCACGATAACTTACTTTTTCCCTTCACGAACTCGGACTTTTTCTCCTCGTGATGGCGCAGCTGCATCTGGCGCTCCATTTGCTGCCGCTGGCGGTGCTGCCGGTACATCTCGTACCCGGCCCGGGTCGGTACGGGCAACAGGGCCACGAGCAGCAGTACCGCGAGCAGAACCGTGCCGGCTAAACTCGTGTTGTAGCCCTTCATCGTGTCCACATTCCCGGTGGGGCGGGCGGGTGCAAGGTGAGGAGGTTTTGCTCCACTCTGTTCGCGATCTGTCACCGTTGGCTCATATCGTCGTTCCGCGTTGACTAGAGTGAACAACAGTGAACTACCGAACCGGGTGTACTCCTTATGCTATTGCGATGCTTTAGAAGTTGGGAAAAACTACGCGGTTTTCAACAGACACACTCACAGATAAAAGACACCGAACTGTGTGTCACAACACACGTCCACAACACCAAACAACGCACTCTTGCTTCTTGATTTGCAAACAAACAAACCCCGGATTCTTACAACTTCCTGCACGCGCGGCTCGCGTTACACGATGTGATGCAATTTGACTTGATCGCGCAACTTGTGACCGGAGAGCAAAGATCTCGAACTATTCACACTTGACTATTAAACCTTTTTTGCTTGTTGTTATTCCTGCCCCAACTTTGCTCCCTCGATCGCTTGTGGGTCGCACTTCGAAACACACTACCGTATTTGTCACACACCGAAAACACTCGCACCGAACAACGCTCGGATTTTCGATCCGGGGTTCTCACTCCGAATGAAGTGGTTTGGGCGGTACAAAAACACAAAAATCTTTCATGTAAAGTGGGTGATCCCTTTCCCTCACTTAGTCAACCACTTGACGCGCTTGACAACTGATTCCGCAACAATATTGCACGGTCGAGCGCCAGAACGTGCTCAAGAGCGATGGAAGCCACCCGGTTGTTCGATCGTTAGCGTTGGGCTCTGGCGTTAGCTCGTGCCGTACGGGGCAGATACGGATGCGCATCAACATCCGACAGGAAAACCACACAAACCACACACACCACCGGTAGGCCACTTGTGCTGGACACACGCTTTTCGGGCGTTTAATTCCGGATAAAGAAAATTGACACAACCACACAACACTCTTCCTTCGATCTCGATCACCTTTTTTGCGCAGATGTGTTTCTGTTCCTTTCTTTTTCCGTGCCTATTATCACTCCTCCAACAAAATCACGTCGCTGTGACCAAAAAGCACACGACACCCGCGCAACGAAACGTACGCATGCACGACGCAAAACCTGCGCACTGCTTAGCATCCGAACTCGAAGTGAGAAGCATTCGGCAAGAATACATCACACACCGATCGCTAAGACGCGTACGCCGTGCGCGTGTTTGCCCTCTCGCTCGCACTAGTGCGTTGCGGGCCGCAAGACGCAGAAAAGGGACCGCTCCTTCAAGACGGCACCTTGTTGACGTTGAAAGCCCGCCCGGGTTTTGTTTGTATGCGAAGCTTTAAAGCTTCGCCCAACAGCATAAACCTTTATGCTGCTGGAACCCGTACACAAACCTGTTGTAGGGAGAGCTTTACCGTGTGAAGCTTTCTCTCTCTCTCGCGCGCGCCATCGCGATCGTGTTCTATCTGTGTGTGAGTGTGCTACAGCGAACGAGTATCTTGCAGCATAAACGTGAAGAAAATGGTTTAACAACAATAAAAGAAAAACATTCCGATGACAAACAGCGAGATGAAACAGAATCGCCATTGGGAAAGATCACTGCGCGATGTGTGCGCGTGCGTGTGTGTGTGTGTGTGCGAGAGCAAGAGAGACAAGCGTCGTCCATGTTGTTTATCCGGAGGTTGAATGATGGTGTGCGTGCCCGGGCTACGATCGCCGATCGAAACCTCTCAGGCACGCGGCGCATATGTGTGTGTGTGCGTCTGTGTGTGCAATAGTGTTTTATTGCACACTTCAACAAGGCTTTAAAAATCCAACCCCTAACGGAACGGCGTTACGGCGAGACAACGCACGCGAGGGACCCGAATCCGAATGCCATCGAGGAAAGGTGTGTGTAACAAGATACGGTACGGCAAAATAAAGACCAACCACAAGCAGCATGAAATGCTTCAAACCCCCGGCGTACTGCTAAGAAAGCCCTTTTTTACGCGTACGCTCTCTTTCGTCGTTGCGTATCTGGTCCGGGCCAAACTGGTACTGCTCGATACGACAAGCAGCAATTCGCGATCGGCAGGAATTGCGCCCAAAAACCGACGGTTGACAACCAAAACAATCGCGTGTAAGAAGAGGCATACTGAGAAAGAACTGCACAGCGTTGTTTTTTAAACTTCAACAAAATAATAAACATTTTTCAGTGCTGAGTCAGGTGACACAGGTCGCGACAAAAGTGACCATCTTACGGAAGCACAAATGCACCAACATCTTAAAGGCGAACAAAAAAAAACAAAGAGTTGAAACCATGTTCAACAAGTGTCGAGCAGGTTATTTGAAACGCAAAACATAGGGCACTCTTTGCACAAACATGATGTGTTTGTGTGTTTTTGCAAGACGCTGTCGCTTGGCTAGTAAACGGTCCACAGCGGCGAGTGGCACAATTTTTTAATGGGTTACATATATAAATGTTGTTTGGTTCTAGCGAACGCACAACTTCAACCAAGTAGTAGTTTACCGATTTGCAAAATAGTAAACCTTTTCGGAGTGTTTTAAGCTCAACGTTTTCCCAACAAGTGTGTCAGTTTGTGTACCGAAAAGCTCGCGTTTTTAAATTAAATTTCCATGGTGAAACCTATTTCATCATAACACACCGTCGCCGTTCCTGTCCCTGAGGAGATAATAAAAATAACACCAAATGCCAATCGTCCACAAAAGCTTATGGGAGTGCGAGTGAGATGGATAGCATCTTGTGAAGAGAAAAAAAAGCTGCTGCCAATACCATTATGCTCAGCGGGAAAGCTGCTCCAGAAAGATCTTCAACCCCTGCGCAGCAGCTTTGCATCGGTATGCGTCTGAGTTTGCGTGTGTGTGTGTGTGCGTGTGCTGGAACCCCCGTCGAAGGAAGCTTTTTTGCGCAGCGAAGCTTTCAATCTGGTACCTTGCATGCGTCGTGAGAGATCGAAGATCTCGCGAGAAACCAATACAGCTTCACGCACCTGTAGGACACACACTTCCTTCCCTTGGCGATGTGTCGGTGGTGGATTATGCGAAGCAGTTGGGAAAACAAAAGATATAAAAACATAAAGTCAACATACCAGCACTCACACATACATATGCTTGTGGTGGCTCAGATTACGGCGAACGCGCCCCGGTCCGTCTTTGCACCACGCGGAGCTTGGAAGAGGCTGCAAGATCGTTTTCGAACGGCTCTCGATCGTGAAAGGGGTCCACAGAGAAACAGGTAAATTCGCCCGTCAGCACTGCTGCTCCTCCCTAAGTTCCCTTCGCCCTCACACGCGAGAGAGAGAGAGAGGGCGAAAGCATATCGCCTCAAAATCCGTTCCGTTTAAGCCGCCATCAACTCTTTCTCCGTTTCTCTTTCACTCGTTCTGCCCCGTCTTAAGCTCTGTCAGCTCTTGCAGCATCATCGCGGGCTCTGCTCTGGCTTTGCATCGCGGCTAGCTAAAAGGTGAAAGAGACCCCCCTCAAGGGTTTGCCCAAGCGTCACGACCCTACAGCTCGGCCCGTTCGATTGGAATGTGAGCGTCGTTTCTTCTAGCCTGTTTCCTAGCCACCAACCCAAACGCACCCAGTTACCGTAAACTGAACATCGGTGGGCTTTGGATGCAAAGATCTCTGGACCCAACGACCCCAACATGAGCCCCCAACCAGGACAACAACAACAACAGAAAAAAGTCAGACAACCCAGCGCACTCACTAATAGCCAGCCCCAAAATCTGCGACCTGCGTCACCGACCGAACGAACCCCAAACTGTGTCGACCGATAGTAGCGAAACGCACCGCAAATAAAGCCGTGCGCAGGGTGTGTGTGTTCCGTTCTTCGAATTGTGGCTTCGATTAAAAACAGCACACTGGGCTTGGGCGATGCGGGCCGCGATTTCTTTCGCTGCCAAATATTTACCTCCGAACCGAACCGTTGACGCAGTATTGCTGCTCGGAGCTGCTAATATGCGGTGTGCTAAACGGTTCGCACGTTTGCACGATCGAACAAAATAAAACGGTACGGTAAACAGAACCAGCGCGAAGCCTGCCCTGGGCTTATCGCAAGCCGACTGCGCACCGTAGTAGCTCCCATCTTTGCATATTGGGAAGAATTTTTATTTATCAAGCCGTTTTTTTCGCCCTGTACTGCTGATATTTAAACTCGATATCGTATTTGCGCTGGGCGTTGGATACCATATGCTGCTGTTTACTGTCCTTGATAGTATAGGAATGCGAAGAGTGAGAGCTTGAAAGGCTTTAACAAATATTGATACTACTTTTTTTTAACTTCTATTTGTATTCTACCGGAAGAGAATGTGCACCAGTTTGGTGTATGTGTGTGTTGCAGGATCACGCAATCGTATCGTTGCGCTGTGGGAATAGACTTGCTGGCTCGCTGCGTACCGCTCTTCTAGGATACCTAGATGCGGAACAGCGTTGTAATCTTCTGTTTGCTTCAAGTTACGTTCGACGGCGTGCTAAGTATTGTAAGCACATGCTGCTCATTTCTAGCGTCAAACAATTACACAAATTGTATTCCAATTGGCACCTAGCAATGGTACAGCATGCTCCGTACCACCGTTCAGCTGCTAGCGGTACGAGAACCCATTATCTGGGTTGGAAAAATTTGCACAGTTGTGTTTGCTTTGATAGGCGGATTAGAAAATGAACGCATAGTGGCAAAGATTGTACCGTACTCCATTCCTATCTTTGTAGTTCCACCAGATTAGTGTTGTTAATTCAAAAAAAAAATTCAGGCTCACAATTTTGAACGCTCGTTTTATTCCGTTAAACGGTTCATGTTATCTTAATCCTGCTTCTTTAAAAAATTCGGAGTTTCCAGTGACCGATCAAGCTCCCTAGAGCGCATTAGGTGGACTGAATTTGGACTGAACCTACCACTGAGGTTGATGCAGGTCCTTTCAACTCCGAACGGCCGTCAACCTTGGCTAGATCCACCACTGATTTGATCTCATAATTCTTTCGGAAGTGGTAAGTTTGATATTTGATAGGAGAGACGGAGCTAACCAGGAATCGCCTAAAACACTATGTTGCAGAGTTTCCAGTAAATGAAGTAGGAACAATCGGTAGTATGAATTAGATAAAGGAATACGACAGAACATATTTAGCTGTAATTAAATTTTGGAATTTAGTGCTGTTTAAACCAGTCATTTAAGGCATAATACAACTTAAAAAAGAATACAGCAGATAATGTTACATTAAAGTGTAGAACGGACCCTTACAGAGCACTAGGATTTTGGACAAAACTGATCGTAGAATAACCCTGAAGCTGTGGCTAGCTGTTTAAAATTAGGCAGCTGTGCATAAGTGCAACGATCATTCATTTTAAATATTTAAAACATCCTCAACATGAGCTGGATGTATAGAAATGATATAGAAATCAATTAAAGCAAGGGCAGCCAAGTTGATCGTAGTTGACCAAACTGTATAGCCTAGAGCAGAAGGCTTTCGATGCGAGACTGTGATACTCGCAGCATCTGTAGCTATACTTTTGTTTTGTGATGTAAAGCCTTTTCCCCAAATGGGGTAAAATTCACTGAATTTTGTTTAAAAATTTAAAATATACAAGACAAAAAATAACATTCCGATTATTTGCTCAAACAAAGACACTCTCTCCACCTGTCTCAAATCACACTTAGCACATTTATCCACCCGATCATCTCCACCAAAAAGATTACACGAATTACAGCACACATCTTGCTGCGCATTATTTGTTGTCCTTTCTATGTATTTTTTTATCCATTAAACTGTGAAACAAGTTTCCAAACGGCGAGTGGCGGTTAATATTCTTTGATAATTAAAATTCTTCCGTGTGCCACGTCGCGCGGTACGTAAAACTAAAAATGCGATACTGAAACAAGCACAAGACAACAGCAAGAAGCATCCCCGTCAAGTATGCAAAGTACGAAGCGGTCGAGCTGTGCGAGACATTTACAACCTTGACGGTGTTCGATCCCCGCACGGGAAGCGTAAGGGCTGAGGACGCGAGCCGCGAACCGAGCTGAAGAACAACACTTCAGTGAGCAGTAAATGTGTGAGACGGTGTGTTCGACAAAACAGCCCCGCACAACACAACTCCATCCAATAACCGTGCAAGCTGGAATTCAAAGTTGCCGAAATTCGTACATCTTGCGGACCGTGGCGATGTCCTGGCGTTGAAACCTTACACCAATTTATTAATTTGACGACGGCCATAAAGTATCGAAATTAATATTTTCCCCCAACTATCGGGCGCTTATCTAGTTTTGGGGGTTGGTTGGGTCGTGGTGGGGGATTTTTTTTGCGTGCCCCATCTCGACCTTAACCACCGGTTTACCGAATCAGTGGTCTTGTTTGAAAGCAATTAGAAGGAAGCATGCTGTTTGCTGTTCCAGCTAGCGGCGAATTAAAAGCTAGCCGCCGGATCGCCGGTGTGCAATAATTCACCCCTTGGTGCTTGTTGGGGTGATATGGAGATGTGAAGATAGAATGCATATAATTTTGTTCCCGGCGAACCAGAGAACGCTTTTTTGTTTTGCTCAGCCGTATTTCTCGCACCGCAGATCACCGCCTTTATCACCGTGTAGAGCGTGTTATTTAATCACCTGTCGGTGGAGACCGTTTCGCCAATTGTCCACCAGCCAAATTTCAGGCCCCACATCGAACAGGTTACCAGAATACGATTTTACTTCGCTTTATGTGCGTTGAAGGAACAACCAACAGCGAGGGAAAGAGAGAGAGGGAGAAAGAGAGCTTGGAAACTTTGTGGTGGTCCTGAGCCTTCGAAACAAAAAGCCTCCTCAAACGGTCCGGTCCGTTGAATATGCAAAGCGAAGGAATGGGCAGTTTTGTTGTGCAAAACGATACTGGCAATACATAGTACAGTGTTGGAAAAGTTTTCGCTTCTACCGCTTTTTTAGCTTAATATACATGAAGTGTCTTCTCGGTGCTCTTCCCACCGACGGAACGTGTCGAAAGCATAGCGAATACGATTAAACCACACAAATCACGATCGAAGGCTTCGAAGTGGAGAGCCTTCCTTATGGTTGAAATAAAAGCCACACACACACACATATGAGCCCGCACAACCAAATGCCACCAAATGGTTGTTTTTTGGCAGACATTTTCTAGCTAGGAGATCACCCGAAATGGAATTAATTAGTGGACCATTTGTGGTGGCCAAGGTGGCGGAGAAAGAAATGGCCGCGTCTTCACCCCCAGGCACGGGTTCGGCCCGAGAGGTCGTAAAATTCGGACCATGAATGTGTGTCAGGTGATTGTGGTGCGCTTTATCAGCTTTTGAGTGATTAGTTTAGCCTAATGTTAATTTATGGAAAGTAGAAGATGCGTTCCTTGGGCTAGCATGATAGATTCCTTCAAAACGAAGAGCTTTTGCTAGATGGTAATTAATATGACTTAGTGTATTAGGCGTCGAAAAGCGGCATGAAAAAAAAACTCATCTTACTAATGATTATTATTCAAGCCGTTCTAGCTAGCTAAGGTTTATAATCCCAAACCAAACCGATGGTTGCAACATCGATCAAGCCTCGCAAAGTCCCGCTAAGTATTGTGCCATTCTCAGATTGCTTACAGTGCGCGACAATTCTCACGAGTAGGGCATGCAGGCCGAAATGGCAGTGCCCTTCGCCAAGGTACAGAAAGAAAGGGAACCTCAAACGACCCCGCAGAATGTGCCGACCGGGCAAAAAACAAACGCGCCAGTACTTTCAACCGATGGTGGAGCTCACGCTGTCGGAACAAATTAGTCAACAGTTCAGCGGTCGCGCGCAGGCTCACGATAAGCAAACGCAACTGCGAAAGCTGCGGTCAGGCGTTCCTCCGAGCCTCCGGACCATTTGGAGGATGTTTTTGGATGCGGTTTTTCAGGTTTCTGAGGTCAGAAGAAACAAAAAAAACCACCGAGCCACGAACAGTTTCTGTGTGGAGAATCAATAAAAATTTGTATTGAAGAAAAATACGTGGCGTGGTGGGAGGTGGTCACTTTGGCTAAAATCTACCGACCCGATACGGCGACTAATTCGTTGGAGCTTTTCGAAAAATCAAAAAGGCTCGTATTACACGCCTGTCACTGGGAATCATTTCTCGTACGAACGCTTTTGGGGTCCGTGCTGCCATCGCCATAGCCGATTAGGTTGCTAGCTTTGGAGCAACGCTTTCGAGCTAGCAAGCTATGTTTTTGTTGAGGCACGGTATGGATCTGTGTTTTGCTACTAATCGGAATTCGATGGTAGTGGGTGAGAGAGGTAACATTTTAATTTCTACCACCTTCCCTGCTGCCGCCTGTGTCACCTTAGGGGGGGGAGGAGACACAGTAAACTTTATCGGTTAGAAGTTTCACCTGCCGGTTTGTTTCTAGCAGGGGAAAAATGGCTTTGATCATCGTTTATATGCTTTGCTGCCATGGTACGGAACGGAACGGGCTGGTCTGCACGGTCCGACTCGGCGACCACTACGGCGAAAAAAGGCCAGCTTATGATAATGAGTACAGCAGCATCGAGTCTCACGTTTCACGCGAGCTCGGATGGGTTTTGAGACCAAATGCCTCCCGGAGGTTAGGATTGTTTTTTGTGTGTGTGTGTCCAAAAGTTAATGAGTGCCGACAGTCGGTGGGGTGGCATTTTGAGACATGTGTGTGTTTACCTATGTCTGTGACTACTTGCAAGTTATGGCATTGAAATATAGAATAAAATTCTGAAGATATAAAGCTTGTGGGAGGTTTAAAGTTATTAGGTATTTTTTAAAATAGCACTGATATTGAGAATTTTGTATCACTTCTGTTAGATTCTGGTCACTTAGGTCTAGAGAAGCAGCAGACAAGGTCTAGTAATCAGAGCAGCCTCCTAAACAATTTCAAATATCCTGCCAAATATGGACATTTGCTATGTTAAACTCGTCGTCGACGTCTAAGGCGATGTCATCCATGAGACAATTTTTCAGTATGAGTCTTGTGGAAAATAAATTTTTGATGGAGAATGCATTGATTGTTCTAGAGTCATCCAAAGAACCTCAATAGCAAGCAATAGAAAATTTTTGGGAGGTCCTTAAAGAATATTTCTGGAGCCAAAACAAGAGCTGCAATTGCTCATTAAGGACGTCTAACCTGGTATAAGTATGAAGAGCATTGCTTGTATTTTCCCAAGAATATTTACAAGCTTAAATCACCTAAAGAAGTATACGCTTTTAGAATAATATAAATACAAAGTATAGGAATTAAAATTTAAATAAGCTAAGAAAATCTCCAAACGATCCTTTCATCACGTTGACATCCGCCTTATCTCCAAATCGCCCCTACGTATCAGAAGATGAAAACCTCACCAGCTCCAGTTCGTCCAGATTTTCCAAATACATAACTTTCCAAATTCCTCACCTGCGGAAGAGAGATAGAAAAAAGAGGGAAAAAACGAAGATAAGTCACTTGCTTCAATTGTAACAGCCAAAAATTGCTCCCTTTTACCATCTCCGCGCTAAAAACAAACGGTAAGCTAAATTGAAAGTGTCGAAAGCTAACGCGAGTTTTCGCGCATTTCCATAATTTTCACGTGTGAAATGGGTTTGCTCAGGCAAACGGCAAACGGAACCACCATTTACGCGGGGCACCACCTGAGCCACATGAGCTGATTAACGCTGTCGTAACGCACTTTGACGAGCATGTGATTGCTTTTTGCTTCCTTGGAGCTTTTTCCCCCCGAAAACGTGACCCACCGGAACGAATGTAATGACTTAATCGTCCGCACGCTGGTGGTGGTGGTGGTGTGTGTATGACAGCTTGCCAGGCTGCCGTACAATGTACGAACAGCGCGCATCATTTCGCTTCACTGTTTTCAGCGTGCAGATGGCATCGGTCGAGTCGATTTGCTATTCAAACACGTACCGTCTGCTACCGCCCATCCGTACTGCCCAGGGGTAGCGAAAATGTGTACGTTTGTCGAATTGCTTTTATTGTTCTACGTTCGGGGTGGATATAGCCTCGAAAGCGGGAACGCACATCCCAACAACCTGTTCCTCAAGGCACAAGGATCATCCGAACAGGTGACTTTTATGGAACGCAGGCAACCTGGCCGAGTGCCGAGATTGAATCATAAAAGATGCAAATTCGACATTCTCGACTCAGCCAAGCATCTTCCCATCAGGGTGAAAGACCACCGTCGAAAAGGATCAGCAGCCGTGTGGTATCAACAATGAAGGTTTATCGTTTTACGATACCACCCAACAGCCATTTCGAAGTAATCGTTTCGCAGTGTACCTGTTTGGCAGAAGTTCATTTGTTATTGGCCAACTGCAACTGAGGTATCAATTATCCGTCCACCCTCGGCAGATTGCAGCCGACGGATCCCTTTTTTGTGTTTTGTTTTGTTTACTGCTAAGTAAGCAGAGTGCCACAATCGGCCTGTCTGACAGAAACAAAAACACACATCAACAAAAAATGGAGTCATTTTTACCAGCGATCCTACGCGAGCGCTCAGCTACAGCTGAAACACACCGATTCGTTCGCAACAGGGTGGTAATTTAATCGAGAAATAAAACAAAGCTCTAAACAGAGAAAAGGGAGGAGAAGAAAGGGCCAACAGACTTGTGGCGCGTGAGGCGACAACGGTCCGGTGCTGCAGTCAGCGACGCCAACACCGACGCCATCGCCGGATATTATGAAACTTGTCATATCAGCACTAACTGGCTGCAGTTGGATGGTTTTCTTTTTCTCGAAAGGTGCATTTTCTGCACCTGCAAAGTACGAGCAACGGTCACCAACGGTGGCAACACGAGCATTCCAGCACGGGGATGAGATTTACATCACGTTTTATCGGAATCCGATTTATGTTTTGCCATGTAGCTGGTCGGTGCCTGATTGCGTCGGGCGTTGGGGTTTTTTTTTAGATAAAAAAAACTCGTACTGGTCCGAACCTCCACAAAGCTCTAGAGAAGGGAAAAGGGTGCTCAAAAGTAACGGAAACATTAAGGCACCAGTACGGCGAATTAAGGTCGGGTGCGGGTGATGTTGTGACATGCTGGCAATTTGCCGGTACGGTTCCATTGCATTTGCAGCAAAAATGTTCAGGGGGAGGTGGGTAAATTGTTGTAATGCACCACCGCAATTATGTGATCGTGTGAGTGTGTTTGAGTGTGTTTGTGTTTATGTGAGGATGTAAGCAGAAAGTTCACTGCCAGTGTCCGAACTGCAACTGCGCCACATAATGGAACGTTGGGAATGTTCTTTTTTTTCTAGCGTGTTCAATCAATTTGTGGTAGTACAGGGACAAGCTTGGGGTATTTGATGGTTTTATGGATAAAATTATATAAATTATATTGTTAGAAATATTGTTTTAAACACCATTTTGATTGTTGGAAATGGTATAAAACATGCTAAACATAAACAGAAGCTACATAAAAACACTTTGCATTTAAATAAATTAAACTCGTAAACTTGGGAAAGCTTGACAAGGAAACTAATAGAAGTAATATCATTACTTGTTGCTGTGAGTTGTAAATAACACTTGGTTATAGTTCTTAAACTAGGTTGTAATGCAAAAAGGAAGTAAAAGTTTGATGTTGCCTTTCGAATGTAAAAGCTAAACCACTCTAACTGTAAGCTGTTTTCTATTGCTTTTCCAACTTGTTTGCAGGCATATCCGCTTCCATCTGTTTACCGAAATGTTCGATTGTTCCTGAAAGGACATGAGACTGACATCATCACCAACTGTCAACCTTCCTTTGCCTAGGACTCATGTCTGCAAAGGACTGGGCAGAACATTTAGTGTGTTGTTGGATTGCATGTCTTCTGGACTGCAGGAGTCCTCAGAACCCATTAAACGTCTCATTTTCCATTCCAAAGTGTGTTTAACGTGTCGCTTAGACCAAAGTGCACCTTCTAAGATAGCAGAACTTCTTTATCACTTCTAGTGTAAAAAATGGTATATTGTGTATTCGTATACCTTGTATTGCCCAGAAATGAACCACATTCCATTCCACATGCTTGATAGGATACTTCTCTTAATCATTAGACCCTTCAAAGGTTTTAAGGCACAGCATACCATTAATGAGAGAAAAGATTCTTGCTTTGATTTTCATAAACGATATTACTTCATTAGGCCACTGCCAGTTGGGACATAAACGCACGAATCGTTTTCCCAGTGTCATAACGTTGATTACGCTTAATATCGTAGAATCAATCTTCACCTTCCACCATTCCCGATCCCGATTCTGATTAAATCGTTGTGCTCGTCTGGCCTTGGAAACCTTTGATCCGGAACCTCCTAACAAAACGCTACAACGGATTCGAACGGAAAGGAAGAAGAAGGAAAACCCTTCGTAGAAAGAGGCTTACAATCATGCGCCACTCATATACATATTCTAGGGGAGTTTGATATGGACCTAACCGGTCGACCAGCGTGCGCTTCAAACCAGTTTCCCGGTTTGCCTCCAATCTCGATCGCAAGCCCGATCACTCGAATCCGAAAACTCCCATCCACATTCGCTTGGCATTTCACCTGGCCCGGCAGCGCCCACATGACAGGGAGCTTTCGGGGCAGTCGAAGTTATTTCGAAAATAAATTAAAAGCATTTAATTATGAAACGAAAACAAAACGATAGCAACCCTTCCAACGGCCGTCCGATCATGATCGACAGACCTAACAGCAAACGAAGCCCTTTCGACTGTGGCCCTGTGAACCAGTTGTATTCGAACCAGTTAATTTATAGTTCATGATTTCTCTATTTTCAAGCAGGATAGCTTTTATCGCCACTCTTTCTCGCTTTCGTTCTCACTCCATCCCGAAGGAACCGGACGATCGCAGCATCCATTAGGGCGAGCAGAGTTTCGTCGTCTGGGGCCATTCGCACTCGACCGAAACCATCGCGGTGAGGTCGCGGCCAGTGTTTCGAACTGTACAAACAGTACCCAGGGATGTAAGTTGTCCGCGGACCGAACTGATTGCCCGTCGCTAAATACTAGCCAAAGGCCGGGCGATCGTATGTGGCCGCGCACGCCGAAAATGGGTACAAATATTGAACTTGGCTCAATATTTGCTCGGCTGCGATTAATGGGCAGCAAGCGTAGACTTCCCGTTGGGACATGGTCTTCCCCTTTCGGAATGCCAACGTTCGCGGGAGAGAAGCCGGCTGGAATGCCGGCGTTATTGATAGGATAATATTATGTTTTACTTAAACAATGCACACATACCGACCAGCCACCAGAGAGAGAGAGAGAGCGATCATGGCACAAGATGGAGTTTGCGTGTTGAACGCTTTTGAAGTATTGCCGGGAGGATCGCTATTGCACCGAATAGGGCACCAATTTTTCAAACAACACACACACAAATCCCACCGCCGCTCCAACCGCTTCGATTCGGCAATGATTAATGAGCGATTTGTTTTGCCACGATCGTTCTCGCAGGACAATATAAAGGAGATTCAAACAAACCGATGTACAAATGATGATGTGTGGTTCCCTTTTTTTGCTCTTCAACTTCACTGATCCGCTGTGAGGCATAGATTTGTTGATTTTCTCCATCCATAAAAGAGGGGGGTGAAATATCTTCAGGGCTTGGCCGTGGACATAAGACTGTGGCGTTTCGATGCTGTTAACTAGCCACCATTAAGCCTGGCATGGTGCGCACTATTGAAAGCTCATAAATCCAGTCGATCTGCTCAGCTGGGACAGCCACACCCAGCCAACTTACAGCACACCCGATGTTTGTAATGTAACAAGCACATAAAATGTGCATAAATCTGTTGTTGAACCCCACATTGAAACTCATTAAGCTGTTTTCTTTATCCCGTTTATGACCTTGATAACTGATGAAGCTTACTGAGCGGTTTTCCCTCTCTCTAAAAACCATCTGGAACGTGTTTTTTCTGCTTGCTTATAATAAATGATTAAACTTTTTCCCCCAAACAAATACCATCTCGAAGGCTCCCATGGGTGGAGGCCTTGGAAACCTTCCAAGCACCACCAATTACATTCCAATGAACGATCATTTAACTTGCCCCCAGCCCAAAAGTACAACGAAAAAAAAAACCGAAATCCATCCGATCGAAAGGCTGGGAGAATTTAGGCAGCGTTTTCACGCTTTTCATAAATTTGAACCTACCCAAATCGATGGGTTTTCGATACTTTCACGATCGATGTTCACCGGTAGAGGTGAGAGAGCTTGTGCGTGGCGCGATGGTTCGATTGATTCGATCAATCCTTTCCACGTACGTACGTTTAATGTTTTATTCCATTTTCTTGGGTGTTAGGAATGTTCTGCTGATATTGTTTTCATGGCGTTTTTCTCTACTTATCTCGCCTTTCTCAAGCCCTTTCCATCGCGCCTTTCGTAACATCTGTGTTCATCGCATCTCGTTTAGGACTCGTTTTGTTGGGAAAACGGGGGAAGACGATAAAGAAAACAACGGTAACCTTGAAGGGAAAATCGATTAATCACTCCCGTTTTCTCACTCTTTGCACTCGGGAAGGTGAGGGCTCGATCGGTCAGCTGCGCGCTCAGGTTGTAGGATCACCCTAATATCTTACAAAAAAAAAACTCCCTCCCTCTACGAAGGTGGAAGATGGTCGGGAGAAAAAGAGATTTTCCCGTCGATTGCCGAACTGCAGCGAATGTTGTTATTGAGGTTGTAAATCACGGGGTCAGAGTTTCTGCCACATCGAACCGCTTTAACGTGACGTGAGAGAGTTTCCATTGTGTAGAGGCGAGAAGTCTGCAGGAACCCAGCATAGAACGGATGGTGTGGACGAGAGAAAGAAAAACA
Source organism: Anopheles stephensi (assembly GCF_013141755.1). NCBI lineage: Eukaryota > Metazoa > Arthropoda > Insecta > Diptera > Culicidae > Anopheles > Anopheles stephensi. Next base: position 61,780,819 of record NC_050203.1, on the reverse strand, counting down.
AGGGCTCGTTTGGTCAACTTGGCGCTTCTTCTAAGCCTCAGCACTGTGCCATCAGCTAGGGTCGAAAACATCGTCAAGTGGTTCTAGGGGTAAACGGCTGCCGAAGTCGTCAATAAAGATAGCGCGTTCGACACGAAACAAAAGAAGCCTTGGAAATAAAAGGACCATCAGGTTTCTCCACAGTCAACCAGCACCTATCGGCCATCAGGTGTGCGATTGGTCCTGGGGGTGAGTAGTCAGCTTCTCGCCATCTTCCACTCGAAAGTGTGCGATCTCCATCGACACCGAACCGAAGTCTTCCGCACTGGCGTATGTTTGTGCCTTTATTTCGGACGAAGCATTTATTATTAAGTGGAAAGCTTAAAAGCATACAATGCGTGCTTATCAAACATCTCCCGTATGGTGATGGTAGGTCCTCGGTCAGGAAAGCCGAACTTGGCCGCCCTCTGAAATTGTATGGAGGTCGTGTCTATCACCGGTCAATCTTGCTGACTCGTCAGAATAAGCTCCAAAGCGTTTTCGGGGGGTGTCTAGTGTGCGTACGTGTGTGTGCAGTTTTTTTGTTTCATCGGAGGAGGTGGCATCTCATCCCAGGTGGAATTCATTTCGGCGATCTTCGACACTGGCTGGAGCCGTGCGGTTTGACCGATTGCCGAGTAGGAGGGCTAACCGTCAGTCAATCGATCGATAATGAAATTACCGTATTTTCGATTTGCCTTTAAAAGTGCACTAAAAGCCTCGCATGCTAATGATGTTTCGAGCAACAGATAAAACGAGGTAAATGACTCAACCGAATGAAAGTAGGGAGGATTGGGTGGTGCTACAAGCAAACCAGTTTGAAGCAGTGCAAGGATGTGTGGATTACAAATAAGGTTTCTGGGTGTAAAAATTCCTTCCTGTCATCCACTCGAATCCATCCCCGGATCCAAGGGAAAAAATCATTTTCAACTTCTCATCACTAATCCCAGAGATCATCTGCCAAACGCTGAAACGAGTCAAACCTCAATCAAGATCAAGTAATCCATCGCATCCTGGTGAAGCTGCTCCGTTTACCTAGTTGAGTAGCCTGTTTTTTGCCTTTAAAATTGTACAAAAATTCTTCAGCGATGCTTTTTTCTCTTGTTTTATGTTTAAAAATGTTGTACGATCCCTTTTATGAGTAAAGCAAGCAGCCCTAACATCCTTCAGTAAAAAGGATCATCGCTCTATTCAACACCTTTGTCCTTTTTCTTGTGTGCGCTTTTGTCCCTGCTGCCTGCTGCGCAACAGCACCTGATCCTTGCCTTTGTTTGCTCTGCAATGGTATGTGTGAGCGATTTTTTGGTAGGATGTAACGTCCTGATTGTTAGGATCTGTCCTTCCGTGAGACGCCATTTTCTGCTCTTGTTAGCTCGGTTACGGGCTGACTTCCAACTTGAGCTTCGGCCGTCGATTAACGAGTTCAATCGTGTAATTCTGCAACATCACCCTCAATCTTCAAGCCGTCACTTGAAAACCCGATTCTGGAGATCATCTCCAGAAAGAAATATTTACATATTATGCCGCACACAGAAACGAAGTGTATCATTTTTCAAACAAATATTGATCATCACGAACTGCCCGCAAAGACCCCGTATGCCACACTCGCCCAGGTTACGATTGGTACCTCACGAATCTTATTCCAGTGATCATGATGGAGGATTAGAAAATTGGAAAAGCGTTACGCTTCACATTTCGCGCCTATTGTTCGATTGCTAGAATCACACCACACAAACACGATCATTGGGAACGCTGGGGCGAATGCAAAATGGTGGTTTTTGTTGGGGGGCGGTGGCGAAGATCGCTTAAAGTCGTTAACGCCAGTGCCGCGCCAGTCAAACTATCCGAGGGCTGATCGTTTGCTATCGGTGCCAGCGGTGTACAACATATCACACGAATCGGTAAACGGATAACAAAACCCCGACGAGGTGAAGTGCAAAAGCCATTAGCGGGAGATAATTATGAAAAATCATTTATTATACTAAACCCTTCTTACTCCTTTTTCACGCGCTTTCCTCTTCCAACCTCACCAAGCCTTAAAAGGACGTTGGACTTAAAAATGTTACAAATGATTGTGTCTGCCTCTGCCGCTCATCTGCCTTCAACACCATCCCTTCGATTCGGCCGTCTGACGTTGATGAAGTGTGGAAGAGTTGAAATGCTAAGCTTTTTGCGCAGCGCCGCCAAATAAACGTTGCAGCGCAGATTCTTGATTCTCGAAGCGGTTGGCTGATTTCATGCTGTCTTCCATGCCCGGAACAGGTTTCCATGGTACACCACGTCATGCAAGATCGGGCAGACGACGATCGGGACGGCATCAGGATTTTAATTCTAGCGATTGTTTTGTTGGTAAATATTAACTGTCTTTGATGAATAATGTTTGCCGAGGGTTTGCCAGTGTCAATAGAATCGATCGAGGTTGATGATCATTTCTTGATACCAGGATGGATTATAAGATGCGCCAATGGCTGAGTATGAGAGGGAAATATTGAGTGGAACGCAAACTTTTTTTTCTGCCCCAAACAAATTCTGAGGTACCTTTCTCGACCAAGATTCACCACATTTCGTGGTGCACTCAACTCAATTTACACAGTTCAATAAGCTCCGGCCCATATCGCTTTCACATTCCACGCCGTCGATGGCTAAGTGAAGTCGATGAACTGGTCACGATCTTCGGCCTTTGTCGAGCGGGAAGTAGAATCTTTGCTATAACTAACGACCATTAGCCGTCAAAGCTCGTGGTCGGCGATAGTGCTTTGTGCTTTTAGTGAGAATACCACCTCATATCGCTATCAGTGCCAGGCTCCGTTGGAGGTCATCCATCCCCTTAGCTACAACAACAACAGCAACTTCATGCTCGCCGCCAGTCCGTTTTCGTAAGGTCACTCGGCAAACGATATTGGACGTCGTGCCGGGGGACGGTGTTCGTTTTCATCTCGCAGGAATTTGCCTATCACCGCGGCAAGATCTCACCCGTGATCGTGATGATTCTGGTCACGTTCGTAAAGCAGAAGAGTGCAGAATCCTCCAGCCATTTGAAATGTAACACCAACGAAAAATGGGGGCCACTGGGGGCTTCGTGACATAAATCATCATCGAGGATTGTGATCTGGGATATAGATGATTGTTTGGCTAGATTTCGGCAAACCTAGAACTACCACCCGACTGGTAATGTAATTTTGCTCGCGTAATCAGCTATCAGCTTCATTTCTATCATCTGTTTACCATAGCCGATCATAATGCTTTAAAACAGATCTTTCGAGTCCTCGTCGTGATCCTCGTCATGATCCGTTTGTGCCTGCCGTTTCTGCGAAGGTTACGGGAAGGTTTAAGCGGCAACGTTTTTCCAGCACAGCACGAGACTATCAGGACGGTCATCGTGCTCTTTTCCGTTCCCCCTCTCCCGGTCTCTCTCACTCTCTTGTTTAGAAATCGTTCCATCTTTCGGGTACTTGTAATACGTTTCCCATTAGGAATGGTTGTCAAAAATTTTAACGCCATCCCATCTCAAACAGATACCGCCCTTGAAGCGTTTACTGACGCTGGTGCTGGTGTGTTATTCTAGGGCAATTATGTGAGTGTGATGTTTCGTTTTTCTTCTCCCTGAGCACGATCTCTCTAGAGGGTGTCATGTAAGCAACACCTTTCGGAAGCTTTGCCGAATGTTTTTTTTTCCAAAGCCACCGATCGATGCGATCATGCTGTGAAGTGCAGCAGAGACGAACGAGCAAAACATTGTTTATTTTTGTGCTACGCAGAACGTTCCTCGTTTATATCCCGTTGAAATCATTGGTTTGCGAATAAGTAACACTATTCCCACTAAGCGTCTGCACTGACGCAATCCAACTTCAAAGTCTGTGAATGTGTCGCTCCGGTGCCGATTCTAGCGTCGAAAACCATCTCAAAGTCCACCTCACTCTAATCGATTTGATGAGATGCTGAAAACTGATTTATAGGCATCGTGCGGTTGACGCAGCTGTCTGTGTGAGAGTGTCGATTTGCGTTTCACATGACACGGACAGGGTAAACGGTGATGGATTGAAGAAAGGCCGCTCGTGCACACTCAAAGCAGGACAGGGAAAAAAAGCAATGGATGGATGGCTGTTTTGTTTTTTACTCCCAGCTCCGGCTCCGAAAGGGATTTTAAATATCATGACTAATCAATATTTATTATGATGGACAGGACAGGTGGCAAGAAGAAGACGAAGAAGCTCGGACTGTGATTTGAATCGCCAACAGTAAAGGAAAGGAAAAATAGAAAAATACATCCCCAAAACGAGCAGCAGCAGAAGGATTCACCCAAAACAGGAATTGACGAAGCTTCGGCGGCTCATAAAACATTACGATCGGCGCGTTGCGATAACAGGTTAACAGGCCTGAAGAACTTAATACCAAAAACAACGCTCGCAAAGCAGATAGAGATTTATTTCGCGCCGTGCGGAATCCGTGTGGAATCAACTTTCACAAGGTGGCGTTGGTTTGTTCTTCGCCGTTTTTGAAAACTCGTGTTCCTTTTAGCACTTGGGCGATCGGGCGAACCAGTGAAGCTTTAAAACACGCATCAAAAGGACATCGGTTCCGTGCGCAACCGATACGATGCGATGCTGTGTAAATGATCAACTTTACGTCGTTGGTAGGTGTTTTGCGAGTATTGAAGCGGTAGGAAACGAATCAGGTAGCGTAGCATTTGCCCGCAGCAGAAGAGGCAAAAAGCTGACCAGAAGATTATCATCAATCATCCCGACGACGACGACGATCCCATAAATTGTGATTAAAGCGCGAAGCAAGGCACCCTCTTGCAAGACGCGATCGCGAGCGGGAGAGATAGTATGCAGATCGTGTCAGGCCAGGCCAAGGTTCGGCATTCACTTTTCGCGGCGTTCTCTCACTCGCGATGAACGCCAAGCACTACACCGCACGAGTGCTTTATGCTTCTGAGATGGAACGAAATCTGGGATGGTAAAATGCGAAAGTTTGCAACATATAATTTTAGTTTCTTCTCCTGCACCAAACTCCGGCTCTGCCAAAACCGGGGGAAAAAGGGAGCGTGACAACAAAAGCAGAACGGTGCAGAACGACGCCGATCGGACGGAGTGCAAAATCACGTTTCTTAGCGCTTCGATCCGTTCCGTTGCGCCATTCCTGCTCGTTTCGTGCCGGTGTGTGTGTGTTTGCGTGTTTTCGGACCAAAAAACCCTTCCCGAACCTTGGAATCGATTTCCCATAGGCGCTGAAGCGCCAACCAGTCGCAGCAGCTGACGGTCAGCATTATTGTGGAGTTTTGTTTTCTGCCTGCACTTCTTCTGGCCGCCTTCGAAGGAGCAAAACAAGAAAATGCTTTCCGATGGATGTGCAGGAATTTTTCGCGAACTTCCAACCCAAGCCCAACCACACAAATGGCGACATGAAAACACAAAAGCACACCACCGATCAGCGAACAGACCGGGGCAGCAGCATAAATGGAGCGTTTGTTTTATCGGTACCGCATCGTTTATAGTTCACGGCGTTCGATGTGTGCGGCGTGTTTCGATGCATATTATATGGCATCTTCTTGTTTTATTACTTTTGATCGAGCGTTTTTTTTTTGCGAACCGTTTCTGCCGCAAGATAAAAATCCACACTTACTTTACACGATGGCCACGATCGTGCATGCATTGTGTAAATACACGAGCTCCTTTGGGCCGTTTCCGTAGTCTGCTGCCGGCTTAATGAGGTATTGAATGCTAACGATTCCGTGTTGCTGATAAACTTGGTTTTAATGCATTGGTGGCGTTTTATTACATTCTGTTGTACCTTGCACCACTCTTTACAGGCATCGTTCTTGAAGGATTAACAGTATTAATCTTTTGTGCGGTAAGGATTGTTGGGTAAAATATTTTTGATTTAAATTATTGTTGAGGCTCTATAAAACCTTCCGAACTGGTTTCGGCTAAAGTGCCTAACTTTTCTCATTAGGGATCGTGTTTTATTGGTTTTTCTTCATACCTATCATAAGCTTCACACTCCACAAAAACCGGCCATCTGTCCAGGTTTGATTTTGCATAATTTATTGATGGAGGGACACTAACCTCAGCATTCCTGTCCCCCATATCAACGGTATCATATGATACCTAACTCTTCACATGCCTAGATGCTAAGCATGTATCGACTGTACTGTAGCACAATCACAAAACACATTCCGGCCATATCCCGGTTGATGCACTATTTAAGCACGTCAACGTGAAGAGAACGCTCTCGGTGAAGATTTTATGGTTGGTGCCTTGGTTTGCGCCTTGGCGTGTTGTGAATTTATTGCCTAGTTTTAGAACCCGCTCTAACCTGGCTGGAACGGTGATGGGCACAGTTTTCGCTCTTTTTTCCCTCACTTCCGAACCAAACTGGCATTCCATGTTCTGGGTTCAGTTTTTTTCTACCATTTGAGAGCGGTGGGAGAAGGGAATTTGTTTGGCAGCGAGGTATGTGAGGAGATGTTATATGGCAGACTTTTAGTTTGATTTATTTTATTTTCATCTCACCTTTTCTCCTTTTTTCCGATTGCCGAAGGAAAGTCAACCGTTTCGCACTTAACATAGGGAATGAAGCAACTTTCTAGCAGTTGTTGATTGTCTGGTGGTTGTAGAAACTGGTAGAACGGGATTGGTTCAGGACGAAATGGCTTTTGGCAAATGCGTTCGAGGCAACATCAACGATTTGTTGAGGCATGTATGAACTTTTCCTAAATTTAATACTTTCTTGGAGTAAAAAACATTCCTTATCTTTTATGTTTTTTCTTTCGTAACGGATACGCAAACAATTCTCCATGGAACCGCCATTTATACAAAATGTTAATGGCGCCTTGAATCACGATGGTGAGGCCAGCCGCTATCATTGAATTATTGCAACGTGTAATGCGCATTGCATACTTTAAGGCAACCCTTCCATTCGTGTAGCTTGAAGCGTTGCGTAGAACGTGAACGATGTCGAACACACTTCGTAAATCGATTTCAACATTGAGTTGCATAGCTTCAGGCGTAAATTCAGTTTGTTGGTCGAATCCAATCTTTACTCCCAAATGTAGGCAATGTATTGTCGTTCTTGGTTGACGACTTGTGTAACTTGATAGTTTACGCACAAGTTCCGCTTGTACGCAGGGTTTTTCACTGTTCGTTGAGATTCTGTTCGTTGTACAGCACCTTATTTTGGCGTTAAAATGATGAAGAAAGCATTTATATTTATCGCTCAGTGAGCATAGTGGTAACATGTAAGGAACCCTCAGACCTTTACTGTTTTTAAGATTTTTTAAGTCCATTAGATCAGTCATTAGTCCATTAGAATTCTTTTGGACTACCCTTTGAATGACAAGGCCTTTTAAAAGACGAGGCCCGTATATCACTATCAAACTTTCAAACTTTTAAACGAAATCAAACTAGTGAATTTCGTTACTAAGTCTGAAGAAAACGAATTCATCAACACAATATTTCAAACAACTGTTTCCCCATCACGACACATATTTTTCACAGACATTGCAACATTTGAGCTCATTCAAAAATCCTAGCACAAGTGACCCGAAAAACGAAAAACAAACTCATCAATCGGGTTCGGGCATGAATGATCGAAGAACTGCTGACCCGAAAAAACGCTACATTGCAAATAATAACAGCCTTCCGACCTGTGCCAGAGTGTGCGCCGTATTCAATTCGCTCAATGAACTTGTCTTTTGTCCGACCAAGCACAGAAATCGTTGAACCTAGTCGCACATGACAAATCAGCTCTTTTAGACGGTGTTTTTTGGGGATTTTTAGCCGATTGCTTAAGGTGTCGCGTTGTGTCCCATTTGTCTGAAATACGACTGTTGCAATCGACTGATTGAGGTGGCATTGGCACAAACGCAAAACAGATTCTTCACCTGTTTCTTTGTTTTGTACGATAGCATGTTCTTATAAGGAGAAGCAATTCCTGTATGACGCAAACAATCGATGCATTTATCAAAGCTCATCCTCAAAGCCAATCGATGATGAGTTCCAGCAATCGCAATTAGTTAGTGATTAGTTATCCTTCAAACATCTGGCCGATCATCTTCCTGACGCTTCAATGTCTCACTGCTGTACCTTCTTGCTTGTCCGCCGACACGCGCAATAAGTGCGATTTGCCATGCTTTGTTTAACGCGGGGCGAGAATTGTTCCACTTGTTCCCAAAATAAAAAAGGGACGATAATATGCCTCACATATCATGATCGACAGCCATCATCTATAACTCTCCCCGAACGTTGTTGCAACCGGTCGGTGTACAGTTTCCCGCCCGAAGCGTCCATCAACTGTATCAGTAGAGTCTGGGAACTGTGTGACTGCAGCACCCAACACGGCCATGCTGTTACTTAACCTTTTGACAAACGCTAATTAAAATGGAGCGATCTTCACAGAAAACAGCTGCTGCACCCGGAGACGAACAATCGGTCGGTCGATCGCAGCATCTGACGAGCGCTGGACGAACATCTTAATATAGTAGTGAATCGTCCAACAGTCAAACATCTAATCAGTACAGTTGAAACACGAGCTTATCTAACAATCGGCCAATTCTAATAATGGATGATTCATGCATGGTGGACGGCAGACAAATTAGCCCGTGGTATACGGATTCATTTGCACTTTGAAACGACCAACAGTTGTGACTGCATCGAATCACACGTAAAAGTCTTCAGACTCACTCACATTCTATCTCCCATTCCTCCAAACGTGGCCCGATGTGAACAGAAGCTTAAACGATTCCATAGCATCGCCCTGCGACCAACGATTTTCCTGCCGGCCATTATAAATTACGTTGGCAAAGATTTTCATTTTCTAGCATTTTCTCTTTCCGTTTTCTGCCCCGAGAACGTAAAGTTGCGTCAAAACGTTGGTAAGCTTCCAGGCGTTTGCATGCGCAACATCCCTCTGAACAAGGAAATAGTCTCGTTCGCTAATGTCTATGATTTAAATCCATCAGGCCTGCCCGTCAGACGCACGGGAGAACGCTACGGCTTGATTTTTCTCCAAAAAATTTCCCTTCTACTCGCTTTCTTCCTTGCTGGAAGAACACTTTTAAGGTCCATCAGTAACGTGGCCAATCAATCTGAGGGGGAAGCTTCGGCCGGAGAGGTCAATCGCGGAAGCACCATGCTTCAGATCACAGCACAGAAGCACACCACAAGGGGAAGAAACAAGGGAAAAATACAATTCTTTCCACTCGACCCCATTAATCGAGTCGAATGGAGGGAGGGTTTTAGAAGCTGACCGTAGCACGGGCCGAGAATCATCTCGAGACACGTTTGGGCTTCTTTCATTCTAAGAAGCATCACCTTCCACAGCATCAGGAAAATTGTGAAGACAGTAGAAAAAAAACAACCACACGTAACATTCGCGTGCGCTTGTGTGTGAGTGGCTTGGGAAAAGCATCACGGAAAGCGGGTTTTGGTATGTGTCGTCCAGCCCTGGCTGGATGCTGGATGGTTGTCTGTGCCCCGTGGCTGAATCGTGATCGTGCGATCGTGGATACAATCAGCGGGAAGAAGAAACCGGGTAGAAATCATAGGGAGAATAGAATGGTAATTACGGCCCGGAGAAGTACGCGCGAGCCACTACCAATCCGCCATTAAGAGTTACAATGTTTTACGAATCGTTCAAACCGGACAGAGCTCCAGGGCTGGTGGGAGAGGTCTGGAATGAAGGAGTTTTGATGATTTTCTCCGTGCGATCAAACCAACGCACAAGACATCGTGTATGAGCAGGGTCATTGAATGGGAAATTTTGCTGATGACCGGACCGAAATCGAAGGCCCTTTTCGGGACCGGTCACTTACTTACTGAAGTCGGGGAAGCTGAACCGTGATCTTCGAGAACGTTCCACTATGTGTCAACATACCTGTAACGAGCCAAGAGAGTAAAGCGATCGTTAGAACAATTATTTTCACTCCAACAAAACCACAACATGAAATATGCTTTCCTCGACGACTGTAGCTTTGAGCAATAGATTTGATCACGCGATTCACCGCAGCAACAACGGCACGCGCGGCCAACGCTTATGAAAAATGGGCAAACTGGCCCGCATACCAATTCTCGCCAAACTGACCAAATGGTTCAATTTAGTTTGACGCCTTTCCCAAAAGCTAGGCGTTTCAATTTAGTGACGGCTCTATTTTTAATTTGCCGGGCCAGCACACTGTCCGTCTGTCTGTCTGTCCTTTCGGTCAGAACGCGGTCCACAACACGTCTAGCTTCTGTTAGGTCTTGTGTGCAAGCGGCTCATAAATTCTCATCAATAACAAGACGTTCGGAGGCTTTGAGTTTTAGCGGTAGCACAAGAGGTTGCTGGGATGATTCTTAGAACATCCGCGGCCATTGTCACCGTGCTTCTCTTTATGTCCATCCCCATGCTCAAGCTTTGAGAAATGTGCAACACATTTGTCATCGAATTCGATTGATTTTTTGCGTACGCAATCACAGTTAGGCATCCTTTCCCAGCACCGGGCTGGACGATGCAAAAACAGGGGAGCGGTTCCGTTGCGTTTTGATTGCTTTTAATTGATTTCATTTGACGTTCGATGTGGCGTCTGCAGTCTGTTAGTGCTGCAGTCGGTGCAAAACTGCAGCCCGAGCTGCACGAGGTCAGTGCTGGAATGCTATCGGTCAAATAGGTTTCGTAAACTGCGTCAACACATCAACAGGGGAGAAATTCCTTTGCCAAGTGAAGTACAATAAGCAAAAACCTTGGGAACGGTGGTGAGTCTAGATTCGACTACGTAGTCTCGAGGTAAATAAAGTTCTTAGAACAACAAAGTTTCTTCCATTTCGAAGTGTCTTAAACGATGAGATCTCCTAGTATAACTAATGAAGCTCCTTCAACTACAAGTCTACTGGTAGACTCATAGCCGAAAAGTTCCCTTAGGCGAAGAGGACTTGCGGAAGATGGAACTCATTGATTTTAAACAATATTATTTAAAGCATTTTCCAAAACGAACAAAAATATCCATGAAGAATATATTCAAGCAGAACAGTCCTCAAAGTTCGAGAAAATCAAAGATCAATGATAAACCAATAATTACACGATCGTTTCTAAAGCCTTCCAATCATAAACAATACCGACGTATCTCTAAGCATATGTGATCAATCTGGCGTATTTACAACCGCCTCGTACTAGCATGACCATCGTGGACGATCCTCAAATTGGTCAACAAAGTAGAAATAAACGGTGAGCTATTTATTTTACTTGTAATCGTACAAACGCATCGTACTTCCGATTACCAAAACCTAGGATCCTGGACCATTCGAACTGATCTGTTTATTTGTATTGGATGCATATGGTTAGGGCTGCACTTCAGGGTGTGGATTGGAAAATTATGAAATTAAATTATTATTGCTAGTGGCCTCCGCAATCTAAACACCAGCAATGGAGACAGAACACAAACCGTTCGGAAAAGCGGAAGATGCACTTGAGGAACCTTTAGCTGCTTGTAATTACCATTCTCTAGTAAACTGGAAACGATAAAGCTTTGTTAATATTGCTCAAAATAATTCCTTCTCTATACTTAAGTTAAGCTCCAATCACTGTTGAATCGCTAGATGTACCCATAAATTAGCTCTTCCTCAATCTGGCAACTCTATAAGGCATAACATTTGCTTTAGCTTCGCTTCGTTCTGCTTCGCTTCGCAAAAATGTTTTCTAGGCTCTCGGGGTTTGTTTTTTGCTTTGCTTTGCTTTTGCGGCACAACCTTTCACGCACAATCTAATGCAAACAACAAATGGCACACATTTGGGAGCGATTTATGCAACACCACTCGCTGCCTATGTGCGAAATTCGCACAAGTGCTGTGGGAAGGTGATGACGCCGCGTGGAGATCTGCTGGGGGTCTTGTAAAGCAGTGAAAAATGCGCATCCTGCACACACAAACTCACCAAAGACCCAACACGCACACACACACATATATACGAAGCTCAATCGTCACTTCAAGTCCAACGAGAAAAGGCGAAGCAGAAAAAAAAACCCCAGCGGAAGAAGCTGGCTGGCACAACGTTTTTCGGGGACCGACGTCAACCAGTGACTCCACGAATCCCCAACAGCTCGGTATGAGTTACGTGTTTGGAGGGAGGCCGATCACCGCTCAGCAACATATGGGCCCATCTGTGCGGCTTCGGTACGGTCGGTGCTGTTTGCTTCCCAATATGTGCTGGTGGAATTGTAAACAAATAAATAAGTACTAGTGGCTGTACACAACGGTTTTGTTTGGAGCTCGGTGAAACAATGTTTTCCATTGTACGATGGTAGATCGAAAGTAATGAAACATTGCTCGGTGTGTGATAGTACTTGGTGCGGGCTTTTTTTTTTGTTGGAGCGATCGAAAACGACTCAAATTAACGCTTCACAGCGCAGCAAACCAGCAGCGAAACAGGATACATCAGAACCAACATGGAGGCAACATGAAATGCGTGAGAAATCCTTCCAAGATTCGAACAGGATTTATTCGTATTTCGTTTCTGGGCGTGTGTGTGTGTTTTTTGTGCCCTTCTTCAGCCGCATCCTTGGCGATCGTGAAAAGGAAGGATCCTTTTCCTGTACACTTCACCGAAAGTGTGTCCTGCAGCATCCTCCTACTGGTGCGCTTTTTACCATATTCACTCCCAGTTTCGTTCTGTACAACCTTCGATGGGCGCTTGCTTTTTTTGCCCATCCACGCTTGAATGTTTTGACCCTGCATCGGGACGACCTGATGGGTTTGTGTCTACAAAGAGAGTCCTCTTTCGGGGTAACATATGGTGCACGGAACCCGGACCTTGGCCAGCTACAGGACGGGAACGAGGGAACGAAAGAGACCGGCGATCGGAAGATCGAGCGGATAGGACGGTTTTAATGTGTAACGAAACTTGATCTACGATGCTCTCGAGCGTACACTCACACAACACACCGGGAGACGACGAGAAGGGGAAACAAAAAACCCAACGCTCAATCAAGCATATGCGCGATCCTTTCCATAAAGCGTCTTCCCAACGATCGGATGGGAAGCGAACCTTAAGATGCAGATAAAGGCCGTACTTTGAAGATGTGGGTTTGCTTCTGGAAATCTGGAAGCTCGTCAGGAATATTTTATCAAAAGCTGGTACTAAGCAGTATCGCGATCAAGCAGAACTCTTGAGAAGCGTCTATTCCACACCGAAAACTTCTTTTTCTCGCAGCGGAAACTCTCTGGTGAAATATTGTACAACGGTGGAGGAGTTTTAAAACTAGATCGAGATCCGCAATGTAAACCAGAGCCTTATCTACGATCGTGTCTTAGCGCACGCAATATATTAACCACCTTGTGCCTCACTTTTCAGCAACTCTGCCAAATGGCTTCCTGTAGCCAAGATTTCCAAATCAAAGATCATCAGGCCTCTTGAAAGGGTAGAGAAAGAACGTGGTAGAAAAACGTCTCTACGTCTTCCACCTTACGCTACTCCCTTCACTGCCAGTGGAGAAGCCGGTGTAAGACGCTAATTACAGCTTGGCGGAGGTGAATGGAATAAATCGTTTAGTGAAGCAAAACGGATCCCATCGGGTGAGTGAGCGACCTACGATCACCAGCTCCTAAGCTTCCTCCCGGGAGACCGGGGTTGACCCGGTATCCGTACCGTATGCTACCAGTCTTGAGAGGCCGGTACGTTCTGCGCCGAGCGCATTAATCACCCTTGCCGGCTGCCGAGTTTGGGCCGAGGTTCCAACGAGCGGCCCTGAAAGGTTGTGCTCAAGAAACTTCAGGAAGAAGCTAGAAGAAAAAGCAAAACCTCAGCTTCAACAAAAACAAACGCATCGAAGAATGGAGATGAATATCGCAAGATATGAAGCATATCTTTCGATGCACGGCATGATGATGATAGAGTCGGATTTGCTGCTTTGCTTCTGTGTAGCGCAGCAGCGGAAACAATCGTTCGCACACACGTTTATGCCTCTTCCGGACAGCGAAAGGAAATGGACCAAAAAAGGGGTAGTAGGGTGGAAAGCACGGGCTTTGAGGTTTTGGGTGGGGATTAAAGAAAGCCGGACTCGGACCGGAAGATCGGAAGTGATCCATTTGTTGTGGAAGTCGTCCCGCGTCCCGCAACCAGGTTCCCAGGCGTTCTTTCGCTTTCTTTCAAATTCATCCCGAAAGAAGAAAAAAAAACACCCCGGGTCGATGACGATTCTCGGCCGGAGCGCCAGTGAAAGTATCGGCGAAGGAAGACATAAATAATACACATCTATATAAAACAATCGAATGTGAGGAAATGTGCGATTGAAATATGTGGGCAAATATCACGGGCTGCAGAAGATATGAACCACCAGAAGGAGAAGTTGATTGTGTTCTTGAGGTCGTAAATATTGGGACTTCTCGCTAGAACTTGTTGCTGATGCAGTGGAGGCTTCGGATGACCTGCTGGCACAGCAGGTTATTACACTGTCAAATTACCAGGCCTTTTTTGCTACACATTCTCCCATGTTTACTTAACAACAAGTGTACCAACAGCATTTTCCAATCACAAAACCGCAAGCTTGTTCCAGTGCTTGTTTTCTAGCTAGCAACAGCGAAACCACCTTTGGGGCATATATATTATGTCTTCTTTCTCAAAATGCGCGTTTTTTCGACTGTGCGTAGTGTGGTGTGTAGAGATTCGCCACAAAAACCACGATTAAACTACTGCTTCGTTCTGTTCGCTTCTTGGCGCCCGCTTCCCGTCGGGTCTGGGCGAACTCTACCAAGTCAACCAACTTAATAAGCTGAAACCGCGTAAAACGCACCGCGAGCCATTCACCCAAAACCCGTAGCCATCGAAGCCATCAAACACACACACTCACGGGGCGGGAGGACAACAGCTCAGTTTCATTCAAGAGCCCAACGTACACCTCTCGTCGTCGACGAAAAACACGAAACACGCTCACTCACTAAACAAAAAACTGGTTTGCCCGGTTTGACGTTTCATTCATTGGCATATCGGCCTGCTGCTGTTGTTGCTGGTGCCGTTTGCTGGGCTCTGGGCAGGCTGGGTTTGCAGCAAAACTCGCTGCGCCAACAACTTGTTGCATTTTAATTCGACTAATTTTTATGAATGAAGCCACTGGTGCGGTTGGCCACGGCATCGGTACGTTCAGGTGGTGCCCGCCACGATTCACGAAGGCTAACCGGTGTGCACCGAAGGCACAGCAGGCAAGAGAGAAGCCACCAAACTTTTACCCCAGTCACCGTAGCCACATCCGCTTGGGGCTTTCGGGAACAAGGGCATTCCAGCTGCATGGGGATGCTGGTCTGTTTTGTTCGGAATCGTTCGATAGGAATGGGGTGTTATTTGGTGGTTGTAACGTCAGCCTACCAAAGTCTTCTTCGTTTGGAAGGCGGGTTTTGTTTTGTTTTTTTTTTTTTAGTAGAAGATTTTTCCAAACACGCAAAGCCTTTGTTTCTTCGCCGTGTAATGTGTATAAATGCGTATTTGATGCTTCGTGATGTTCTGCTGTTCGCTGGCCGTCATAATCACCATCAGCGTAATCACTGAGCAGCGGACGGGGCACGCACGAGTGTCTGCAGCGCTTGACAGCAGCGAGTTGTGCCTGTGTCAATTTGTGGGCCTAATTACATATGGTAATTTCCAATCGACGCTTTCCCGAAAGAAGCTTGTTTACGAACATTCCCCAAAACGGTACCTATCTCGGGAACGGGAATGGGGATTGTGGTTTAAGTTTTTGGGAGATTATCCTCAGCAACAGGTATAATCTAATAACACACGACACGTTGGTTGTTTGGTTGGTTGAAAGACATCATTCGTCAAGTGCTTCAAATATAAGTTCCAGTCTTAATATCTTCGTGAGACTTTGCGGTCTGATGAATTCCTTGGTCTTTTTAAATACAGTATTACGTTGCCCAATGTTTAAAATTCACTCACATCTTCTTGAAGCATGTCCAGACACTTCCTCCCATACCTCATTGAATCAATGTTAGAAAATCACATGCAAAATATTACACATCCGTCTATTATCATCGTCCGAAACAGCGCATCAATTATTTGCTGTTTAAAATTCCTAACGACAAACCGGCCCGGGGCAACCTTCGATCGATGATCAATGTTTATGTCCGACGTTAATCATCACCCTTCACTCCCAGCTAGTCGCGCATCGCACATACTCCGCATCACGACAGTCTCCACTTATGCATTTACAGTTAAATTAGATCTTCGTTCCCCCGTGTCAGAGGCGTCCTTGCACTGACGATGCACCTGTGTAACGCAAGATCATCAGCACCCTTGCCAAGGAAGATAAATTATAATCATCCAGTGACTTGTTTTTGTTTCTGTTCTGTTCTAGACGTTGTCAATCGATGATGTTGAAACGTGTGAGGTTCCTCGAGCGATGGGGCTTGTATTATGCAATGCTTCCACCGTTCCACACGACCTTTGCTGCGTGTGGTGTACAACCGAGATGTGTCTCAAGCATCGTGCAATCTTCGCAATCCCCGTTCGCCAGTCTAATGATTAATGGACAATTGGTAGATCGATCGAGCCGATCTAAGCTCAGAACAGGTTACAAAAAGCCCCCTGGAACACTCCACGATCGAGTGTGAGAAAAGCAACTATGCATTGTAAGTACGTTCTTTCCACAGCGTCCAATTACTGTTGGCTCTTCTAAAACTGTGTGATTTATTCCTAGTTTCAAAGGTAGTTTAATACAATCCCAAAATGCAACGATCAAAGCGCATTCCAACATTCGTCGTAAAATCGATCACGCATAATCGATACCAATAATTCTCCCTCGAAAGACTGCTTTTCAAAAAACCCAACCCACGCGATCATGTGGTTAGACCCCCGCAGTTTTAATAGCACACACACACACCCACTGTGGCGGTAGCGATAATTGTGTCCATCATTTGTTCCCGCGTTTTAGTTTTCCCACCGGCAAATGGTTATCGATCGTTGAGTGAAACAAGGTGCCGATTCGTGTGCCTGGGAAATGTGGCGTGGCGTCGGGTGGAAATGCTTGCCGACCGAAAACAAACGTCTCTCGTCCGCGTCAACGCACCACTCGTCCCCGACCATTTTCCTCACCACAACCGGGTGCTCGATAAGCAACGAGATGCGGTTGCAAACGAGATGGGGCTGGCGTATCCACCAGCTTCAACCGTTTGAAAGATGCAGGTGTATTTAAACAAACATAAATATTTATGAGCGTTCATTTTCTTAGCGCTGTTGGGCCTACACTGTCGGATTGGGATGGGATGGGGAACGGTAAAGGGGTTTTCCCTAGGGGTGGTTTGTTGTTTGTTGCTCATCTCGATCATTTTCGATCGCTTTGCAAACCACAACGTGTGGGTGATGGTTTGGGTGGGTGTGCGCGCGCGGGAGAGAGAGAGAGAGACAGAAAGGGCGAAAAACAATACATCATCTACTCGTACAATCCACTTTTCGGTTTCTGGTTTGCTAGGGCTGGTTGTTGCTAAATGGAAGTGAGAGAAAATTTGAGCCACTCGCGGTTTGGAAAACTGGCTGGTTGGAATCTCCAAAAGTGACGCCCAGGCGAAAAATACGATTCTGACGAGAAGCATGTCGATGGCGCCTGTGCCGAAAGCGGAAGCAGATTGTTTAAACAACGATGCTGCCCATTACTCAAACATCTCAAGCTCCACGCGTTCTCTGCGTCGATTGAGAGGATGCAATCGATTGTTTATTCTAGCGAGCCGTTTCTCCGTTCCTCCAAGACGCGTTCATAAGCGCTTTTCGTGTCACCCACTCCGGGCGGATTGCCCATAAATTTATGCGATAAAATTTTTCTACTTAAATTCTACCACTCAAAACGTCGGAAGTGCCACTTTTCCGTTTTCCGGCCAGCTCTCCTGGCCGTCCAGAAGATGCTGCTGGTTCATCGCGCTGGCTTTAATTAATCCGCGTACCCGTTAACTAGCCGCGAAGCGGTAAAGAATTCTTCCAACAAAAAAAAAAACCCATAAAAAGCGGATCTCTTAAGAATTCGGCCCCAGCAAAGGTAGGGAGTTCGTCGGCGTTCTTTATCCCAAGGAAGCGAGAGGCAACAAAAAAAAACGTTTCAATTAGTATTTAAATAGGCTGTCGAAATAAGTTTGCGCTTGTGTTGCCGCAGCATCTTCATCATCATCAACGTCGTGATTACGATTCCCTTCTTTAAGAGGGTTCGTTGATCGCGACCGAAGAAAGAAGGCAATGGGGAAAAAGTAACACATTACCTTTACGCTGAAAGTCGAAACAAGAAAAAAACGAGACCGACTCGCACCGGAAGACAGGAACCGGACCTGAAACATGCCGCTTGCAACGATATTGTCCATACGTGCGTTCTTCCGGTCTTTCCTATAGAGCAGAGTGCATAGAACCGTCGGATCATGCTGGATCATGGCGCGAAAGGTCGTCCGAGGATTAGCGTCCACGTTCGTCCACCACCGTCTGGAGCGGAAATATGTTCCCTGTACGCGCTTCCATCACCGGCAAAGTTCATTGACACGCTCGATACCGGTTGTATTCGAGCATCGGAATGGCATAATTGAATTGATGTCACCACCGATTACCGGCCCGAGCCGCTGAGTATGCTCGCCGGAGAAAGGTGCTGTGTCCTTATGCTATGTCCTCCATTTTCTTTGGTGCAATTCTTTCTTCTTCAGCGTGCCAACGGTCTGGTTCTGGATGGATGCGAATTAATTATAAGGTAACTGAGTTGCTCCCGAGCTGTGAGACTCTGGGGACAGTGGTTAATAAATGCACCTCGAGCAGGATGGTGACGAAGAATGGGAAGAATCCTTTAAGGTGCCTTTCTTCCGTGTAACGGAAGCGTTGGCCCATAATGACAGCTTTCCGTGCCCCCGTCACACACCACACCGGCGCCTTCGTTGTCATGGGCCAACCAGCGAGAGCTACAGCAGCCCAGGCGTAGGCCGGCGATCCCAAAACAATCACACAGCGCTTTTGTTTAATCGACTGCGAACGTTTGATACGATCTGGCGCGATCATCATCCGTCGTCTGGGCTGGGCAGCTGTCGGATTGGGCGACTATGATTATTATGGCTTTCCCGCCGCAACGCAACGCGATCGTGGTGGAACTTACTCACGCAAAGATGCGAACGCTGCATTCTAAGCGCTGCATCCGTGGTATCCGACCAATGGGAACGCGGTGGAAAAGCAGGGATTGATTTATGTTAGGAATTAAAGATTAAAAAATGTATAGTTTTGTTGCCACCGCAAGGGGAAAAAACATGCTGAGGCGAATCCCGTTCCGAATGGAATGTGATCATTAGCCGAAAGGCTCCAGTTTCGTTTGATCATCTAGTTTCACTTTAATGTTTTGAAATAAAAAGGGGCATAACACCCAGTTCGTTTTGACAGAGCATCATCGCCTAATGGGGTCTCCATTGGAGGCGACTAAAATGATGGAAATGATTTATATTGGGCATGTTTAAACGCGTTAGAAACGAACAAAACAAATGTTTACATTTGCATGAAATATGGAAAACTATTAAAAAAAAAAACAAAGAGAATAAGTGAAGTTAAGAATAAGTGAAGTTAAGATACAATACGGCGTCAAGCCGTAATCCTAAAAATATAAATAAATAAGTGAAGTTAAGATGCAATCTGGGACATTCTTCAAGAAACCCGAGTCGGGTGAGTAGTCTCACGAATATATCATCAAGATTACCCAAGAAGCAAATCGTCGTTTATATCTTTACGCTTTCGATAGAAAAATTCACACATTACAAATGGAGGACGCTTTACCTTTAAGTCAACAGCGATTAGCAGTTGTTTTACAGCGTTGCACTGTTTTACGACACTCGCTGCATTTATGATTCGAAAAATGTATTTTAAGTGAATTCAACACCACCACTTCCACTGCTTCAGAAACCCTTCCTATGTATTCCACTAACTACAAGCAAAGACATTAAAGGGCCCTACACCCTGTCCAACGGACAGGCCTCTGTCCCCACAGCCCCTTGGTTTGCTTCCATCATTATTGTTATGCTCGGTTTTTTCCCCTTCAGCTCAGGTGTTGACTGTTTACATTGCACACAATTTCTGAGACACAAAGCGATCCGCTCGTCACGTAAACGACATGTACATGTATGCAGGGGGACAACTAGAGAAAACGCCCTCCCCACACAGTAGGAGGAGAGGGCACTACCCCGCACGCTGGGGTTTGAAGTAAACGCATTTTCCAACCGAAGACAATAACATTGGCGTGAAATTAAACGACCGCACGTCGATCGCTTGCCACCGGACCTACACAGCTGGGCCACCACCGATTTATGGTGGTTGGTACCCATCACAAACCCCGTCGCGTGGTGGTGTGGGTTTGGTTTGAATTCATGATACGACCCAAAACATAAGCCTCCCACCATCGTCAAGCCCCATACGATCCCTCCTCCCCCCCCCCCCCTCCTTTTAACGTATCGAATCGGTGGGTTTCATAGGGAAAATCGGGGGCTGAAGTGTTTTGTAAGCTACGCGCGTGAGGTGCCACGGTACAATGATTTCGGACCTCCGCACGTACGACGCCCAAACACATCTAGAACGTGTGTTCGGGCGTGCGTGTGTGTGTGTGCTAGTTTTGCCATTGCCTTGTCCACCTATTTGCGGAGGGATTTTCTTAATTGCTAGCAAACCCCCGTGTCAACCAGCCGAACCGAATCTTGAATTCCCGACCGTTTGATCCGAAAAGGCTCGTTAGAAGTCGTAAACTTCTCGCAGCAATCTTGTAGATGCGTATCGGGCCGAGATGTTAAATATGCGAGCGAGTGTTTTAACGTATTTTTGTGACGCGCTTGTATATTTCCTCCTTCCTTGACATTTACAATGCTCACTCGAGGCTAGCTAGCATGGCTAGTCGTTCGGAGGGAAAAAGGGTTTAGCTTTAACTTTGCTATAACTTTATAGCAGAAAACAAAGTCATGTTAAGATTTATAATATTTAAAACAGAACACAAGATTTTAGTTTCAGATCTCTTTTCAGTTTCAGGTCAACTGTCTTAGCTACCTTTTTAACATAAATAACAGTAAGAAATAGCAATCATTAAGCGTATGAAGAAATTATCCACTGAAAGCACTCTTCAAATAACTTCCCTCTCTCCTTGTGTTGGTCCCACTTATTTACATTTTTATGGCTTTATACGAAAATTTCGCACGCCTCAAATGTGGATGCAAACTGCTCATCCGATCTTTGTGTAAATGCGTGAAGGAAAGCTGCCCACCGTACGGGTGACGGGCTTTGGGCAAACAAAAATCGCATGAAAACTAACATAGCGTGGCGTAAGCGATGGCTTAGGACTGGGCACGAACGAGATCCACCCAAACCTGCGGGAAGTGTCTCGTTTGCGCTTGCGAGGTAATAAGCTGCCCCGTGCACACAATGGGAGCTCAGCATTAAGGCGACTTCCGGAAGCGAGAAGAAAGATGCCATCCCCAAGTCCAACAACCCCATTCACCCCTGTTTGTATGTGTATTTTTTGGCCTGTTTTTTGTTGTGTCTTTTGTTATGCTCGCTTACCCGGTTACTCCCTTCCCCACCGGTTGCCACTGTAGCTCATCATCTAACGCACCGGAGGAGCTGTTGGGTTACTTCTTACCAAAAAAAAATTTAACACCACCCCGAAAAACCCGGTCATTTGCTTCACGCGAGACCGCCGTTCTTGCGCTGCTATTGCTCCTATTCCACTCACGCACACACGCACACACTGGACTCACCTGCGCGAGAGAAGAAAGATAAAACGGGGTAGATATCGTTAGCATATGAAAGTAATGAGCGAAAATTTGAAATAAATTAATTAAAATTATTAGCCATTTGGGCGAGGTACGGGCAGCTTGAACCGAAAACAGCCGGGGTGCCGAATTAATGGTTCGTACTTTTTAGTTTTAATATTCGGCCCACAGTCATTAACCCACCGTAGCATATCAGCAGCAGCCACAAGGGTTTGCGTGGAATGGGGCACTGTAAAACGGCAAGGTGCGAGCTAATTCGTAAATCATTCGTCAGCAGGTCTGAACATGGATCATCAAGCTACCATCCGATGTAGCCGTCAGGTCGACTGAGGCTGGCGAACACATAACGCGTGTGCGTGTGTGTGTGGCCTATCTTGCTACTGGCAGGCCTCCTTGCTGTGAGCAAGACAAGTAAACTGCACCCGGTCAGGTTAGTGACCAACTGATGTGCTGCGTCTCGATATGGGAATGCATCACCCAGCCAAAGCGTCCCGAAAGCTGCCTTAAATGGTTGTCCTGCAGTAGAAAGCTCCCGGTCGAATCGAACTGGCAAGTGGAGTGGAAAATAAAAGCAAACGCCAAGAAGGACTGCGGGACAGTAAAATGTTGTGACAAGAAAATCAGCATACGACAAATATGGGCATAATGAAAGGAACTTGTCAGCTTACTTGGTTCGGTAAGATGGATCGGATTTGCCTCGTAAACGATCAGTGCAAATAGCGAGGATCGTAAAAATAGGAAGCCGTTTTGTGAATTGTTTGCGAACGCCAACGCACCACTTACGGAATTGTCCAGTAAATGGTGTAATGGTTTGTCTTTAAATTCAGGAAATTATAGCCTTGCTAATAAAATTCCTTAAAAAATAAACACCGAAGTACAAGTAGGTTGAGTAAAATATTTTAAAAAAAATCTTGGTTAAAAGAAGGAAGATAAATTACGTTTCGTCGAGGTTTAACGTTAAAAAATGTAGTAGTTACGATTGCTTCAAGGTTAAAGCGCTTTTGTTTGTAAAGCTACAGAAAAAAACCGATTCCGCTATCTTGTTCACCGAGAATGTAAAACATGCCTTGAACTCCTGTTAAAGTTGCCTTTATCACAAATTTCAACGGTCAATTGCGAACATTTCCCATTATCAGCCATTTCCTGTTCGAAAAAAAAATACCCCCCATCACTCCATTCGAATTCCATCGCATCCATTTATTCCCAAGCCAATGTGTGAGCTTGCTGGTTTCGGAGAAAATAAATTGTAACAAATTAAAAAAAGAAAGCAATCATAAATGAAACAAATTGCGCTGCACTCCGAGAAAGGGCAGCTGATGAAAAACGATCATTTACGAGGTGGGCACGAAAATATTTGTCAACCTTGACCATCTGCCTCTACCCGTAACACACGGCAACACGGTAGGTTCGTTAAACGGGTTGAAACGTTCCAAATTCCAGACAAGAGCAAGGTAAGGAAGTGGAGTAAGAATTCCGTTCGTGTCAGCCCTTTTGCTTCGGTGGCTTTGAAGGGTTCAGTGTGGCCCGAGAAAGAAGAGTCAAGTGAAGCTACACCAACGATTAGTATGCGTTTCGGTTGACAGTTGCCCGGTTCATCCACACCGCAACATTCACCGACCGACCGACCGAAAAAAAGCCACCACAGTGGCGTTCCTTTTCTAATTTCTACATCGCCAAGCATTTTCCATCCATCCACCCCGAACGAAAGGAACCCGAGACGGTAAGGAGCTGCGTGCGCCACCCGAGTGCCGGAAATCATATTTTTCTAATGGATCGTAGGCTTTAATTGTTGGTCATAGGCCAACGCTCGGTGGACTCCAAGGGGGCTGCGTAGTGCGCGCCGGCCGGGCAGGCCATCGACGAGGCTGATGCTCCAATTACGCACCATTCCGGACCTCCCAACGTGCTGCCGCAGCGATTTCCGAGCGAGCGCGAAAACGATATTCAAATTTATGGGCTTTCCTTCTGCAGCCGGCCCCAAATTCCACCGGGCCAGTTAGAAAATGGCTAATGTGTCGGCGTTTTCCCTCACATGGTTCGTTCTGGCGGTGGGGTTTGTTTCGAGCGCTGGAGCTGGCGAGCTAAAGATGGGTTTCAGTTGCTGGAGAACGAACCTACCCGTGCATAAATCATAATGCACCCCCCTGCCGAACTAACTAGGCCCTATGAGCTAGGAGCTCGCCGAACCGTTGTGAGCGTTTTTGACAGCTGTTTCCTTTTCGTACGGTGCAAAAGGCTCGTTTGATAGAGGGCAGAAGACAGCAACAAAAAAGCGGCGGAAAACTCAACCATCTTACACTCACACACACACCGAGAACAAGTTCGTCCAAGACCGTTGACCAGCGAGGGAAACGCGTCGCGAAAACACAACAACCCCAGCTGAAAAATTGTAAATTAATTCATTTAGAGACTTCTTTCTCGCCTCGATTGCGCGGTAACGATTTTCTTCGCCTGCTAACGTCTCAGTTTTCGTCTCAATTAAGGCACTGATAATGCGACCGAATACCCTCCACTGGTTCGTCTTGAAATTAATTCTTCCAGCGCCCGGTTTCCTTCCCAAAAACTCGCCCGAAGGAGGCCCACCGAAACGTGCGTGTTTGTTGGATCGTTTGGGCCGGTCGGCTTCAATTTTTCCCAAACAAACAACTCAACGACCGCAGAAGGTACGATGGTGTGTCTGTGGAGGGGATCCTATAATTTTGAGTTTAATATCTGGTGAAGCGATCGGTCATCGTGTGACCGCACTGAACCGTACCGAACTGCCACAGCGCAAAAAAGGGGGCCACAAGAAAAAGGCTCCAGAGCGAGCGATGCGAACGGTGGAGAAATGGTGGAACGCACACGTTCGTGCTACTGTGCAGCAAAGTGCATTCGAGTGCAGTGTGTGCGAAAACGTGAAGGGAAACAGGACCAGACCTTGCCAGAAAAGGAATTACGGGAACGGCGGGTTTTAGCGAGCCTACCGGGGACGGGATGCCGCTAGCGTGTTTCCAAAAAAGGGACCAGAGCAGCCGAGTTGATTGCTTGCGTTCGCATGACGTTTGATTGGCTCCAGTTGGCAGTTTCACCACTGTCACTGCTGCCTTCCTTCGCTGTTTGTTTGCGCCAAAGCACAATGCTCGGAACGGTGATCACGCCAGCCCGATCCAGTGCATCATGGTACGCGACCCGAATCGTCCGAGCTGTTAAGGAAAACTCTCCAAGGAAGCAAGAGAGAAACGCCGATCAGGCCGCAATGCCGCAAGTGCACGAAAGAGAAGCACAAGCAGCGGCAGTAAACAACTTCAAGTGCGTGCTCGGTGGAGAAAATTCCCCGGACGCGGTGTTTTCCACCATTCGCCCATTTGCCGGATCATGATCGTGGCCGAATCATCGTCGCAATTGATCGCTTACTTTGAAACCGATCGCACCACTGATGGACGAGGCTTGAAATGGATTGCCGCATCGGACGCTGCCAGCCAGCGTCATTCACCTGCCCACCTCGGTTGGTGGTTGGTGCCGAACCGATCCGAAATCGATTCGCGGCGTCGTTTTAATCGGTGACAGTCGACTGAACATTAATTGGCTTTGCGTTGCCTGAGCGACATCAACATTCAGAACAGTTTTCTGTAACAGCATTCTTGTTGGCCAGCCCCAAACATTAGCAGTCGATCAGAACGCAGCGACAGTCAGCGCCGATTTGCTAATCTTCCCGGCAAACACCAACTGCGCACCGTGAATGCGCGAGCGCCGCTAAACCATTCCGCTAAACGAGCCCATTTGTATTCTGAAACTAAATCCCGTTCAGATTCGGCCCTGCTGATACGCACGATACGCCCACCAGGGATTGTGTAGCAGCCGGTAACGGGTCTGGCAACGACGTGCCGAGCTGTTGGGATGGCATTTACATTTTTCTCCAATAATGATGCGTGCCAAACAGTGCCCCATTACTAGCCCGCTTGCTGGCCGCACCAGAAACTGCGTGCTGAGAGGCGCGCTAGATGGCGCTGTCAGGGGTTCTACAAGAATTGCGGGTCTTAACCTTTCTTTTCCGAAAAAAAACAACTGAGCGTCGTCGTTGTTGTTGGGATCACTGAGGCGCATCAACACACCATACGGGTTCCAGGCGCAGCTCGGGTTCGGTATGGGATGGGCGCGTGAAACAAGACTCTCGGACCTATCCCTTCATGGAAAAATCATAAGCCACTGTCAAACAGCGCAATGGGAACCGTTCCGACTAGCGTCTTGGCCGTTTATCGTTGCCCGATGCGAGCAGGGTGTGTTTTTCAGATTTTTCTCTCTTTTTACTTGAACCGCAGCGTAGCAAAGACACGATCATTCCATTGCACATCGACAATTCTCCACCGCACCAACATATGTTCGACGCATCTTCAACTGCAGCGACTCACTGCTGTCTTTACAGCAATGCGAATGCAGCTACTCTCGGAATGGAGAAAAATAGTTTCCTCACCCGGTAGAAAGTACGTTCCTTTCCTTGCGAGCTCCTTTCCGAGCGTGCAGTACACACAAAAATAGATCCGCTCCGGACGGTTCCAGGATTCTCTACCGACAAGCCATACACGCTACGCGATTCTTTGGCTACGAATAGCGAAGAACTGGCTTGCACGAGTGGATCGTTATGTGCGCGACGCTTACCGACACGTAAAAAGTAAACGTCCGGGTCGCGTTTCCTTTTACGGGAGAACGCTGAAACGACGATCGGCCGACCGTCGTTAAGTGTTCTGCTTGATTTCTTCGCCGTGAACCGATTTTTCCACACCATTCGCAGGCCACCGGTTTTCCACCAGCAGTGCTGTAGTTGTGGTGCGTCAATGCTGAATTCCGGAACTGAACCCAATTGCAGATGCGCTCCGGCACCAGAACTGTGGGAAAAAAAGTCCGATCCCGCGGGTCTCGCAAGCATCCCGGGCGAGCTGTTCTTGGCGAGCAACAGCCGTGGTACCGTGGACGTGCCGGAGATACCAATTAATCACACAATTTCAGTGATACCGTGAGCGAATTCGTCTCGGGTGGGTGAAATACAAATAGAACGGGTTTCTAATTACATGATCGAACTTCCATCAAATTGTCTATTAGGCGCTTCGTTTTCAATTACCCGCTGCAAGGTGTAGGAAATTGGACTGGCGGTTTCGCTACGGATAGTATGGGCGATCGACGCATTCGAATTGGAGTTAAAAATCGGAGTCATCCTCCTCCCCAATCGCTGAAGGTTAGTGTGTCAGTGCAGGCAAAATTGGCCGAAAACTACACACATACAAATACGCAGCTATTTTCGCCAACCACCAAAAACCATCCATTCTTTACTTCTTTGTCATGACCGTCACACGAAAAAAAAACATTCGCCGCGTTCGCAACAACGCAGTGACAACAAAAAAGGGGAGATCATAATTATATGAGACTCATCATCGTCATCGCGCTAATTATGCTGATTGGTGCGAATCTGGCCTCATGCAGCTAATGATACATTGCAGATTATACAGTGGCACCTAGGAACCCTTCATCGAAAGCCTTCTTGCTTCAGCATCTTCAGCACTAGGGCCGCGACAAGTGCAGCACGGCCGCGTAAGCGCTCACAACGACGTTCTTGCCCTCGGGCAAAGATCACCCCACGAATGGCTGTGATGCGAGGTACCGCGAGGGCACGGAAGGTGTGTAATAACCACATTTAGACTCTCGAAGACATCTCCAGTACGGTGCTGGGAAACGGAGAGCGAAGGAAACACACCTCAGAAGCGGGAGAAGAAAACGCTGAAACCGTCTGGAAGGAGAAATAGTAGTAGCTCCCCGTAGCAAGATGGTCGCCGTAGATAGAGTCGAACCTTGCGCCCACGGTAGTTAACACTAAGTACAATCGTACACTCTCATCCGTGTGTCGTCTTTGCTAGCCTTGCTGCTAGGATCGGTGATCGGTGGTTCTTCCCAGTTAGGTTCTTCTCCGGATTGGTAATGCCTACGTTGACGCTCAGCTCCCCGCCAGAAAAGGTCGATCGGAGTGGAGTGACTGGTTGGCGGTGAGCGAGGCACGATC
The DNA here is from genome assembly GCF_013141755.1 of Anopheles stephensi. Taxonomy (NCBI): domain Eukaryota; kingdom Metazoa; phylum Arthropoda; class Insecta; order Diptera; family Culicidae; genus Anopheles; species Anopheles stephensi. The sequence goes on along the minus strand of NC_050203.1, from coordinate 61,753,060 downwards.
AAGCCCCAAAGCCGGTCTGGTTTCCTGTTATTTACTGCCTGAAAGGCAAAGATCGATCGATCGATCGATCGATGCGGGCTGCACGATGGGAAGCTGCCATTGTTGGGTGAAGAGACGGAGAAGCACCACAGGAAGCGAACACGTGTATGTGTATGTGAGTGGTTAAAGGTTTGGACCTCAGAAATATCGAGGTACCTTCGATGGAGGAACGAACGGAGATGTGATGAATTTCGTAATGCGGCTCCGGGCGCGTTCAGACAGAAGATGTGTGTGGGTATTAGGCCGCTCGGGAAAAGGAGGCCGTATGTTACTTTCCGTTGTGAAACATCGATTCTACATTGTATTGTTTTGCATAATCGTTGTTGTGGTCCTCGGGTGTTTAGGTTGATAAATTTGTTCTTTATTCTCGTAGGACATGGACACTGAATGCCGACGAAGAAGATCATCGCGATAAGATTGTATACATCTATCGGTTGGACGCTATAGCGCTGCGTGATATTCAATGCTGGAGACGAAATTAAACAATTTTTAAGAAAATAAAACACCAACTCATCTAGTTTTTCATCTTCGCTCCTTTTCTTGTAACAACAAAAAAAAACAGGGTGTGCCCGTAATGTAAACATGTGATGCGCATCTAAAACCCTTCCCAAATCTTCTGCCAGAACGGACGGAATGAGTCATAAGAAATCACCGAAAGCCCACTAAGAACGGAGGAAGCTTTTAATTGAACCGCGAGGCTGCCGTTGATGAAGCTAAGCGAGCGTTTTGTGTAGAGCGAACGCAGGGAAGGAACACTAACGAAGAGTAGGCACACACGAAAAAAAAACACATCTAATCTCCTCCGGCATTCTGGGGCCCTACCTTCGGCCTCTGCTTCTAAATTTGTGAATGAAAACTACCCAGTCATTCAGGATGAACACGACCGCACACCGGTGAGCAGCTCGGCAACAAACGCACATAAAAGAAACCAATACTCCAACGCGCACAATACGCCTCGCGGTCGAAACAACAGTTGCCTACGGTGCGGTGGATCGCCATCCAGCGGGACGTTTTAGAAGTCGATCCTCAAAATAATTAAAACACGCCACAACTAAACATCATACAGAGCGAGAGAGAGAGAGATTGTACTAAACGTGTCTGTAAGTGAACTTTAACATTGGTTTTCTTGGCACCTCGACTCGGCGCTCTTACAAGTACAGCTAATCGAGTCGAATATTTCTCAATTACACGCCGCTACATTACTCATCTCGTTCCGTAAGGCCACCCCACCACGGGCAAAGATGCAATTGTTTGTAATGGATGGATCCGATCCCGCAACCGTCTAGGCTGGCAGACGAATGAACCATCTTCTAAACCGTTCAGCGTTCACTTGCCGCAACGGCTCTTTGCGGTGGCCTCTGATGACGACGACGAGTCAACAACTGTCAGCGGAACATCATGCCGTGTTGTTGAAGGGCGAAAAACCGTATGCCCGATTTGATGGTATCTAGACGCCATATTCACCCGACCCAAAGAAGTGACACAAGAAAGCGTCAACACGACAATCGGCTCCCGCACCGAAGAACCGAGCTGTTGGACCAAATCAATTAAATCAATTGACGGCGATTAAGTTGCCGAAGATGCATTCCACAGCGATGGATCGTTAAAGGCGGTATGAATGAATGAATGGAAGGAAAGGAAACTATAACCAGCGTTGAACTGACGTGTGTGTGTCTGAGGATCTTATGCAGACGATCGTTGTTAATTTGAACAGAATTTCCATTCGTTTAGCATAAACGAGCACGCAAGAAATTGCTTGGAAATGTTTCTAAGTTTCAATGGCAATTGTTCATAGAGGGCACTAAGAGGCCCATAAATTCTGAGCTGATGCCATGCTTGTTTTCCAGTGCTATCAGTTATTAGGCCCATAGCATTATCACAAGAACAAACAAACAAGTAACGCTGTTCATATCGGTATTATAAACTCCCCTAGCAACAAGCTTTATCCAACCTTTGCACTATTTCATGGGGCAAAACAAAGAGATAATGGAACTTCCATCAACTAAACAAGATCCCACTAAACCATTCATGTTTAGCAATACGGCCAGCCCGTTTGTCATACATAAAAAAATATTTTTAAACTATTTTCCATTCAATAAGACGCCTTCTGGTAATCCAAACTACATTGTTATTTACTATCCAGTTTATCATTTTTTATTCACAGCTGATGTGCAATGCTACTGTCCCTGGCAGTGTCCTCCCTGCTATTCGCTCTCATGAAAACACACCCAACCCATAGCAACAGCAACCGGCTGTACCGATCGGCTGGTAACTTCCGAGAAGTGGAAAAATAATTTTGACTCACAACCATGACGAGTGAGCGACAAATCACAGCTCGCCGTACACCCATGCATGCTTCACAGCATTCACATGAGCATGAGATCATTTCCATGCCATCCTAAAAACATATGGGCCAGAAAGCCGCCTGTGAAAGTAATGCAGGTCCTGGGTCGGCAAGAAGCAACTTAACAAAAAAAAATGATGTCTCCTCTCGAACATCTGAAAGCACTTGAATTCGAGCTGGGATCATTTTTTTCGCCCCCCCATTCTCCTCACTTTTTATTGCCATTCACTGCTGTAGCACTGTTACACCCGCACACTGGCTCGACAGGAACGGTACGCACCCCGCAGATGCACCCTTCGGAGCGGGAGCGACAATGTTTTCTGTTTAATGCATTCAAAGAAGCACACCAAAAGCGCACAAAAAACGACCTAAGATGCATTCAATGTCTGACATTTCTCATCAAGCGAATCAACACAGCGGGGCAGGCGGCCCCGAGATACATATTGGCATACTCAACTCGGCTGACCTCCTCGCACCACTCGCTTCGGTTCATAGGGGTCTGCTCCAAAACGATCGGGTCAATCATGCATTAAATAAATCGTGTAGTGTTTCACCTTCATCACCTCGCCACAATCGAACGCTTTCATCGACGGGTTCGGTTTAGTGGGGGATGCGTTGGAAAAGTGTGTCTTAAAAAGTGCTTGCTCCGTAAGCCAACGTATTCCCGATCGTGGCGCTCGGACCATAGATGGGCACACACCACTCACACCCCCTGTCCATAAAACCGGCCTCGAATCTCGTACGATTTGGAAATATCGATTTAATTGGCCATTTTTTACAATTCACAGCCGGCCACACATCATTGTCAGCGCGTCGCGGCGACAGGAAACAAATGGGAAACAAACAGCAATTGAAAGGCTAAATGAATTGTTTGCCTTTCGTCGTACTGCGCTTGTGGTAGACAGTGTACAGAGGGGTGGGGGAATAAAAAAATGTCTACCAACATCCCACCACGTTCGAAAATTAATTTCAACTCCGGTTTTTGGCCTCAATATTGTATCTCTCTTTTCGACTCCTATCCCTTCGAAGAAACTAGCTACCGATCGCACGAGAACAGCGACCCCGCACCGAAGTCATCGGCACAATTAAAGATGCTGTGGGAATGTCTTGGATCGCTTGGTAGGCGCGCAGAGTGCACAAATTTTGCGCGATAAACATTGGAGATCGCCCAGCCTTTTTGTTCCTGCCACACGCCTTATCGCATGATGCCATTCCATCCGGGCATTCTCACGATCGCATCAGACCACTGTCAAGGCTACAATTATCGCGACCACGTTGATGATGGAAAGTTTTCACATCATTACGGTTGAACCATGCTGCACAGAGAGGCTGCGAAGGGATCGGCACCGGGGCAGAGTGCATCGGCAGTAGGATGCATTTTTTAACAGCATTTTCTGTGACATTTTCTCCACATGGGCCGTCGTTTCCAGTGGACGGTTGGGTGAAGGAAACGCGAGGAAGCAGCGTTCCCTTGAGAACCATCTTGAAGGCGCTGCTTAAGCAAGGATCTATCCACCAGCACCAGGGACCAGCGGATGGTAAGAGGAGTGCCCTTGAGCGTTTTGTGATTTATTTATTTCTTTACAAAAAACACAACACACCCTTGAGAATGCTTTTTTTCCACGAAAAACAAAATGAAGATGGGCTCGGTGAGCAACCCCGAAAGCGCTCCGGTTTGAAAGGGTGGAACTATGATGAGGTACTGTTTTCTGTTGTTGGGAAATTAGAATAACAAACAAGAGCGTGCACTTAACGTGAACCCTCGAGGATGCTGCTTCCGAAAGGATTGAGGCCTCAAGGATATGTCCTGTTTTTTTTTTTGTTTAGATTCACCCCAAGAGATCACTCTTGATCACGGGGAGATGTCACTGCTCAATTAATTCCTCATTCATCAGCGATCGGAAGCGAAACACGCAGGATGTGCCAAGTGTTGTTGAACGCAAACGTCGCCCAAGAGAGCATGCCACGGAAGATGGTTTTTTTCTTCTTCGTCATGCCTTTGTCCACACCCTACATCCTTCGCATCTCGAGTATCTTCCGTTGTTTAGTTTTTTGTTCCCCGCACTTTTCATTTGTGTCGAGTCCTTTACTGTTTCGCGGTCGCTTATTATCGGTACCGGAGTTCGGATGCGAGTATCCTGTTCCACCGGAAGGATGTTGAGAGTCGTGTTCAGGCAAAAACGCAAGCCACGCAGTGACTCTGAAACCTTCAAGTCTACGATGGGAGTGTCTCATTTGCCTACACGAGAATTAGAGGGAGCACATACAAGCCAATAGCTTCCAGCAAGCGACCCGCCGTTCGTCGTGCTCGGATATGATGAGAAGGAAATGAGCAACGGAAGTTCAAAGTATGATGAAGCTGTTGTGTTTTCCTTCATTTTTTTCTCTCTCTCTCTCGTTTCAAGTACGTTGCAAAATATTGTTCCAGTGGTGCTCTAGCGGTAACACTCAATGATAGAGACCCCGGTGGGTCAAATGCAACTGCAGGCGGTGGATGTGTCGATTGCTGACGGTCCCGTGTCTCCGGCAAGCAGCCTTTCGTAATCACACAGTAGTAGCAGCGTGTGTGTCTGAAGGCTGTTTTGCTGCTTCTTAGCAGCAAGAACCAGCAACCGGACGTGCATGGGTAATTATCACATATCTTACGAATGCGCTTGCTAGCGTCATCATTCCGCATCCGGCCGGGTCTGCGTGGAGAATTTCTTCCCGAAGGCATCGTGAGAATCGAACGGAAATAAAACTCGATCAAGCAAATGGGGCGACAATTATTGTGATAACTGTAACACTGCTAGCGACACTTCTGGCAGGACACTTCTGTAGGGCACATGGGCAGGAAATGCTTCTGCAATTCCTCATGCCCAAGATGATTTTCTCAAGAAGTTGCGCACGAAAGGTTTAAAAAAAACATCGGATCAGTATGTGCGTACAGTTCATGATGCGCTGTCGTGACATAGATTTTTCTTGAAGAAATATCTGAAGAGCAGACATCTGGTGTCTAAGCTAAATCAAAAGAAATTCTCTACGTGAAGAATTAATGGACAGTACGAAAAAAAAAACGTCCAAATGTCCCGGACAAAACAAACTCATTTTCCAGTCCACGATCAACAACAATGTCCTGCGTGACGGTGAGGAACAACACGAGAACCGATTCGTAACGATTCACCCGCTGTTTTGCACTTGCCGCTCGAATAGAACCTCGGCCAGTGGGCCATTGGAGCCAAGCGGCTCCAAACATTTTCCTTTTCAATCTTTTGACGATCCAGTTGATTAGCTCAACGACACCGGAAGCCGAAACGATTTAACGGTATCGCAGCAACACGCGGAATGCCGCCCCAAAGAGAACACATTCCGCCATTGGAATGGTCTCCCCATTCTCCTTTATGTTACCTGCACAGTCCGTCCCTTATGACACTCTAATGAAAAGCCAAGAAGTCATCAAAAGGCCGAAAAACCAAAGATGGCAAATAAAACAGCTACCAGCCATTACGGGTCCCGCCGGGACAAAAACCACTCGAGGAATGAAGTTATAAAAGTTCGAAATCAAAACCTTTCCCTCCACAGTGTGGGGAAGGTCATGTGGTGAGAGCTGCGCTGTGATGCTTTCACCGTGAAGCTTAATTTTCCGAATTTCATCCCGATGGTCGGTTTTCCGTTGACTGCTGCAGCGGCTCGTTAAACTTTATGGTTGGTCATCACGGCATCTTTCGCTGATTATCGAAGTCGCGAGGAAGGCAGGCGGTAAAATCTCAGCCTCAGATACAAATAAGATGTGGCCGCGTGGTTGGGTCGAGAAGTTTCCCGTGTCTGTTTTAACAGATTTGCTTCGGGTGAATCGGGCTGAAGGAGTTCGCATGCAAAACGGCTCGTGTTGCTTTACATGCTGTAGCTGGGGGCCGTGAAGAACATGCATTCTAAGCAAAAAAGCATACACACACACACGCACACCACTCGTCGAAGGCCAACCGATGTGTGTGAATGGAGATGGGCCAAGATTTATGATCATGCCTTCCACGCGGTGTGTGTGTGTGCCAGCCACATGTGTGTAGCATCGTAATGAATCGCAAAAAAACGACACAAACTGGAAGGCACAAGACACGGTGCGACCTGTTGCTCGTTCACTGACAATCGGGACACCGATGATGCAACAAGCGTTAGATTGTCACCTTTGGCGTTTTGTCGAATCGAGTTACTTTTCTGGATAGGCAAACAAGCGTTAATCATTCGGAACATGAGCGTTCGAAGGCTCCCCGCGTCGGTGCATGCAATCTTCGCAGCATTATCTGACGATCTTACCGAGTCGCTTTGTTAGAAAAGGCAACAAGTGAAACTGTTTTTTAAACTCATGAATGAAAAATTCATTTCAAAGCACAATCTGCTTCTGTAAACCATTCAAACGGTTTGGTGTGTTAGTGTGAGGCTGAGAAATCTGTCGAGTAAATCATTAACATAGAAGCGTTACACTGTGGTTAAAATGTATCGCAAACGTGCTGTATTAAAATTGTTTTTTTTAATTTTTTTTTTTTTTGTGTTTTCTAAGACACATGGCACAAAGAAGCATTTTTGGACTAGAAAAGTATTTTGTGGCCCAGAATAAAAATACTACTTATCACAATAATATAAAATAAACTAATTATTCTAACTGTTAGTCTGACAGTTCATACCCCATTTGTCGTAGAGGCAGTATGTAAACTCGAAGATTGTTTGCGACTATTAAACTACTTAGAATCATTATCTATTTGACAAAAGCACTTAACCATAACAAAATTTATTAATAAAAACTTTAATACAAATAAGCAATGTGTTTGAAAATTAAACATGCCAATATATTTCAAATTATTCACTGGAGCTTATGGAACTCTGTTTCCCAAACAGAAATATCTCCTTCTGTACCGAATCTGACCGGTGGCTTTAAAAATTGAGAAAAAAAATCCCTAAAAGGCCATTCAATTATATTTTTCCAATAGCTTACATGTATCTTTACTAAAAGAAGCTCGATAAAAAATGTTAGGCCATAATACTTTAGATAAAATGTTCATCACTTTTGAACCAAACCAACAATCTATCGGCTCCATCTCCAACCAGCCGGAGGCACCACTTTTCTACCACACTGTACGTGATTAATAAATGTAATAAACCCATCCCAACCGCGGCCGCGGCACATTCAATGCTAAGCCGATGGCGTGGGAGTTGTGATTACAAAATTTATTATTCCCCATCGGATTGCTCCATCGCTCGATGGGACCCACACACACACACACACCAACCACACACCGCGACATTGTGACAAGCGGATTAGCGGAAAACGGGTGTGTAAGTGCGTCTCCATGGTCCGCGCACAGTTTTAAGTTTCTTTCTTCGAACGGTCCGTACCGCAAAGAGCCCGAACCGACCGCGACAACGGTGATGACGGCGACGCACAGCCAACGACGACGACTATGGCAATTTAAAATTCACACTATAAACCGACAACTAGCGCGGTGCTTAGAGTGTGTTGGTGCGGTCCGGGGACAAATTCCTTCCCAAACGGCGATCGCTGGGCCAAGGGTGAACTGGTGGGGCTCACATTTCCAAAACGTTTCCGCGGGCTTTCGCGCAGGGTTCGGCCGCATTGTTTGGGTGACGGTGAAGAAAAACACCGCGAAACGCGACACGGTGCTCGGAACCGTAAGAAACAAAACATTAAAGAAACTAACGCGGTAAGGCGGCACTGGCAAGCTGGCCGTTACTTGCCGACCACAACAAAGAGTGGTCGGTCGGAGAGCGCCCTCTAATGCGTTTGTTTCGGTGTGTAAAATGAGATTTTCCCGAGAAAATTGTCGCTCGTGCTGGATGAAGTGCGTTTTCTTGGGATGAGCACGTGAAGGAGCAGGGGAAAATTGGCGGACAAACTGTGGCTATGGGATTGTGCTAAGTGGCAGTAAAGCTAGTTCTAGCGAATAAAATCCACCAAGATCAAATAAAATAAGCCTAGAATCAAAACTAGGTAGCTTCTCTTGCAACATGTTTCAACATCACTTTCTATTCATAATCAGCTAAAGTAAGCTCAAAAAATGATTCAAAAAAATGGTGAGACCGCTATCGAATCAATTTTAACCGCACGGTGGTGCAATCACTTTAATCTAGCCACACCAGCCACCCAGATTGACCGTAAGACTCCTGCTGCCCGAACTGACAAGTGACAAACATCAAGTCAGTGCTCAGCAGCAACCTTAGCTTGGGTTTTTTCCCCTTCTATATCGTTTTATTTATTTCTCTACTCACATTTATTTACCAACTATAACGCTGAGCGTTTTATCTTGCTAGAAAAAGTCAACAAGTCTGCATCGTCCCGTGATGACTTTAGCAGTGTCTTATCTTATCGAAGTTATCGTGCGCAAGATACATTCCGGCAGTTTCATATGTGTCGAAATGCAGCAACCTGTGCGCTATCTGGTCAAGAGGGCCCCGGACCGAAAGCGCGCCGAGATATGAACTTTGCTTATTAAACAAGTCAAAACAAACGTTGGCCGTGGGGCAACCGCACGGTAAAGAAAGGGCTGGGCTGGGGACAAACTCCCGCCGGGCCAACAAACATCGTCCGAGCCCGGTTAGCCGGGGCTATGTAAATCGAAGTCCGCGATTGAAGGAATGCTTGGAATAGCTGAACACGGAGCGCATTATTAATATGCAGACCATTTTCCTGGAACTTGGGCCCGAAATCTAATTGATTCAAAACGAGTTCGCTTCGTACAAGCCGTGTATAAATATAAATCAGGCGGGGTGTGCGTTGAATGTTCAAAGAGGTTGATAGGAACATACGAAATATGGTATTAAAATATTTATGTCTCAAACCATGCACCTCTAGCTCTGCAGGATCAATTCTCTTGCATTTGAGGCAAGAAGTTTGCATCGCCTTAAGATAAATTCATTGAGCACAAATAGTAGAGCGCGTTGGATGGAGTGGATAGGCAATTGGACCGACAAATAACCCGATGTGTAGCGATGGCGCCTTCCGTCCGGCACCCGAGTATGGCGATCGCATTTTTGGCCCCAAAAATAAATCAGGTCAATCAGAAAAGCTTTCGTTCATTACTTTCGGGTACGAATTGCAGACAATATACGCCGGCAGACCTGTGCTCCATATGGTGCGGGAGCGATCCGATCCAAATATTCGATAGCTATCTAACGCTATTTTACCTTGCGCTAGCAGTGCAGTGTTGCCCCGATACACACCACTCCAAGTTCTACGGCTCGTACGCGCGTTTCGCAACTCCATCATTTAATTATCCTTCGTGCCGTTCCTAGAGCCACAAGCTCGTATGCTTGACCCGCATATCGGGTTGGGGAGAAGCATTGGAAGCCCGATCCGCTAACCGAACCCGTGTGGGAGGACTTGTTTGGATGATGGTGATTTGTATGTGTACGCTGACAATTAATGGCACCAGGTTGGCTGTACGGAAAGCTAGCCGTCCCGCGGTGTCATTCAATGGGTTCGTCGCCTGGTCCGTGGTAAGTTCTTTGTTTCTAACACTCACTGGTTCAAGACCCGACGGCGCGTGCTAGCGCACAAACACTCTAGAATGGTGCGTGGTCGGGGAACGGGTTCTAGCTGCCGGGTTTGGGTCTGTAATAGAAACTGCTAAGAAATTGCAATCGAAAAGCTGCAACTGCGTACCATGAAGTTCGTATGAAAGCCAGCGTATCCACAGAAAGAAAGAAAACGCAAGATATGTGTACGAGCGCTGGCGTCCAATCTTGCAGATAGAGCAATATCTCAGCCTTAAATCATGGCTGCCCCCTCGTTGAATTGTGTCCGGCAAAACATAAACAATCTGCTGGTACGCATACAATCTTGAACAAATCCGAAAAAAACCCCACGTCGGACTGCCACAAATGCCGTGACAATGTTATGCTTGCTTGGACGGGGTTTGTTTGCCATTGGCCCGGAGCATGGCCAGCGTACGCTCAAGGTTCGGGAAGAGAAAATAAAAGTGTTTTTGTGTCTTGGCGATTCCTGAGACTGCCCCTGCACAGTTTGTTTTTGCATACAAACACAGCAGCCTTGTGAACTCCAAATGAGATTGCTCGTGAATTTGTGCAGACGAAACTGAGAGCCTCGAATTAAATACGCACTGCACTGCAACCAGTGTGCCGTGGTCGAGCATATGCATACAAATGCACATATAAAACGGTCAGTACTGACTTGGGTTTCCTTTGTTTTGTGAGTTCTTTTCCCGCGCTTCGTTCATAATCCTTCCGTAGCGCGGCTTTAGCCTGCAGATTTTGCATTTTGATGCCACCGTAGCAGAACAAAACAAAACACAGCCATCATCGTGAGCAACAACAAATACGCCAAGACAGATCAACGGTCAGAACAACGGTGAGGGAGCAACCTGATGGACTAAACGCTTGTGCCTCTTGAATGCCTCCGCGACGTTTCGAGGCTTTATTCGCGCGACAACGGATTTTTACGGCAAGCCAAGGGAACCACCGTAGAACGACGGTAAAGAGGCAATGAAATCTATTTACAAATTGCTAATCTACAATCGTTACCTCCACAGGGAGGAGTTGCTGACAACAAACCCCCCTCAACGTGACATAAGCCTTGTAGCGTGCGGTGATGAATCACTAGCCCGCTGTTGAGATTGTAGTTTAAAAGTTCAAAATTGTTTACAAACTTGTTGTATAAACGAAAATAGACGCTGTGGCTCTTTTTCAAGAATTACTCATTCCACTTATTGATGCGCAAAGCATCACAAAATCATGATGATTGGAGGATTGCTCACTTGCTGTTCCTTTTGCTGCCGATTTCTGAGAAGAGTTCCAAAAACGGTCTATTTGCCAATCTATCTACTGCGCACCGAGAACAACCTCGTAGCGATCCAGCTGCTTGCCGTACGCTCCGGTAGGAAAATCCGATACTTTCCGCTGGCAAACTTTGGTTTCGATCAGACAATGGTAAGCGAAAGGTAACACCGTGCTGGCAGACGATGCGTGCAAAACAAAAGGAAGTGCACCAGTTTTTGCATCTTTTGCCGCTTTTACGTCCATGGGTGTAGGTGCACAGGTTCACATGGCACCGGGCCGAAAGATGGTGGAAAAAAGCAAAGCAGAAAGCTTTACGGCAGCAACGTAAAAACAACACAGTGAGCGAGAGAGGAGAAAACACTGTCGAGTGAGTGAATGAATGATCCACAACTGACACTGCGGTAGGAACAGAAGGAACAGATCTTGCAGAAGGGAGGAAGAGTATGGCTAGCATAAATGCAGCATAAAGTGAAGGAGGAAGCTTGCAACCCCACTGAAGAAACGACCTGCAGCAGAATGAAGAAACAAACAAGAGATCCCAAACTAACGCTCGATCGCAGGTAGAAGGACGGCGAATCAGCGAACCATCGAAGGCACCATGCTGGCACAATAATGTGCGCGTGAGTGTGTGTGTGTGTGTAAAACAATGCGGAAAAAGAGCACTCACCAAACAAAAGCCCTCACTAGCGAGAAGTGAGAATGGAGGGAGAAAAAAAAACATGATCATGCTTCTTACTAGCAGCGAGCAAAAGCTTCTCACCACCCAGCGTTGCATGCTCACCAACACCAACCAATCGTAGGAAGACCCATCCCTCGAGCCCGGGGCTGAACATTACCTGTGGTGGACAACAGACAACCGGGTGAGTCGCTTTTTTTTTCCTCTGATGCACCTAAAAAGGATGCACACACACAAAACACCGATGTGCACCGAGCTGCAGCATGTGTTTTTGGGCAGAATTCCGTTGCTTCCGAAAGTTCCGGAGAAAATAAAACCATTCCCGACCCCTCAAAGTACGCAAAACGCGTTTCGGTTCCTTGCACCCCGAAATCGGATTCCGTGAGCGACTGTGGCGAAATTGCACCGGTGCGTGCACTCGTTTGCAATTGCATTATATAATTGCATACCTGCCGGACACGGAACCCCGGGCCGGACAGAGGGTGAGCAGAATTTCGTCACAGGAAACCCAAGAATCGAAAACTCCCCCCGCACCCGTGCGAGCATTGGATTACGGGCAGGGATTACATCCGAGGGAAAAACAAAACGAAAAAAAAAAATCTCAAACGGATTGCGCACATCAAACAAAGCACCGGGATCATCTTCGGGGATCGCGATTTTCGGAAAGCGCTTTCCGGGGAGGTCGTGGGATCAAGCTCAATTATCCTATTTTCCCGTCACAGAAACGCGGGCCGGCAGTTGCATCAATTGCACCAGGGACGTGGAAGGTCAGTACGAGCGCACACACACAAACAAACACACGTGCACACTGGATGCACCAGTCGGCACCAGAATACATTCCCTGCACACTCGGAGAAAACAACCCTGAGTGCTATCTTATCGGACAACACACGGAGCAGTGAGCAATGAACAAGAACCCATGTCTCGAGTGTTTGAGTGGTTCAAAGACAAGGGTTGTGCCTCACTTCTTGGAAACTGTTTGAAAGCGAGCTTCAAGAAAAATATTTATTCGAACAAATTATTACATTTGTTGATAAAACATTGAGGAGAGCCTCCGACGCCTAGGTGCGTCTTCAAATTCCTCACGCACAATTTGATATGGCCTACTACAAAATCGACCGTTGTTCTCCTTCACGCATGAGTAAGCCTATGATATCCTGGTTAGCAAAAATTCACAAAGAAACTCACAAATTTTCAAAAGAACGATCGTTCGATTGCTCTCGCTTCGTATTTTCAGACGACTGTTACGATCACGCTGTTGTGCCATAGTAAAAGGCGCCCTACCATTGCCACGCAAGCCGTTGTTTGTACGGGTCTGAAACAAAACTAAAAGTAGTGTTTTGTGTGGAAAGAAGCAAAAAACAAAACCATCCACACAGCACAAAACTAAAATCGAACAGCAGCATTTTAACCGAATCTCCTCTCGATCGGCCGCCTGGTTGCTGCTGCTGCTGTTGCTGCTGTGGTGGTGTATAAATAATTTATGACGCAATAAGATTTACTTGATCGGCGAGTGAATCGGCATCGGCACTCTGTGCCTTTCCACCGGGGCGCGCGCACGGTCGCGGAATCGCGTGGGTGCCGTTTACCTTGAAGTGCGCGAATTGGCCGCCCTAACCGCTCTGTACCGCTTGGGGGAAACCAATGGGAAGGTTGTTCCGTTTTTGTGTGTGTGTGTGTGGTTTAGGGAAAAGGTTACTTTTCAACACTTTTTAAGTGTACGATCAACATTGAAAATGCCATCGTAAAGAAAGCAAATCTTTTGTCAGAAAAATAGATCCTATAGTTCAACTATACTTTAATTTTTAGAAGGTCTTATAGATTCATATTTTTTTAGGTATTGATTAATTTAATACAGTTTATAAATATTTTTAACGCTTCATCGAGAAAAATATTTCTAACGAAAAGACGGTTCCAAGACCAACAGTAAAATTTATACACTTCGTTTCCATTGAAATGAACTCCGTCAAGGCATATTTTGACAGTCCAACCAAGTGATTTGTTTGCATATTCCTAAGATTCTCAATGGTATACCATGTGCAAAAATCTCTTTTAAAAAATGAAACTCATGTCCAGGAAATCGATATAACTATCAGATGTTGAAATAGTCATTTGCAAAATTGAAAAATACTGACGAAATTCAAAATCACCCATAAGAAAGAGTGGTGTTATATGACGCATTTTAATCTAAAGTAAACAAGAGCAAAGCATACAATAACATGGCAATAACCAATCAAAATAAATTCTAAATAAAACAAATTTACTTATTTAAACAAACCATCAAATTTTCTCTGTATGAATACCGGATGTGTTCAAACTTGAATAACCGATAGCAATTACTAATTTATCCCGATTGATTGAATCACCAAGCTTACCTCTCATTTCGTTGATCTCGTTTTTGTGCGTAAAGTCCCTCATGTAGCAGCTGCCAGATGAAAACAGCAGGCTCAGCAATAGGGCCGCCGTCGCCACCCGTACACCGTACGCGCCCATCCTTCTCTGCATTTATCACTGCAACTCAACCCTCTAGCACCGGGCGGTTTTCCACTGGCACACACTGCAACAGGTTGTTGTTGTTTTTTTGTTTTCCTTGCTCCCACACTCGCGCACCGCAAGCTGCGTTCTACTCGCGCACAGTCTCAATCTCGGTTTTCTCAGGGAAACCACTTGCTACTCGACGCTGGCATCTACGGCTCGGTAAGGTAGTTGTGGGCTGCCACGTTCCGTAGGCTTTGCTGCTCCATAGCACGCACGGCACCGTCCGTTGGCGTTTGAAACTGTCGTTCGACTTTTTGATGATGCAGTTTTGACTTCAATCGTTGTTTTGTTGGATGGGATTGGATTGTTTTTCCTTTTATTTAGAAACACTTCAAGAGTGGCCAACCTAAAGCGGGGTTTTGGGTTTTCTCACAAATATTTTCCAATCCTTCACTTATTCTAGCCAATACAGCTTTACCACCAACTGGAAACCGTTGCTTTCCACCATTGAGTAACGAACCATTCGCAAAGAAAGGAAAGTTTTCGCATTCGCTCGAAGGATGATTCTGACCTTGGGGAATCGCGCACTCGAACGCACGTAAAACGCAACCTTCCTCACTACACTGAGAAACACTTGTTCACACAATAGTACGCAATCTGCCCACTGCTCACCACTTTCTCACCCGATACAAAGCCAGCTGAAAACGAATCCCCGGCCGTAATCACTCACTTTCGAACGAGATTGCGCGCCGCACTTCAGATATCGGGTCGCACTGATGATGCACCGTTTTAAAGTAACAACACACCGAACTAAACCACCCTAGGAAACGGGGTGAGCCTTATTCAAACAATTCAAATGATTCAAATGATCACTCACTTCACCACGGGGTACACTTTTCCCTTCTTTGATCGCCCGGAGAATTCAGCCAGCCGTGAAAACCCGCGTCAAAACACGATCATCGGAATGAAGGTGCTGCACTGCTCCGGACCGGAAGGTTCGTTGCGGCCCAAGAACACCACCGTACGGTGTAGAGGCATCTTTCACCCACCGTATGCGCTGCACCCAGCCAGGTAAGAGGTGCCTCGGTAACCAGCATGTAGCACCGAAAACTCACACGAGCCTTATGCTCTGCGTGTGTGTGTATGTGCGTGGGTCGCCACTTCGAGAGCTGTGTTTGATGCTGCCGTTTTTCTTAACGTTCACTCGAAATGGTGGAGTTTTGCCTCAACGAATTAAGCTGCTTCAAACGTCCAAAAGTAATAGTAATAGTAACACACGAGCCACCAGTGTTTAACTTTTTTTCCTCTCTCGCCACGAACGACGTTAAGGCCTGCCGTCGATCTTTCGAATTTCAACTTCAAACTGCAACTGAGCTGATGCTCTCGGGTGAGGTGGATGCTAAGCCAACCGGACAGAAACATGTTGTCTCTCTTGAAATGCGTGAGCCATCGAAGGGGCGAGAACGCACCGTTCGCTCTTCTATGCTCTCTCGGAGAATGAAACATTTTCTCACTCTGTTTTTATGCTACAAAGCATAAAAATGGTGGCGGGTTGTACTAGCATGGGCTCTAAAGAGGTTTGTTGTACAATTCACAATGTTTACCAATATACATAGAAGATCAAGGTGAGTATATTATTAAAAATTAAACCCAAAATAACGAAAGAGTTTAATCTTGACTTCAATTTATCAAACAATCCACAAAAAAACGTTGCAAAAGTAATGCAGTATTGCATACCATGTTGGATGCTAGTTATGCTGCACGGTTACGCTTTTTCACAATATTTTCCATTTGAGTACTTCGCTTTGCTTCGTTGACTCTCTCATTTTCTCTCTCTCTCTCTCTTATTGGCTCTCATTCTCTGGTTCAAAGATGCGCTGAGTAAGCAACGGCAAGATCGAACGGGGTGGTTTAGGCATGAAAAACAAGCTTCCACGCATAATTGCTGTGGTGTGGCATTCAACCAATACCAGCAACAGTGCTTGTTGTGCAGGGTTGAGCAACCTTTTCCGCCAAAGATGGTGGAAAATTCATAATGTGAACGAAATTCGCTCAAAAAGAGCTAAGTACCTGCTTGTACTGCACCTGAAAGACTTGGGGGGAAGGCAACTGTAGCAAATGTTGTTTGGTATTTTTAAAAGGATAATGGAAAAGTCATCACTTTGACGAATTCCATGACATCCATCAATGCAGTATTTCTCAATTCATACAGCATGTGAATCGTTTAATTTAAGCAACCTCTTAAGTCTGACTGAGCTTTTTTTAAGGTTGAGATACTTGTTTAACGACACTAAAAAACTTATATTGTACCACAAATGCTGAAAACTGTACAGAAAAACCTTTAATCTCACAGCTTCAACTTACACAGCAAGCAATACGGCCAGGCCGTTCTTTATGAATAAAAAAAAAAAAAAACTTACACAGCAGCTTATAAAGAGCTAGTTAATCAATTCATCGGAAGTGCGATCTGGGTGACGTATTATCGTCATCACTGCATTTCAAACTGGAGTCAGGAGTGCCTGTTCCCTGAAATCCTTAGACATCGCTCAGCCCAGCCCAAGTTGTTCTTCTGAACTTATGGGACATTGGGATCATTAGCTAACACAGCTTGATTACAGTTATAGAACGCTACTACCGCTTCGCGCTCTTAGCCTGCAGTGACAATCCTCGATACTGCCCAAGGTTTAGGGCCGTCGACTACCAATCTATTTTCCCGGCCCTTCTGGCGCGTGCATCAACGCCATCCCTTCATCTCAATTTCGGACCACTCTGCCTCCTCTGTCCTTTCAGATTTTTTGACACAGGTTGATTAAACTACGTAATATGTATAAATCACTGTAACGATATTTATTTGTTTTACATAAACGCCGTATAGTCCAATGCAACGATATATCCAACATCTATTTGTAAAAATAGATAAAAAAACACTTATTAGAAAATAATAAAAAGGTAGCATAAAACCATTAAAAATAAAACAAAACACCACATGATCTTACAATGAGTGCTGCATAAATTAAATTTCCTTCTCCCGAAGTGAAAATAATAAATTGAATGTTTTTATGTCTATAGATTAATAATTCACGATTGAGGATTTAATAAAAAAGCTCAAAAGCAACAATCAATTTATTACAAACTAATTTATAATTCACAGCACATTTATAACATATACAAACATTTGTCCTTAGGCTTAAGTTCAAATAAAGCCAGCCCACTTACGAACACTTTTCGCTACTGAGATAGCTAAAATGTGGGTAGGCTTAAATGTAAAATATTTTTGTAAAACTTCTTCTGTTCTTGCCACTTCTTCATGCCTGCCATTTCTGGCTTACTAGACTTCACGATTAGCTTACTAGTAGTTGGATTAGCAGTCCTCACAAAGTGTTTTAACAATATACATAAATGAATAATGATTATAAAAAGTAAGAAAAAGATATCCCTTTCGGTAGCTCAGTAGCGAAAAATGAGTGCTCGTGTGTGAGGGGATCTTTATTCAGACTTTAGCCCATTCCTTATTCCCTTTTGCATCAGAAATATGAACCATAAAGCCTTAAAAGCACGGAAAAGTTGTACACGCCTGACACAGAACCTTACAACAGTTGGCACAATCCAGCATAGCCAACCAGCAACGTGCTTGATGATAGGTGCAATATGTTTGAAAAAATGACTGCATTACATTGCAAGCAGAAAAAATAGAAACACTAAAATGTTTATTTTAAATTCCATTTTAATAAATCATAAGCATCCTCATACGGCAGAACCAGGGTTCAATTCCCATCCGCATCGTTCCCCCTGAGTGAGAACTGACTTTCCCACTACGTGGTATCATTAAGTCTAATAAGCCAGAAATGGCAGGTAGGATTTACTTACCTTGTAAGGCCGTACAGGTTATCATCGTAGTCTTAATAACTTGACCAGCTCCCCCTTTTTTATTAGTTCTTTTGCCATACTAGAACCGTTAGTTTTATTCATTCTTCGTTTTGTTTTCGCTCATTATGTGTAATCATTTGGTTTGCATTATTGTGACCGGTTTTTTTATTTTCTATTTTCTGCAGGGCGTTTTGTAACACGCTTTTTGGTTTTTGCATGCTTGTTTTGCACTAATCGCGCGTTGCTCGTTTTTTCTTCCAACCATGCCTTAAGTTTGCATCCTGTTTTCGTCCACTTTCATCGCTACTAATGTTCACGTGGCATTGTGTGGTGTTGTGTAGCGTTTAGTGCTTTCTGTCCGTCCTAATGCTTGTTTTACTACTACGGGCAACATGGGCGCTGGGATTTAGTTTTGATGAATTTTGTTTGTTTGTTTGTTTGTTTGTAAGCGTTTGTGTATTTGTTTCGGTATTCTGATGCTCGCCAAACAACGGTTCATTTCGGTTTCACCGGGTAAGCTAGCTAGTGCTGTGCGTAGCAGCTAAGTGTAGTTTAGCAGTTTAGCGCATGGATATAAGTTGCCCCTCAACTCCAATGTCCTGGTTCCCTTGGGTTTGTTACCTTTCTTTCAGTTTTACTTCTTTATCGATCCTTACAAAATGAAAGAGAGTGTGTAAGAAGAAAGCCGAATGCTTCGGGAACAAAACTCAAAACCAATCGTCCCTCGTTCGAAACCTAGCTTTGTTCGTGATGCCTTAGTTTTTTTTCTTTTCTTAATTTGTTAAGCTAAATCGTACCGCAGGCGACAGTTTTCACGTAGAACCTAGTGCGTGCTACTCCAAAGCAAATCTTTCGAAGATGTTGTTGCCGGTGTGAACTGACGTTTCGCAACAAAATGGCCTGATCACCTGCTCTTCATCTCCCACATCCCCTCCCCTTAATAAGACTCTATCATGTTTGTCCAATTTTCCAATAATCAATGATTAGGCACTCAAGTGATAAATGAATCTTGCTATCCTGTTCCCGGAGATCCCGGATGTGTGTGTTTTTTTTACTGCTCATCGTGTTTAACTGGCATTTGAATCTGCATAGCTTTCAATTCCCGCGCACAATTCGTCACTCAGTGGCGAAGCATTGCTTCCGTCCTTGCCGCATGTTACAGCCACATGCTTTGGATTCTGTGTCCGCCTCTCTTATCACAATGATTCTGTCTAAGCCGGATATCTAATAGATCCAGTTTGCAGTTTGCACCATCTGCTGGCGAAAGCTTACTGCTAGTACAGTTTGTGTTTGCGTATTGTAAGAAATACTCTCGTCTATTCGTTTGCGGAAATAAACCCCTCTAAAGCCTCAACTCATCATAAAACATCAAAAGGGTGTTACAAAAGGGTATTATTATTCGGTTAGAAACTAAAATCAAACGATCGCAAGCAATGCATCGCTAGCGCGGATTTATTAACGCATCCGAGACTATCCCGCCATTATCCCGCTTCCTCTATCGACAGTCGACAGGACATATGACATTCGTTTCGACTATAGTCAAAATTAATAGTACATGCACGCTAAATGATTTGCTGCCAGGTTTTGCCACTACTGCATTTATTGTTCCGGTTGTGTCTGCCATTTGGAATGTGGAAATCTAGTTCCCGGACTCTTTGACCGCGTAAGGTCGTTAAGCGTTCTGGCTGCCGGTAAAGGTGTATCACCTTTCTGTTAGGGCGAAGAAAAGAGCCTAGTATGGGCGCAAGCTAGTACATGTAAAGTATCTACAGATAGTGTAGCTGCTATACTATGTCTACGTATTTTTGTTTGCTTACGTGAGCGAAACACGTTTTGTGAGGGACCTTTTTTTTGAAGTGGTGGTAAAATTGAGAGACTTGCTAAACCATAGGATAGTAAATATCAGAAAAGAAACTGTTCCATAAAATTATTGGTTTAAATTAAAATTTTACAATCCGTAAAGAATTTCCAAATATTGCTTCATTTTTACCATCACTTCAATGCTAGCCACGGCTTAGTCCTAGTCCTCACCACTAGCGGTAGCCTCCCGGTCGACTGCATTGCATTTGTGTTTGTAAGAGCATTTCATATGTTTCATAATAACTTACAGCAGTTTAAGTGTCACTGTCAACATCACTACAGAGTAAGAGTTGCCCCGCTACGCGTCACTAGACACTAGGGTATCATTAGCTAAAGTAACAATTTCTTTGATTCGTTTATTCTTCATTTTACACTGCGCGGCAAAACATGCGTGATAAAGATGGTATTGATTAATCAAACATGGTTTCAATAAATGGGTACATTAAATCAAGACTTTAAAGTACACTTTATGCAATAATATGTTGTTTTAATCTACTCTGGTCTCGCACCTTACCAATAATGGCGTGTGAATGTGTTTAAATTATTTTAATTTTCAATAGAAATATGCATTTATTTGCTCGTTTTGCTTATGGCTTTAGCTTCCATGCCTACCTAACTAACAATCAACCGCTCCTTCACAACGGTGGCCACCACAATGGCTACCGCTTGCATCCCATTGCCTAGCTCGTTGCTCGTACGTCTCGTTGCGCTTGTTTTCGTTTGATGGTTTTTTGGTCATCCGTCCAAGAGATCACGCATCAGGAGAAAACAACCGTGTAAGTAAGTAAACTATGGCAGTTTATATGTTTTCGTTCCGTGTAACGTATTCGGGGAGTTCTCAGGGTTCTCTAAACGCATCGACGACATTAAGTGGAATGTGTGAAAAAAAGAACCCCCAATGGGGTCGGCAACACATAGCTTGAAGTTGGGGTAAATGTTGCTGGCTAACAGAAGCAGCTGTACGAGACTTTTCCTGTTCGCATAAGCACACGGACCTGACCTGACGGTTCTCAGATTAGTTTCGATTTTGTTTTTAATCCTTATCATTACGTTAGTTCTTAAGCTACGGGTTTGCTGTCCTCCCGCTCCACTGCATAGCGGTCGGCGTGCGGCAGACGGCGGATATCTAGTGGTTGAGTACGGGACTACTCGTGTATGGTGTGTTTAAGTGTTAGATCTTAGTCCATTTTTAACGATATGCATCTCACGTCACAGCAACTGCCACCCATCTGCGCCTGCTTTCTTGCGGGTCGGTTTTTGGTTTCTGAATCGCTTTTTCAAAGCCCTTTGCCTAGCCTTCGTTTTATACATTTCTTTTTTGCCAAAAAACACCAATTACCATAACATTCCCCCTTCCATTCGACACGCTTGGCGCATCCTTCCTTTGTTCACAGTGTTGCTATTGGCCTGTGGGGTTGTCTGTCTAGACTAGTTTTTTTAAGGGGGTTTTTTCCCGATTTTCTGTTTGCTGGTTTTGGTTTTCGTTTCTACAAAATGTACATCTCTTGATATCGATTTTAGCGTTTTGCGATTTGGTTTGGTTGTACACCGCACGAACATAACCGAAAGACCATAACAGAGAACTCTCAGAGAACATACGTTATGAAAGAGTGATATTTATCGATCATCACGCACTCTCCTCGTTTGGTCGTTTTACATCAATCTGATGAATCCTATCAAAGTAGGCCGTGCCTCTGCACGCTCCATTGAATAATGCAGAATTTTTTGTTTTTCGCACACAAATCACGTGCAGTTTTGCTATTGCTTTGTTATCCTTCGATTCGATCGATTAGAAGATTAAAATGACTTGGTTTCTGATTAGCATTCGTTTTCTTTTTGTTCGAATGTCACAAGCTTCGATTAAAAGCGTTACGTGTATTAGAGTTTGGATATTGGAGTTCGAATTTTTTAATCCTGTTATCGGATCGCTCGACTTAAAATTGCATAGAAAATATTGCATTCAACATAACCTTCTCGATTCGATACCTTCGGTTCGTCCACACCTCGTCCTCGTCCTCACGGTCCACCTCAAACACACTCTCCTGGCACTTTCCGCATCCCGCGCTCTTCTGCTGGTCCAGCGACTGGTCCACCGTTCCCTGCCATTCCGAGTCCCGTTCTGGGGCGCGATCCTCCTCCGGTTCGCTTCTCAGCACCGGTCGGCTTTCCCGACCCGATATGTCTCTTTTCTAGCATGCCACGTTCTCGGGCAGCGGATTCTCGGTTATTCGGATCGCACCGTTCTTCGCCCGCAGTGCGGCACTGTTCTCATAGATGGCGGCACCGGTCGCACTGCCCGCCCCGATGCAGGCACTGCCGGTGCTGGTAATGTTGGCCGTTGCTGTGATGCCGACGCTGTTGCCGTTGCTGCCGGTTTGCAGATCTGCGCTACCGCCACCACCGCCACCGCCGCCCGCCACGTTGCCGTTCAGCTTGTCGAACTCTTGATTGTGGTGATGACACGACACCGGTTCATTGTTGTTAACGTTGTTGTTGTTGTTGTTGTGGCGGTTGATTGCAGTTGATGCAGCAGCAGCAGTAGCAGCAGTAGCAGTGGTAGTATGGTATTTAGCATGCGGTGAAAATGTTGGTGCTGCCTCAACACCATTAGTACGATTAATAGCTGTAGCTGATAAAAGCGAGGTGCGTGTCTTTGATGGGATGATGTTTCGCAAATGAGCTAGTCGTTATAATAGGTTGGTTTTTATATTTTCTCTGTTTTTGGTAGAAAATATACACTGATTACATTTTCAATTAATATGATTCCGCACAAAGTTTCAATGTTTGTTTCTCTAGTGAGGTGGGATGGAATTGCTCTGCTCGTTTTCAATGGCGGGGGGGGGGGGGTCTCAGTACTGTCCTATACCTCCTCTACCGGGGATAGTATGGAAAGAGTATGAAGAGAATGCTAGTTTCTGCTGCGAAGACCTTACGTAGCTAGCCTGGCGGGCTGTCAGGCTCCAGGTAAGGGCAGCCTGCATGCACGTCTGAACTTCACCACTCAGAGACAGACCGACCTTCACAATAGCTTTGCCTCACAATTCGGTGCAGAACAGAGAACTGAGAAACTATTAAATTATATCAAAAGGCGCAAACTATTCAGTACAGGGGATACACATACAAGTATGGCTAGGAATAACAGTTCTTTGAAACCATAAAACACATTCTTATTACAGTAAGGAAAACTTATACCACAAAGCTCATTTACAGTGAAGTACCAAAAAAAACGACAAAAATTATAAAATGATTGTTGTGTATCAGAGATGCGAGATGCGATGGAAATGGCGGAATGATATGACACGATATGAATGATCCGGATTGATCGGTGGTACCGAACCGACTTGCGGTTACCACTAGGACCGAGGGCAACAATGGTCGGTGCCACTACTGCCACGTACTTGTGCAAGAACGCGAGGAGTGCTGACTGATTTCTTCAACGGTAACTGTCATTTTCTTTTCTTACGGTTCAAACAGAAGCAAATTCGAGTTGCCTACGCCATTTGCTGATACTGAGATGTCTCTTGCACTAAGCAGCGTACACATCCAACACACTCGACTTGCGTTGGATGGATGCAACTGATAATAAGACTCTTGTTTCTCGCCCTCTTGAGCTCTAAAGGCAAGTGTTTTCTTTCTTTCAAAGCGGTCATACTCTACCAAATAAAATGCAAGCAACTGAGGCAGTCTGGGGTTTTTTTTTGTTTTGTTTTTTGTTCAATAATTTATTCCACATCGTATTACAATGTACAAATTTTAACGCAACACAAGAAACATACTGCAAAACATTCCATCGAACTTATAACAAACTTAAACGCAAATGGAAACATTAAAAAAAAACAGAATTGAATAAACAAAAATACAAAATGCATTATGCGAACGTAAGAGTGAATGACAAACAAGAAAAAAACGATTGGAAAACTTCAACAACTTTGCGGTTGCAGTAGGATGGGCGCGAGAGAGGGTGCGATAAAAGAACTTAACTAAATCAAATGTAACGTTGAATAGGCGAACGGGCTTTTCGTTCGGTTGCGTGAGTGTGGCATAAGCATTTAAAGCACGGTCGCATTTTACAGACCAGCCGGCGCCTGCGCTTTTGTGGGTGACGGAACTTTCTTCGACACTGTGGAGAGAAAACATTGTTCCACGGTTTGATTTAGCTTGTCTCCCAGCTCTGGAAGTATGCAGATGCAGTATTGCAGAGACGCCGAATGATTATGTTTTTTGTTTTTGGCTTGCGCTAGGCTGAGTGAGTGTAGATTATATAGATATAGTTTGGTAGGTATTGTTCTCTTAGGTGTTCACTACCATCATATTATTGATTGCTGGTTAAACAAAAGCAAAACTAGTGTACAGTAACATAAAAATAGCGATAGCTTTCTACTAGTTTTAATGGTATTGCATTTAATGAGCTAATAGAAAAAAAAGGCACTAGCTGCTGTATGTTGATGTGGTTGTTGTCACCGTTGGTTCTTTTGCATAGAACAGAAGTGAACTGTTTGCATTATCACAAAAGAAAATGTAGAAAAATTCATATTCGATTCGATGGACAACTGACAGGAAAGGGGTGCAACATAAACTGAGACACAATTACTGTGTCTCATTTCCAACACTGCGATCATGACGAACAAATGAATGACTGTATTTCTTAGGCCTTAATTGCTTTGTTCCCATTTCGAACATTCTTACACAACTACAACACTATGATTCTACGCAAAAATAGTGACTTATCCATCTTCTTCTTATAACTACGCAGTGCCCAACGATGGCACAGAAAACGACTCAGTTCTGCTATCGCCAATACAGCGCCACACACAACATGTGAAAAAGTTTGTTCATTCGTTTAATTTAATTGTTGCTACTGCTGATCGCAACATGCCAATAAAATTTGTTCGGGTCCAAAGCTTATCCGCAACATGGCGTAAATAACTGGCTGCATGACGCTCTTAGGCCAATCTTTGGTCCATAAACCGATGTGTTGTTGAGCCAATGTTTGCATGCCTTATGCGCTTAACATTGCAAAGCATCGATACTTTACAGTTTGTTCTTTTCTTACTATTGAATTTGTTTATCATTTGGAAATCATTACCAGCCCCACTATTGTGCCTTCGAGTAGTGATTCATCAAGCGTTACATTGCTCCTGCACCGTACGAACGTTTAATGAACTTTTTTTATCACACCGGTTGACACAAGAGTAGAGCAGGCTGCATTTCTATCGGCTAATGGCAATCAATTTGGTTTAACATCTGCACGAACACGACATCGCCGGCACGCATGGGGAAGCAAGCAAGACTGTTTCGGGGTGGGGAACAGGGAAGACCACTTTGCACACGGAATCCTGCGCGGTGCAGCAATACTACCTACTGGGACAAGCTTTCTATCGTATTCGCGCGGGACAGTTTGCCTAATTTTTGCAAAGCTCCAACGGCTAAAAGTAAACGAATTAGATGGCATGAGATGAGAAAAACAAGTAGATACGGCATAAATCAAAATTGGCGACATGATACGTGCAGCAATATGGACTAAATAATTGTGAGTATGAATATTGTGGTGTGGTTTGTTTAAGGTCCAATTAGTTGTTGAGTAAGAATGTGAATAAACTATGCAAAAACAATTTTAATTCAAAATACACACAACAACAATGTTACAATGGAATAAAGAATGTAACTTTCAGCGCATTACATTACCTGCTTGTGGAAAAGAAAAACACATGAAAAACAAATTCAAAACAGGTGCGTTGATACAATTGATTTGTTGCGAGGTCGCTACTCCAAAACATATGTACAACTCTGATTGTAGTCAAACAATTTATTTTTCTCTATACAAACTGCACGCTTTTTAAGAACAAACGATCTTTTTTTTTAAACTGGGTTCTCAAGAAATTTGTTTCGAAATCATATTAAAGGTAGCGTTTATGATACGTTTGAGATGTTTACAATTTAAATAAGGCACGTATTATAAACACTTTCTATGCACACATACACACCAACTCCACGCACACACACACAAACCGATTTCTTCAAATGCGAACATCGTATTGTATTGAGAGAATTGCTCTAACCGAAACTAAACGACCATAATCTTATAAAAAGGGATGCCCTACACATGCTTAAGTCACACCGGGTTTGATGAAATGATTTGAAGTGTAACAAAAAAACTACAAAAAAAATTACAAAGCACTGATTTACTATTTTTAAAAAGAAAAAAGAATAACTACGGTAAAAATGTGTAGATTTTTCGAGCAAAGAGTTTGAAAAAATATCCACAGAGGAGAGGTATAAAACCCAAAAAAGACAAAACGTAAATCGCAATGAAAAGCTGTAGGCAGGATGATTGTTCAGTATCAACTTGTAAGCTTGTCTGGTTTTTGGGTAATGTACAAAAGCTCAAACAAACTCGTCCTTATCGGCTTTATTGCAAACTTCAATTTATAAATTCTATAAAGTTTAATCCATAGTAACACAGCTCATACAGGGGGTGTCCGTCCTATCGTTTTTGCCTTTCATTTCGTTACTGTCGTTCAGCACATTAATGTGCACACCAACAGCCAAACAGTCTCATTCAAATCCCTACCTGTATGCCACCTGTTTGCTACTCAAAAATCAATCGGGCAACGTAACGATAACTGTCCTTTACTGTACGTCCGGACGTCTACTACTGTTCTGGCGTTCAGTCCACTTAGCTAAGGAGGAGAGCACCATATCAAAACGATCGGTACGAAACGGA
Source organism: Anopheles stephensi (assembly GCF_013141755.1). Lineage (NCBI taxonomy): Eukaryota > Metazoa > Arthropoda > Insecta > Diptera > Culicidae > Anopheles > Anopheles stephensi. The sequence continues at coordinate 61,726,285 of NC_050203.1, read as the reverse complement.
TTTGAAAACTTATTGTTACGATATTATCCTCCAGTAAGCGTACCGATTGCAGTAAGCAGTAAGTCTTTTAACTGTTTGCCAATGCCAAGTTTCACTAGGTTGGATGATCTATTATAGGCTACGTTGCTGTACGGTAGGCTGGTTTACATTTAACTAGGTTTGATTGCGCCGACATGCCGTCCTTATTGCTGCGTTACGGTTCCATGTATGCTTCAGTTTTTTAGTTTGTTTTGCTTTTAACCTTCTCTCCCGATTTTGACTAGCACGGTACAGGTTTGGAACAAATATTGGAACATATACAGCGATCATATTAATTTATAATGAAACCAATGCTATCGATTTTTTGTTTTCTCCGAAAGTTGCTTCCATTTTAATGCATGATTGGGAGCGAATTGGAGTTTGTGTTTTGATTTGGGAAAGTGGGGCTTCCGTTCATTATCATCATTTCGGTCGTAGAAAATTTGGTATCAAGAGAAACGGGAAAGAGACGATGATGCATGAATCGCATGATGGTGTCGTGTGAATTTAAATGTGTGTCCTGGTGATTTGTGATCTAGCTAGACCGCGCGCAACGTTTCCACTAATCCTGACAAAGGATGATTCCTCTTGTATGATTAACCTTTTTTGAGCAAAAAGTAACGCGCACGAAATGGAGATGAATAGTATGTTTTCAATTCGATAACGACATCCTGTGTAGGCTTTAGCAGCACTTATGTCAGTATGGCAGTGTCTATTGCGTACTGCCTCAACGCGATGCAGCGAAGTATGAAATGATACTACTTTGGTGGTTGCTTCTTCGTGAATGTAGTGTGAATGTAGTTGAAATGTATGTGTATGTGTGTACGAACAGTGTGGCTAATTATCGCCGCTCATTGCTTAGCAAAGCTTCTCTATCATGGCGCGACTTTCCAGAGCACTAAAGCGATCGCGTCCAAGCAACTGGTCCTCCGCTATCCTGCTGCTAGCTTTTCTAGCCCCTGTACTGCGGTGCAATGACGGTGGGGAATTTGTCGGCAAGTGTGCTTGTGTTTAGCGTGTATGTGTGTTTTTGATCCTTTTTTTTTCTTGTGTGTAAAAATTCTTGATCCAAGATAGGCGCGCACGAGGAAAACTATTTCCATTTAAGAATTTTGTTTCGTCGCGGACCGAAAAGTTAAGATCTAGCTTTTTGCGACTAAAACTTCAACTGCCTGCTGCATGGGTTTTGTGTACGCTATCACACAACGTTCGCAAGAGCTTCTAGCCAGTGGGGGGGGAAGATTTGGGCTGGTAGATTTCAAGTTGAAATGTGTGTACTATGCGCGCATATACTGTTACATCACTAGTACGGGGGGGTGTGTGTGTGTTTAGTCGGAAAATTTAGCACTTACCGTAGCCTTCACCCTGCAGGAATAGCCGGAACGCTTCGGCCAACTTGCCCGGTTGCTCCTCCAGTACCAGACCGCAATCAGAAATCTAAAACAGAACCATAACGAAAAAGAGCACGTTAATGAAAGCTGATGCGAAGCAGAAACACTGCACACGCGCAACAAATTTTGCGACATTTCTTCTCCACCGAAGCCGTTTTGTCCCTTAGATCAAAGCTGTGCGAATGGCAGCAGGACACGATGTAATACCGGGTATAATTAAAATAATTATCGGTTGCACATTAACATCCATCCTTGTGCGCCGTTCCGTTCCCGTGATACCAAAAGTTCTTACATTCTCATTACATTAGCGTTTTCGTTTTGCTCTCTGCCCACTAGCTCAAACTCCATTACGAGCGCTCCACTAATAACTAATGAAAAGTGTCATAAGCAAGTGTCTAGCGAATGACGCCGTAAAATTGCTTCACACCTCATCCCTTTCCAGCGATCGCGAACCTTTTTTTAAAGCAACCCGTTACATAATTGTATTACTTTCGATCGATAGTGTTGCTGGGAGCAGGGACACAGGCACAAGACAAAAAAAAAACAACGCCCGCCCATCCAAAGGGCATACGCGAAACGCAACTTCCACACATTAGTTACATTATCGACCAAAAACCACACCCATCAATATGCCGCCCGCGCGGTCCTGACCTTACGCTTCGGACGCATAAACCCCAGGAGTTCCGGGACCGATGTCACATAACGTGCACAGCTACATGAAGGAACGGGGACGAAGCTGTCGATTAAAATGAAATTACCTTCATCCAATTAGTCTTCTCCGGGATTAGTCTACCGTTGAACGTTACTGTATCATCGATGTGGGGCGATAACGCGCCAGTAATATTTAACACTGGCATCTTCAATGATGGGGCAGCTGGCAGCGTTGCAGTAACGATGAAGTATTATAGTGCGTAGCGTGGAATGAAACGAGAAAAATTACATCCATTAAAAACGATCCATTTTCCTGTCGATGGTAGGTACATCATGCAGATGTCGCTCGGTGCGTTCGACACAAAATGCAAAACCTTCTCATGCATTACTATGTCAAAATATATTTACATAAAACTCTTCAAGATGAGTTCTGGAAAAAATAACCGAGAGAGCGAAAAAAAACCTTTCTTTGCAACTTACAAGTTTGTGGTGAACCGGAAGGTGTTCGGGCAATGTTCAAATCCGTACGCTTAATGTATGCATCAATCAGCATGGCCAAGTTAACTGGATTTATCGAACGCTCAAAGTTGCTCTTGTACAGCTGGAGTGGAAAAAAAACGGACGTAGAGTTAGAAAGATTCAAATCCAGTCAAAAGTTGTCCCCGACGACGAAACGGAAGCACTCACCTGAACCAAATCCAGATTACGCTCCTCTGGATTCCGGCCGAAATGATGCCACATCAAATAATCCAACACACCCTGGGTCATGCCCTTGGTACGCAGATTACGCGTATTCAGCAGCTGGTAGCCCCATTCGATCCAACCGGCCGCCGTTGAACTGCAGTTGATAAGGCAGAGTGCTCCAACCTGTCCGAGCGAAAGACAAATCCGTTTTGAACCACACGCGAAGGAATAAACAACGGAAGCAACCAACACAAAAACCAGGAATCGTGTCTTCCTGAGGACTGTACTCATATGCTCCGGACCATCAGAGTGGAAGCCGTCGCATGGAGCATTAGCTCGTTATCAGTCAGCACGCAATGCCATGCACTAACTCACCTTATCCGGATTGGCCAGGGCAAACCGGGCCAGAATGTTTGCTCCAGCTCCGACCCCGAATCCGATGATGGACTTCAAATTAAAGTGTGTCATCACGAACAGCAGCTGCGATCCCAGCTCGTCGAAAGTCGGATAGACATAGCTGGAGAATGGTTTCACAATAGAGAATTTCGGTGTGTGTTGATTAGAACCGTTCTGTTGTCTGTCTGTCCAGTGCAGTTGCAGCAAATACTCACTCTTCCGGAAACGTTGGGGCACCCTCTTCCTGGCCAGGTGCGTTCACATGATACACACAGAAGTTATCCAGCAAGGAACGCATCGTGGGGAAGTTGAAGAAACCGGCAAAGCTCGATGCATCTGAAATGGTGACAAATGAATGCAAATGAGCTCCTTCTTTCTTTGCCCGCTTTTGTCCGAAGTTTTACTCACAGTTCAGTCCCAGATCGTGGTACGTCACAATCGCTGGCTTCGTTGTATCACCCTGCACCGCCACCAGGATGTCACCCTTGTCCGTCGGTACGCGCCGCAGATCGCACGAGCCGACTATCGAGCCTCGCTGGTTTGGGTACTGTAGCTGAACCGAGCGCAGCTCAATGTCATCCATCGGGTCGACCGGCATCGCTCTGCATCGGAATAAAGAGGATCGAAGCGGACGGAATCAGTATCGACCGGTATCTCAGTACGGGTTTTCGGTGCGTAACACAAAGACGAGGTCATATCGTCCGAACCATTGCTTTCAATCACTGATTACGACCATCTTTCTGATGGCCGTTCGATGCTTATGAGCCTCAAACGTCTTAGCCATGTCTTTATACCTTTCCTGTTACACAACTCTTCAAAGGTCCATTATGACTCGTGTAAGCAGATTAATTTCTTCACTATTCTAATGCTGTTCATTTATAAAAAGAAGCATTTTTTCAAATGGCAAATAGATGCGAAATATTCAACAGAACTTCCGTAAACCCAGCTAACACACTAAATGTAATTTTCAACTGTAAAACAGATATTTCTGTTAACTCTCGCTATAGAATTTTCGTATATACAACTTCAGATTTAAAATTAATGCAATTATATGAGAATGAAATGAAAACTTCTAATCTAGTCTATATTCAAGCCAAACTACTTCAAAATTTTCTTCTCCCATCTAGAGACTAACACAGAAAGTTCTAATTTTGTTGAAGAGAAAATAATCAGTTTAATCAGATTGCCAATCTTGCATAACCCTCCCAGACTAGCAAACCCATCGTTTTCACTCCCAATAACGAAACAACCGGGTCTGTGTTGTGTAGAAACTTTTTCCCCGGCCACCAATATTGCAACCAGTTCTTCGTTACGAAAGTTTACGCACAAGACCCATTGCGTGTAAACTTTTCTGCGGCAAATAACACGACAGACGTTTAATTTCGCATGTCGCTGTGAGTTCTTTCCGTCCCCCAAAACGGCGCTCTGCTCTGTCCAGCGGGGTGTGTTTTTTTTTTCGCTTGCCATTCTCGATTCGTAATTTAATTTTTCAATTTGATTTTCCAGCTTCGATTGATTCGTGAGCGGGCATATCATCGCACGCAAATTTTACGTAACCAAGTCAGCATGAAGCCGGGACCGTCTTTTTCTGAACGACGGAACGACAGTCCTGGGGCTGGCCCGTTATGGGCTTTATGCGAAATCATTCTAACGTCAGGTGAAAGCGCCAGACGACTAACGGCTTGCTGTCGTCGCAATGTCAGTTGGTATTCGGCCGGTTTGGGTGGCTACAAACTGCAGCAAAGAAATGGTAGATTTGACCATATTTTGCTATGCCATTTTTTGTTGCGAGACTAGCATATGCATTCAGACACGGAGCGATAGTGTCCTTCAGAATGGTAGTTTCCGATTTTAGCTTCTCCACGTCGAACGGAGAGGCCGGTTCGTTTGAGGATCGTTTTTCATAGCAAAAGGATGATTACTTTTTTTCTTCTTGTCTGCGTTGCTGCTGCTCCCTCAGAACGAATCGCGTGCGGCTCAGGTGGAAATAATCGAACACACAGCCGACATGCTGGCGCGACGGAACGACCACCTCCACTGGTAACTATGGTAGCGAGCATGGAAAAACAAAATTCTGCTCCAGCAGCAGCAACCTTCCAGCCACATGTCGGCGGAAAACTTTTCGATGCTATCTCGTCCAATGTGCACGCTTTATTCCTACTATTTTTTTCATTCGATACGGTCTCCACTTCATACGATTAAACATGGCAATGAATGGGAGGCAGGAAAAAAAAACCCTAGAACCTGAAGCCTTATTTCCTGCCTGTCCACGTAGCTGGAAACACATTTCCCACTCAGTATCGCTCAGTTTATCCTTTTTAAACGCTTTCGAAGCATTTTCTCCCAGCAAATATACAATCACTCGCACTAGCTTTCCGGAAGCATTCAGCTTCAACAATCGTTTTCACCCGATGGAAACCCCATAATAAGCCTACAGAAATCCCACCCATCCTCTGACAGTTTGCGAGTGTGAGGGAACAGATTAGAAGAACTTTTGGCAGTCTGTCATTGTTACGACAAGCGGTCCCGGAGAAACGCTTTCAATGGTACAATTCATCATTGAACCTTTTTCAGCCATGATAAGGGACGTCTTTCCGACCTTTTTGTCTTCTCTCCAGGATTCGGAAGTTAGGGGTTTTCACCACAAACCTGCTGTATCGGACGCGTTAGCATGTGATGAAAATGGGGTTGATTTTCTCGGGAGGGATCGTACATCAAAGCAAAGAGTCAAACACAAAGCGTACAATAATCAGGCTAGTCAAGTCAAGAAATCCATCATCATCCAACACTTCTCGTTTAAGTATATGCTATGTGTTTTCCAGAATCCTTAGTGAGAAAGTTAAATTCTCCAAACATCCTAATTACTTGCGCCTTAGCTTGGAGCTTACCGTTTAAATATAGCCCCGCTTTCTGTCTATCCTGAACTGTATTTGATGGATTAATTAATTCGCTACGCCATAAAAGGACGATTACGTCTATTTCATCCGCGGAACGTACGGTTGACAGAGCGACCTCATCGAAACCGGCTGGTTACGAAGCGTCGTTTCGTCCTCGTTGTCAACGGCAGGAAATAGAAAATTGGAAAGAAATAACTTCCCCGCCGACGGCGTGCCGTCATTCCGTACCGCCAACACAGGATTATTGCATCTCCCGTGTGTGACACGCTTGGTGGAGCCATACATATGCCTTCCGGTTACGGTTCCAATTTTAGCCGATGACTGATGTCACTGATTAAACTTGTTTCGGGATCGTTTTAGTCAATCGAAATGTGGGACCTGTCGACGACAGCTGGCCCAAACGGAAAACAATAGCACTGGCTTTGGGGAACAAATAACCGTCTATTAGGGAGGACTTCATAATGGGAGTTTGACTACAAGAAAAATGTATCTGTGTATTATTAGATCTAATCCTTTACAAGTTTTCTTCTTCTTTTTCCTTGGCTTTACAACCTCGAGAGGTCTCGGCCTGCCAATTTCTGGCTTTCTGAGACTTGATTTTACCCGTAGCAAAGTAGTCAGCCCTACGTACGGGGAGCCGGTCTGGATGGAATTTGAACACCGGTGCTTCAGAGTGAAGACCGACCCAGTTTTCGCCACTGCCACCGGATTTCAAGTAAGATATTAATGTGAAGACTTTAAAATTCTTCATTTTGCATGATTGTATCTGCAACAATCACGTAACTGAGGATGTATCAAAATTAAACACTGCCGGCGAGTTGTATCCTCTTCTCAGCTAATAAGAACCCAGAACAATCGTTTTAATTAACTACGAAAAATCCATAAACTATTATATCATTCTTGAACAAGCTTTATAGCCCTCCGCATAGCGTGTATTACGTATAATCTACCAAAAAGAAAAGAAAATCCCTACACTTTGCTCTTCAACCAGCATTTCTGCACCACACTACCCCGCCAAGTTCTGCTGAGCAAGAGGAACCTTTCTTCTCCGAAAGGATTCCATGCACAGGCTAATGAACATCATCAAACTTATCCGATCTCGGATCACCACCGACCATTTTGCGACGGAGCCAGAATTGATGATTCATCCGTCGCAACTCGGAGTCTCTGGCCCCCGTTCGGATGATGGGGGGCTCCACCGATTGCTTTGTTATAATCCTAAAAGCTTGTTTACTCGTACCGTCACGAACCGCCGCCTTGTACTACGGATCCGTGTTCGTTGGCCGTACCGGATAATACCGGTGTGGGCAAAACTTGTCTGAAGACGCATTTTCGTGAGGTACGGTAGTAGTGTAAATATGTCGATGGTTCCCTATTCGATGCCGGGAAGTCCGAACAACGCCGAAGTACGTAGCTCCAATCCACCCCGATAGCCAACCGCCATTGACCTTGCTTCCTTTTTCGTCCAAAACAAAGCACAAATGGATATTGCTTATCATGCCCAGGCAGCCTTCGGACCATCACGGTTTCGCGGCGAGCTTCTTGCTTTGTCGTTTCTATTAGGATGGTTAAGTACATTGTGTTGCTTCGCTGGAAACATGTGTCATCTCGCGAACACTACCCACTGCGAGGACTACACTTTCTCGAACAACACACCATCTACCCGTCGCGTCGGCCGTACTGCGCCTCTTGCACTTGTGGTGCTAATTTGTGAATCATGTGCTAAATGTGCCAAGAAGCGTCTCAAAATCCCAGCCTATCCTGGACCTGGAACAAGGTTTGAGATTTGCTGCTCCATACGACACCTAGATAGCGACGAATTTCAAAACAAAGACATAAACGTATTACGCGAAAAACCTTCCACCATCACAACAATCAAACCAAACAACCCGGGGAAAAGATCCCTCACCGTGCAAACCGTAAACAGTACGTAAAGGCACAAAAAGTTTTGCCTCGATCAGCAGAAAAGAGTTTGTTTCGGCATCAGCTGGGCAATTCTGGATGACCAGAACAGCAAAACATCGTATATCTTCGAGCTGGATCTAATTAAGGCTCATAAATTCTAGCTGACATATTGTTTTTATTCCACCTTCCTCGTTCTCGATCCTTGTTTTTCCAACACCAGCTAAATCCCTTTGTTGTGCGGGAAAGCTCAAAATCTCCCTATTTCTTCAACCATATTGAACCTGCAAGAGCGAGACGTGTAAAACCTCATGAAGCTTTTCCTGGACTTTTCTAATGCCGCAAGAATTGCTACACAACACCCATACGAGCATATGGCTGTTTGTTGCCGAGGTGAGTTTCGATTACAAAATAACAATACATTATACCCGCTGCAGCCATACATTGGGCATGAGGAAACTATACACAAAACCCTTTATACTTTCCAGAAAATACCCTCATTGCGCCCCGCTTTCCTTAATGGAACACACTCTTTGCACTGAGAGCAGCAACTCCGCCGGCGGAGAACGGCTGCTGGATGGTTGGTGGCGGTTCGGATCCATAGCTTTTATATGCATTATGAACTCCCGCTTTTCCAACTCCAACATAATCAAGTAGCTCGCTTTTCTTCGATATGGATCCAATGTAAAGAAAAGGGTACCCGACGGTGCTCTCACACACACACACACACAAGCACCCTTAATGCATTTTGCCGCTTCACAAAACGAAGGGCGTTGCGATGATGCACCTTTTGCGAGCCGGAAAAGCTTTTGTTCACTTCCACTACATCGATCCATTTTCCGCCCGTTTGTCTACTGGGGTGGCTTTTCTCCGTGGGCCCGCACCAAGTGTACAGTGGCACGAGGTACAGTGGGAAGATGACAATTGCAGGCTGTGCTGTTATGAAAATTGTTGCATAATTGAAGCAACTTCCAGCCAAACCCTGGCTGGCACTGTCAGTTTTTCCTTCATTTCGAGAGCATTTTCAAGCCCCCGGAAGGCAAAAGTGTGTCCCCGAGCTGGGTGTATGTGTGAGTGGTGTGTCCATTATCGACACATTTTACCGAACACACGCATCCTCCTACAGTGCCACCTCGAAACCAGGCAGCCTAATGGAGTCGGCTCGTGTCGCCGGTGAGAAGCGAAGGAAAATGTAATAATAGGCAAACTTCACGGTGATGGTGGTGGAAAATTGTTAATTGCCTTCAGGACCGAACAAGAAAAGTGTGCTTCCTGGAAGGATACTGTGCACGACGACGGCTCAATTTCGTTTCGATTGCACGAATCTGACGAGACGGAGGTTGTTTCAAACACGTTTTGCTGCCCACTTGAGTAGGTAAATAAATCAAATGAACGGTTGGGCTGCAAAAAAAAGCTAGCAATTTGAACAATTTGCACTGTCCGTACTTTATGATTTTTGTCCATTCTTAGTACAATAATTGCGACCTAATGTACCTGGAAATGATCTTTTTTTTTATTTTATTTTGTATTCAGCCCAACTATACAGCTTCATTATTGATCGAAAGTCCCACTACGTTGCTGTACATTTGCATATTCAGCCGAACTTTGAGCAACATGTAAGAGCATAATTGAACTATTATAAGATATAGAATAGTAAATTGTAATATGTTTAGCGTGTATTTATATAAAGTATGACACAGAATGAGAGCACTACGCGCATTACGAGCTTATAGGGAGAGAGCATGATATAAAAGAGTCGTTTTCGTTCGTGTTCGTGAGCTGTAATGGGGAGGGGGAAAGATAGGCTGTAGTTTTGTACATTTTCGTGTTTCGATGCTGTGTTTTGAGTATGGTAAACTTTGTTAACTAATGAAAACAAAAAAAAAAGATTAAATATCCTTTAAACCAAAACTGCAAAACAAACGCAATCAAATCAAACGAAAACGCAATTTTTAATCCCCAGACCCCGGAAGGACCGAAAGCGCAGGCTTCCCGAAACGGGGGTTTGGCGCGTTAATCAAAACGGAACAAAATCGAAACGCAAAACCAAATCAAACAAAATCATAACTTAAATAAAAGGCATCAATCTTACCCAAGCAGGCGAGCTTCCTCGGCAGTGTGTGCTGGTGCGGATGGCATTCTGGCGTTCGCTGATTTGCCGGTTTTGTCGCGATCTCTGAAATTAGTACTAAATCACATGCAGAGGCCAAAAACATACCAAGTAAAACGGAAAACATATAAAATGAAACCGGGGGGAGGTACGGAGAAGAAGAAGAAGAACAAAAAACACACACACAAACACAGAGAGTTAATCGGGAACGGAAACCGAAAATAGCGAAAAAGGAAAAAAATAGAAGGTAAGTGGGAAATGTTAGAAAACAGAGCTTAAAGAACGATTCAAGTGTTGAACAATGGATGGAAAGTAGAGGAACGGATAGAGAGATCGGATATCGGATCGTTTTATAAGAGATAAACATAAGGTAAGAAATACTGAAAACCATTCGTGGAAGGTGAAATTTGGAGGATGTTAATCTGTTCTGGTAGTAGTATATTGTGTAGTATGGTGATGGTGTAGATTCACGGATGTAACGTAGTTTCGGGTTGATTCTTTTCGACTTTTTTTTTGTTGGAACGGCGGGCATTGATTATTGATTGCAAAATAATGGCTGCGGTATTATGAATGGAGATTTAATGACGTGAGTTTGTGAGCGGAGGCTTATGACGACGTTACCCAAAAGTATCGGCAAGGCGTTCAAGATCTTAAAGGACATTGCAAGCAAGCAAAGGCAACGGCAGGCAAATAGTGTGTAATATTTCTTCTACATTTTTTCCATGCTAGAGTTTCCAGTACATTGAACAGAACCGATCAAGACATTCTTTTTCAAACTAAATCAGATGCTGTAGCTACCTAAAGTGTACTCAATTCATTGCTCTTGTTCATTCGCTCCAGTTGAATATGATGTTCCAGTCCATGGAAAGCACGGTATATCCATTTGAGGCAAATTGTTTCGCGAATCGCGAAATATTAAAATTCAATGAACATTCCTAGAATTCATAACAGATTCAAACAAGCTTTCTCCTATTCAAGCGGAAACAATTCGATGGCAACGGTTCGCGCACGCCCCGGGATAAGGTGGGAAAGCAAGTGAAACCCCAGCAGCACTGTTGGTAGCTGTTGTTAACATAAAAATCTGTTCCCCTAGACGATGCACATCCTAATGCCGGAGGGCGTTGAAAGGAAAATAATATTACCAGATATGGAAGATATCGTCGAACAAATTGTTGATTGCTTGAAGCTTACGCTTTTTTGGTGTGCACCATCTACTGAAATGCTTTCAAGCGTACTTTGAACATTTAAAAATTCTTTCACCCATTTGTGCCACATTCGTAAGCCCTTACCGCAAACATTCACCAAAACGCAAAACCGGACACAATGCAAAGCGTTCTGAAGCTAGCAACATAATTGCGCAATTAACAAGTGGTTGCCATCGCGCATAACACGCAGTATCGTGCGGGTTTGGTCAACACAGAGTACCCGGGCGCTAAAGGTGCCCCTTTGCATGAATGTTCTGTGTGTTCAAAAAGAAAACTTAAGCAGATTAAATGAAGCCGGTGAATGAAATTGGATCACACTACAGTTAGCGTTTGGAAGCATGTTTGCCTCCTGGTGAAAACTAAATGCAGCACACAGAGGCAAAAGCACGACAAACGAAAGCTTTCCACACATTTTCGCCATGAAATACTCTCCCAGGGTTCTCGGTGTGTAGCAAATGGGAGATTGCACAAGCACGATAAAGTACCCACATGGCAAACACTTGGCTCGGCTGCCACATCATGTTCGTCAAACATTGCACTACAATTTCGGGCACTCGATGGACGACCAAAAACCGAACACACATAAAGATAAGCTTCCGCCGGCAGTTGCTACACACTGTGCCCTGGTGGTCCGTTCAAGCCGTAAGGGCCGGTAGAATGTCTGGGACGAGCGGTGAGGAGTATTTTTCGGGTGACACCATAATGACTGCGGTGTTTGATAACAAATCTGGCTATCGAACGATGGTGCAGGTCTTCAAGAAATATGTCACCGCCATCAGATCACCGAGCCACCGCTATCGGGGAGGTGATTTGATGTATTTTTATTAGCCAAAAAATATATGACTGTCCTTTGCTTTACACAACCATACTGTAAACATTCTTCATCTCTGGCACTTCTGGCAGCTTCCATTCCCAACACCGTCATGTTTACCAAATGACACATTTTCGGAGCTCATTATTGACAGCATGTCACGCTACGGCGACGACAAACGGTGATCGATCGGCGGTACAACGGTACAAAATCAATATGCTGAAATCGTGCGGAAATTGATTCAAGAACTTCCGGGCAGGAAAGGCAAGAATATATTACACTGTGTGTATTGCAAAGCAAATTCGTACGCTACGTAAGCTCTCCCATAAACGGCGAGCAGTGCTGGGAGCTTTCCCACGAACCGCTCAAAGAATCCAATCGAACGTGCCCTGGTACAGCAACAATTTCGGTGCAAAGACACACAGAAACAATTCCAATTGCCTCAAAACCGTTTTTCTTGCGCTTGTGCTCCCGTTACTCGATTAGTCTTTTGGAGATTGGTTGTAGAAGTTTCCTGCTTTTGTGTCCGAACACGAACATTAAGGGCCGATTTGGATGTATTGGCTTTGCTTGTCTTCCTCCTGGCCGGAATACATTCCGGAAGCAGGCTGACCATCGGATCCATTTCCCAAAGGAGGTAAAATATAATTCTATCGAAAAGAGAGAGCAAAACCTTATTCTTTGCGTATAATACACTGGAAAATTCACCCTCGAATCGATAAAAAGAAAGCTTGCTGCCCTTTTGCGAGAGTTCAATTTGTACATGAATAATGCGCATCGAAGGGAGTTGCGAATTGAATTATTTCTTGGTTGCGTGTTTAATTTAAAGGGAAAGATTCTACAAACATCCTGATATAGTATCTCCGAACTTTAAAGCTAAAACAAGTCACGTTCTGTCATCTTGGCCCTATTCAGTCATACATACTCTTGAACGTTTCTATGCATATTTTATACAAATACTATTCGATTACAATTTTTATAAGATACTCCCTTCCAAGAGTTCCTGATTCACTTAGGACGTCGAAACAAGGTAACCGTAAGTCCTTTCCATGCATTCATCATCAATAGTAAGTTGCCCGTTATTATACCATGTCTATTCCTTCAGGACACTGATCATTAGAGCAACCATCCGATGGAGAAACATAGAAATGACATGAACATTATTCTTACGAATAGCAAAAACCGATTTAAGCAAAAAGCTGTGCAACTATGAACTGCAATCATGCAACAACGTGCTGCAGGGCTTCCCCCTGTAATAATAACCAATCGGTTCTTTCTTCTCATGCAACCAGTTGCACCCGCACACTGCACAATGCAGTACTACTCCGCTGACCTAGTTTTGCCCTCAATGCCTCATTTCGCAGCCCCGCTTCTTGCATTATCCCTGCTTGGAATTGAAGAAATATAATACACTCTACCAAGGTGCCAGCCAGCCGTCCTACAGTTATTATCCTTTGGCACAACTTGCAATGAAATCTGTCACACGATTGCTATCTTTAGAGTACGTGCCGTCAGCGATGATTGGAGCGAGTGTAGTCTTTTCGAAAGGATATATTTATGACGAGTAGAAAAGGAGCCGATTCTGACGTCAGGATGTCATGGAGCGGTATCGCGAACGAACAACAGCACAACGTTGACAATGGAATGCCGGTGAAGGGAACCAACCAACGTTCCCTTTTTTTTAGCGCAAACGGGAACAATGCAAAGGAAAAGCCTTACAAACATACAATGAATCAACGATCAACGCAAGCAAAATCCAGGACGTTTACTAAAAGGCGCGATTCCAGACAAAAACGCTGGAAGCAACTATACTACTGGAAGGGGCAAACCGTGCACAGCTTCAGAGGCAGCAGCAGCAACGACAGCGGCAGCAGTTGGTTAGCAACGAGGAGACAGTGCGTGTGGATGTTGGTGGTAGAGACAGTGCGACTAAGCTTACCTGGCACTAACTATGTACGGTTGGGCTCCGGTCCCATCGCGTTCCAGGAGCGCGTGCTTGTCCTGGGCACCGATGGCCGTCCCGATGACGCGCTTCACCGTTTCCATCACCGATTTCGAGCCGGACTGCGGTTCGGTGGTCGAGTTGTAGATGGAGTTGAGACCACCGCCAAGCGACACGTAACCCCCGTCGGATTGGGGCATCTTGTCTGGAGAGAGTGGAGTGGACCAGTGGCGCAGGACATGTGAAACCGTGTGCCGGGTACACGCAATTTTGTTTGACATTTTTAACCGCCATTATCGGATCATCGGTGTGTTTTTTATGTTGGAGGTGATTGAGATGTGTGTTATTGTCCAGAGGCATCATTTGATGGGTCAGCGACCCCCCAAAAAGCAATTGCGGCGATAAGAATGTTATGGCATGTGGATTATGTATGTATGTGTATGTGTATGAGAGTGTGCATTCAAAACAAGAACCAAAATTGTTGAAGGATAGGAATTTGAGTGAAAAAGCAAAAAAACAGACAAACAAACAAACAATCACACAATCCAAACCAATAAAATCCAGCAAAGGCAAACACGTACGGTCAAACAAGTGGACGACGTCGTTAAGTTCGTAAACCACAGCAGTTAACGTTGGGTAAGTGTATCAGTTGATCAGACCGCGCGGCAAAGTTGTGTATGTTGCAATCAAACAGTGTCATAACAGCCCGCGCCATATAAAACCACGTTGCCAAAAACGCAAGATATAAGGAAAAAGAGAGAAAAGAAAACAAGAGAAAAGAAACAAAACGATATAATCAGAAAAAAATACTGTCACACAAACCAAAACTAAAACAAAAATCCCCCAAAACCAAACAACTAGGTAAACGTAACGTTCGGGATGATGCCACTCGGAAGTGGAAAACTAAAGGGAAACACAAACAACAACAACAAAAACCCAGCACCAGCAATTATAAAGAGATATAACTTAGCAAACCTACACCACATCATAGGCAAGCGAACGTACAACGCAACGGATCCTTAAGAAAGGCACTACTAGGCAAGCAGACATGTTGGTACCACAAACCTTCAAAACCAAAATACGGAATACAAGTATTGCAAGCGAATAAATATGTACAACAGTGGTGGTGAAGCTTCTAGGTCAGCATGATGAGCAGCCTTGCGGATTGTGCTCTAGTGGTGAATGGTGTTGATTAATGAACAGCTTCGAGTGTGATGTACAGACAAAGTTGAGTGTTGTGCTAAGTTTTATCTATGATTAGTACTACGCTAAGGCTACCTCCTATAATGCTCCTCTTCCGCAGATGGAACATTCAAAGCGTATGAAAACGTGGCAAGAAAAGCGTTTCCCATCCCAAACGACAAAATGTCGTAATTTGTGTTGACATTTCCTTTTCATTCGCCTAAATGGCAAGCAATCACACAAACCGCTACATTCTGCTGCTCCACCCCGACACTGGCTCTCTCGCAGTGTGGAGTGTGGAAGGCACATTCGCTTCAATAGGCTCTTTCCACGGTGCCCGGTACAGACCTTATCGAATTATCTTCGGTCAGTCGAACACTCATTTTGTAAAGGCAATAGAAGAGCAGGGAAAAAAAGACTGCTACTACTGCTTTCATGCGAACTTGCTCTCCACGATAATAACTACAAGCAAACAGTGTAAACAGAGTGCGCTACTGCAACTCTACTTCAAGCCAACAACTATTGCACCAACACGTCTCTCTCCACCCCAACGGTCAGTAAAGTGCACAGTGGTGGTGCATCATCGTGATTGTTGACGCACTCGGGCAGCAAACGCGACCCGATAAGGGCGGTTTTGTGGTGTGGTATCACAGCACCCTCCCTCGTGCAATATGGGTGCGTTGTGTCAGATCCACCGGTGGTCCGCGGTAGGGGCACGGGAGCATAAGGTGGGAGGCAGTGGGAGGATTACGCGACAAAGCCTCATCGTGTGCGAGATAGTACACTTGCTTCCCTATCATTATTATCTCTTGGCCGCTGGCAATGGAAACGTCGCAACTGTTGTCGTTATTTTTGCCCGTCCTGCTAAACCGCCCCGCGATTGAGACAGACGACGCAATGGTTGTGGCCATATTTACCATACATCACACTACTTCCACATCGGAACGTAACACAATCATACACACACACACACGTATGCTCACATTTCAAGCCAAGCTTGGGTTGGTCTTATTGCGCAGAAACAATAATTCAACGGGAATTGTATTTATGGCATTCAGCGGTCCAGTCCAGTCGAGGCAGAAAAGTGAAGACAGCACAAACCCAAGAACAGGAAACAGCGTTCCCGTCTATTTACCGTAATTGAGCTGTGCTAGGTTTATCATACGAGTCTGATCATATGTGAGACAGTGAGTCAATCTTCCCTTCACTTAACTGTTCCACAAAAAGAAATGCCATAAGAGAAGGTTCGAGTATGATGAAGTAGGAACTGTAATGGCTATAAAGAACTCCGGATCATTTCGTTTCCTCTTTGCAATTCAAAAGGCGTGGAATAAAAATGGACTTTCTTGAGGTTTGCTATGGTACATGCTTCTCTGCTTCACATCATAAGTCAATGAATTAATTTCCTATATAACCCGAAATTGGCTATTCATAAATCTTGCTCAAGGATAGCCCACAGATATAGTTTTAGGTTTAAGTTCCCAATGCTCAGTTCCAAGTCAAGTTCAGCTATCGAATGCGTCTACCTATATGACTAGGATTTACTAGAATGATGCAATTTAATCGATCAGACGTGAAACCTAAGCGTCCACATCATAACCTTCAGAAAAGAAGCACAAAGCTTGCGATGCGAAAGCCGATCATGTGGCCATCACCTGAGCCGTAACTGACGTAAAAAGTTCCTGCCGATGTGTGTACCGATCTGATCCGTCGAATATTGACTCAACGGACGCCAACAAACTGTAATCGATTAGCATACACGAATGTGTGAAATTGAACATTCATCCAACCCGTTTACGCTTCCGTTTGCTTTATCCATCCGGACATTTGACATTAAAATGTGGACTACAATGAACGCTATTGGCAGGATGTCTAGTATTTGGTGTTCCGATTTATCCGGGGCGCCAAGCAGATATTGTAGTCAACTTTTTACTGCTGTTAACAATTCAATTTCAACCCCGAGCATTTGGGGCGCATGGACGAACAAATTCGATTGATAATTTTATTACCGAACATGAAAGCTATTCAACCGAGGATGATTTCAGAACACAGCGACACACAGAGATCCACACAAAGAAGAGCCAACGAAGCCTTTGTCTTGGCACGGATATTACTTCAAGGGACAAATTGCGTTCTTTGTATAGCGCGTATCGTCACGTTGATTCGTCGTCAGTCGAAAGCATCAGAAGATACGCAGGTCGCTTTATCGCATAAGGAAAGAGTCCACGCTGTGCATAAGATTATCTTGCGCTGATTCAATTTTGATATCTGGTCTTTTAATTTTGTCGCCTTATTCCTCGTCTCTATTGCTTGAAGTTCAGGAAGATAAAAGTGAACGATTTATTGAAGAGAGAGAAAAAAGAAGCTTTCCATCTAGCATCTGGGAAGATTGCAATAATGCAGCGAAAAAAACAAATCTGTTGGTGACAAACAGTACCACCGTAAAGCAAACGCAAACGATCAACCGGAACATTCTTTACTGCAAACGGGCTACGGAGAAGGGGGCGTCACTGAATGAAAATTCTGTTGCTCTCTCGAGCGTACTAATCCGCTTGATTATGTACGCCATTACCACAGCGAGCTTTCCGGAGCCCTTCCTTTCATCCAGGGTGTAAGTGTGTACGATGGGTTATGATGTTTGTGATTTTGTCAAGCATAAACGACCGATCAAAATCCCACCAGCCAGACAGTCTCGGCGACAGCATCAACAGTACTCTTTCTTACACTGCCATGTCGCATAGACCGATCCCCGCACGATCATTGCCACCTCTGCCGTAAAGCGAATTTCGCATCGTTGGTGGCTGCCAACCGCTTTCGAACTGCGTCAACCGTAACGAATAAGTAGGTCTTCCCGAGGCCAACCCAACCTAACCACAGCTACCGCCAAGGATTATGTATGAAGTGCACAAAAGTTGTCTCATCATTTATAGCTTGAGCAAGAAATTTATTCATTAAAACTTATGAATCATTCTACGGTGACCCCGTAAAAACGCGGACGATATCCAACTGCGCTGTGGATTACTTTGGCGAAGTGCTGCAGCCAATCCCTGCTTACAGTCCGCACTGCGAATCGCATCGAGCTAATGGAGTAAAACCCTCGAGCACATTACCGGGCCCGGGGCCGGGAGATTTTGTTTGTGACGCCGTTTGGCTACAGCGACGATGCAGTGCCCACTGCATCCGTCCGGCTAAGGCGGTAGCGTTGATATTGAATTAATAAGCCGTTCGTGGAGACGTGGGTTGAAAAATGGTTCCACCGGGGACCGGTCACACGACACGTCTAGCTCAAGTCGTTCTACTGCAGCTGTCCAGTGCTCTTCAGTACGGGGAGGAAAAATATTGTTTTATGACTCTACCACTTGAGCTGCAGGGAAGCGTTGCTGGAAGAAAATGCCACTCTTTCCGGCAGAGATGGTACAGCTAATGGTGTCACTGTCATGAATAAATATCGACCGGTGTGCGGCCGCTTTGCAGATGTAACACGTAGCCAAACTCTGCTAGCAGGACAAGAAGTCGTTAGGCATCCATAGGCATAACTTTGCATTGATTTATCCCCAGCCAAGAAGCTTCCACTTACGGAGGAACGTTCTCGGCACCGTTCCCTTTCGGACGGTGTGTCAAATGTTGGCCCGAATTGAAATCCGTACCAAACATCAAAGTGGTTGTCGTGTTTACCAAGCGCGTGGTACAGTCGGCCGAGAGCAATAACGGCTGATGACGATCAGAGAAATCAGATCGTAGTGCGCTACACTGCGGCGGAACTACGGGCCAGTCAGTCGGCTCAAGGATAACCGGCGCCCGGGTGGCGAATAGGTGTGAGTGAGTTAGACGGTGCGGTGTGCTTGTGCTACCGCACAGCACAACGTCGTGTTCGAATGCGAGCTGGATTGCATGAAAATTGATACAGCGAACGCCACCACCACTACCATCGCCTTAACTCGCTGGGCGGAAGGTGTGACACTCAAGGGATGCAAAAGTTTGCGCTTGCCTTTGCGTGACGAAACGAACTACACCTTTTCCAACGATCTAGCGGACGACCTGAAGTTGATTAGGGCTATCAAATTTCGTTCCTGCCAGCGAATGACATTCAATATGACAGGCAAAATGAAGATAATTTCGAGCCTTTATGGATACAACTATTGCTGGGCCAAAGATAGAGGGAAGCTCCATTGAATAGTCATTTTCTTTAGACGCCTTGAAACGTCCCCGTACCATGGTTCAAAGCTATTCGATGAAAGTTCGTTTTGAAGCTCTTTCGTACTAAGGGACCCATATTATGAAGCACATCAGTTATCGTATTACACATGACCAACAAAACCAATGCTGCAAATGACATCCGAAAGCCATCCAAAAGCTGCGACTGCGGTTGGTCAAGATAAGCCCGTTCGGGAGCGCTCAGAACAGTCCTTTTGTGACGTGCCGATGACATCACCCTCACTCCTCATTAATTGGTCCTTATGTGCCTAGCGCCCAGCACTCGTTCCCCAAAAACGGGTCCCAAAGCACCATGTCAAAAGCAGTCATCACATCCAGCAATCTAATGACGACTCTGTCCGCCATACTCGATCCATCGCATCACTGTCGTCACATCAACATCCAGGAACGCCGGGCATGACCGGGATTTTAATTTTTAATCTCCTAAGCAGCCCGCTGGGAAATTTGGGTGCCCGCATCCATTCGGGCTAAATTCGTCGCAACTCCGGTTGGGCCGAAAGTTGACGCCGACAGTTGGATAATGCCACGCAATGTTGGTCGCCCGAGCTTCGATCCGACATTAAGGGATACACTCAATCGACGTTGATGAAAGGTTGCCAACTATTTTGTCGTGTCGTGTCATGAACATTAAAAACGGAAGGAAGGCCACCCGCAACTACCCCTCCGCAATCGGTTTTTCCAGTCTCCCAAAAGAATGAAACAAAAAAAACTTTCGAAAATTGGAATGTTGGAAGCGAGATAATTTTGCAAGCCCCCGTGTAGAGGGAAGCTCCGCTCGTCCGCTTCGTTGGTTGTGAAATGAAGTTCGGAACATTCTTCCCAAAGACAATACGTTTTCCACAATTTTCCCAACACACACACACCCACACCAGAATCCACCGGTAGGAGATTTGTGATGAGAACTTTTCGCCGAATCCACGGAGACCCCCGATGTCGGGCTCTTCTGGTGTGAATTACTCGTTCATTTGCCATAACTTTACATCAGACCCCAAAGGCGACCCGTTCCATTGCCAGAGCTTCCGTTCGGGCCACAAAATCGATCGGTTTCTTGGTCACGCGACAACGCTTCGTTTTCAGCGCGCTTAAGCCGCTTTGCAAACGGAAATGTGAAGAAACCCGAACGATTTAGGGGACGCACTGTTGCCTAGCGTTAGATTTTTCGCCACAACTTAGGATAGGAAGTTTTGCGAATCTTCTCCGAACCCTCGAATTCCTCCAGGAGCGTGGTGTGAAATAAAGTTCCGTCTGATATTTCACAGACACAGCCGACTCTGCTCATTGGGGTGGAATATTTTTCGAGGACAAAGGGTTCATGCTCGACCGCAGCATGTAGTCATTTATTCATATCCAACCGTTTACCTTCCCATCGTACCACCACCATCAGAGTGTGGTGGGAAAGTTCGATAAAAGCTCCCAGCCGTCTATACGTATACGTGTGCATCGTTTCATTTTCACACGTATCGGCATCGATCACACGCGTCGCACACGGTCGCTTTAGCCATGTTGCCCTCGATCAATAATGTACATTAACGTTTTCCAAACTAATCCGACGGCAGCATTGTACACTGCCACTACGCACACAATCGCCACCGCCGGTGTCGCGCACACACAACGACCTATTTGCGTTGCGGCAGGTTTTAGTGCAAGCGTTACTAACGGCTGCACTAAAATGCAGCCGCCAATGGCTAAGCATTTGCGGCCGTTAATATGCGTCAAGCTGTGGCTGCACCGACCAAGCAGTGAGTGTCACGTGGCGTACTCGATAAAATTGAGCTCATTGTTTCGTTCTCATTCCTTTCTCTTTCTTTGTTG
This sequence comes from Anopheles stephensi, assembly GCF_013141755.1. Taxonomy (NCBI): domain Eukaryota; kingdom Metazoa; phylum Arthropoda; class Insecta; order Diptera; family Culicidae; genus Anopheles; species Anopheles stephensi. The sequence continues at coordinate 61,705,069 of NC_050203.1, read as the reverse complement.
GTAATTAAACGAGCAGCCATTGTAGGGTGGGTGAACTAGAAGTTCAGGGGTTTTGAGTTGGAAATATAAATATAGAAATATTTATTAACTCTGTTTAACCTTGATCAAGGGTTCAATAGCTCCACAGATAATTTAAATGAGTTGTAGGCATTCCGAATGCTGTAGTATTGCTGCTAAGAGTCATCTTGATAAAATTATCTTATTTCTAAAAAGCTCATTAGATTGGCAATGGATATTCACGAAACTCCAAATATCCGCATGCCAAACCGAACCGTACGACGAGACCACCAAAACGTTTATTAGCACTCAGCGCGTGTAGATCCAGTTCTAAAGAACCTATGGAAAACCGGTTCCAAACAGTCACCACTTAAAAATAGGCAACATTTTAAAAGCTTCTGCATTTTATGGTTCAGCGCGACGCCCAGTCTTGAACCGCATCGGAGCGGAAATGTCCACCGATACTTACATCCGATGCCAAACACGCATCTTTGGCGATGAATACTAATGACTTGCTCCTCGTCCTACCCTACCCAAAAAAAAAGGACACAACATGACTCCAAAATGACCCAACTGTCGGGGTGTCGCCATCTTTCGCTTTACCTTCTTTGTTTTATTTCTCTCCACCTTCAACAGACACGCGTTGCAGACATGTCGGGCGGACTTTCAGTGTTTCGGTGCACACCCAGCCGCTACCGGAATCATGTACTCAAATTCAAACAGTAGAAATACAAACACTAATTCACCACTCAAACATAATAGTCGCTGGGCGATTCTGTTCGCGGTGTTTCAGGTCGTTTAAGACGCACAGACACAGGCAAGCGTACCCAGCCCAAGGTGAAGGTCGCTCGGCGTGGAGACCTCCGTTGCTCCGTTTCTTCAAATGTTCGCCCGTTTTGATGGATTTTATTTCTTCCGAAAGCACATCCATTTCGGTGTAGCAATTTTTTTGTTTGGTTTTGTTTCAACTTTGCCATCCATTCGCGCTTACGTAACGAAAAGTTCCGAAGCACCGACAATCGGCTGCGAAATGTGAGTTGGGATTTGGATTTCTCCTCGGAGGTAGTGTTGGAGCCACTGGCCACTTTCTTTTACTTTGCAACAATTTCCCCTGGTCCAAGGACGGGACGCAAGACGGGTTTGCGAGACAAGGAGTCGAAGGGTGCACCCTAGCATGCCTAATTAACTATCCACAATGCCAACGGCCAATTAATAACAATGCCCACGAATACAATTATGGTACCTTGTTGAAACACGGGAAGAAAAATGTGACCCGGTGCGGTTAGAACAATAGGCTCCATGGGTAAAACATCGAAGGACTTGGCCGGATACCAAGGACGATTCACGTTGCCAGGGTTGAGCAGTGATGATGGGCAAAGTTGCTGGTTTTCGCTGTTGCTGGGCCAGAGCTCGACGCAGTGATGGTGATGAAGTGACGTGCGTTTGAAATATCTGCTTCACTCCATTTCGTGGTGTAATTGTCTCGAACTAATCGAATCTCGAATGTCCGAAAGGTTTCAGCGTAGTTACTGTTGCTGCTCTTGCTGCTGTGGCATGACTTTCGATAATGCTAATTATGTGTGACTTTAGCAGCATCCAGATTTTGCGCACTCTCATTTAATTGATTGCTGTATAAATGAATTCTAGATTTTGATTTAAACGCTGTGCTACAAAAGCTCAGTACTACAGGGGATTGATATTTGTATCCTAATCTTTTTATTTGAATGAACCATCTCGAGGAGTTTTGAGATGCTTTTTTGAGTGAATTTTACCCATAGCTAACGACGGTCCAAACGGGATTCGATATCCTATCTTGTCGTGTGACCTTCGGACTGCCTCAAAATTTACAATTCACTAGTCATAAATCTTATCAAATTAAAAACAATATTTTACATCAAATAGCAAAAGCGAAAGCTAGCTGATAAATAGCTAGAACTGAATGGGAATTCATAGGACATAAAGCTTTCCAGGGCTCCGATGTTTGCCAAAACAGCTTGACGAATCAAGTTGTATTCAGCATAGCGAGAAAATAGCAGGGCGAAATGCAAGCCAAACAAAAACAGGAAACATCAGTTCTATGACAAGCGATCACAATTTTAAACTATTTGCATGCCAAGAACTTGTTATGCTCCATTTTTCACAAACCTCCATCTAGAACAATCGATCGATCGAACAACAATCATGCCTACTTTTTTTTGGAAAATTTTTCAACGGCCCGTACAGCTTAAATAATGGGCCAATATGAACTTTGAGCATTGGACCAACAAAACCAGTAGAAACTGTTGCGGAGTCCAAATAGGCATTTGAGAAAAAACCAGGGCACAAAAAAAAAAGCAATGATCGGTCGGTGTCCTAACTCACCACTTCACTAGTGCCAATAAAGTACACGACATTCTACACTCTTGGCAAACGGCCAGAAGGCACAGTTTGTGTGCCCCGATAAGGGAGCTTAAATTGAAGTGTAAATATTAGCACTGCTCCGTGCAGGTGAAACTGGACCTGGAATGCCCGGTCTCCAAGTACGGCTCCTTTTTTGCTACAACCCAACCTAAAACGGTGGGGGGTTGGAATAAAGTTACGTCACATTGGCCACCGACCCACCAATCGATGCATTGCACTCAAAGGGATCAACCGAGAAGAAAAGCTGTATAGAATCGAAAGGGCAACCAAGCGCGAACTGGACACGAACCAGTGCCGCTTCTCAAATCGCACCTTCCATCGCAGTTTGAACTGATTGTGCGGTACGATGTTATGTAAGCAAAGGACAAACGTGTACCCCCGAGTTGGCTTCCACCGGACTGATGACGGAGGTGACACTCAAATGAGCACCCACCATCATTCCATGCAGTACACAGCCGGCTTCTCTTGTGCTCACTCCGGCAGTCACACAACCATTTAGCAGGTGGATGAGAAGAACATTGGCAGGGAACGGATTTCTTGCGTCAAGTCACCTGTCTTGGAGAATAACAAGCTTGTCCAGGTGTCAAAACGGATATACAGCGTTTTACCATCCGTACCCATGCGGGGCCAAACCATGCGTGCGACTTTTCGCCAGAGAATTCCGTCCGTTGTCCGCGGTGCCTTTTTCCCTTTTTTCGGGGAATTGCTTGCTGCATCGCTTCCGGAAAACAACCTCTCCCCTCCATCACGCACACACGTGCATATACCTCTGCCGGAGGACAGAACCATCGAAATTTATGGTTCGTTAATTTCATTTGTGGTGGTGAAAACCCCGTTTTTCTCTCGCTGCTTCTTACATTCTCACGCTCCCGGCGAAGGATAACACTCTCGCAGTTATGGCGAGAGTGAAAATTCCCAGAGAAAATTCCTTCACCATTTGCCAACTGACAGTAGTAGGCCATGAGCAAATACTGTGTCGATATGTGTTTGTGTGTGTGTGTTTGAGTGTACGTTTTTCCAGTGTGTGTATGTGTGTGTGTGAGTGTGTGCGTTTGCACAAACTTTTCCATTTTTCCCGTCGTGCAATGACGAATCCTTGCGTGCCCAACTGGGACGTTTCGCTTATGTAACATTTTCTGCAAGCCGCAGCAAACCCATCCTCGATGACATCCCAAACAGGAAGTGCTTCCGAAACACGCGAAACTTAGAAGCTATAGCTCCCCCCACCATTTTTAAACCTCGATGAAGCTGCCTGGTTATTCAACTTGTGAGGAGAAACTGACTGGCATGATTCACCAGCCAGCCAGGCTTGTCCAGATAACAAAAGCTAGTAATACACACGACCAAATTTTCTACTCGTTTAAGGTGGTAAAATAGGTTCATAATTACCTTGTGCTTAGATTCGGGGACAAGACGCGGAACAATGAAAAGCCAGTCGTAAGGGCTCTTTTTGCCTTGGGAAGGATTCCGCCTCGCAGGGTTACTTTGCACGAAAACCTTTCACTATCGCGCTAGCCCGTCACGAATCTCGCCAAAAAACCACACGATATCGGGAAACCTTCTTTCCCGAATAATTCGATCAAACGGACACACGGAACCCGAGCACGGAAAACGGTCAAGAACAGCCAGGTGTGTCTTCAAGAACAGTGTCGGCGTCGGAATTTTAGATCGTTGTGTAACGCTTTCTACCCGTTTTCCTACTCAAGACTGGCGAAAGGATACTGACGTTTGCAGCTCCACACAAACTGACATGATATTAAGAAGGGAACAATAAGAAAAAAACGACGGTACGATTACGAATGTTGGATGTACTCTTGCTCAGTTTTCCATTGCCCAGCGCTGGTATACGCTCTTTTTCTCTCGCTCTCGGCATGGCGAAACGTTTGCTCTCCCGCTTCTGCATGTAGGATAATTTTTCTCTCGGAAAAAGGATACACACATCTGACAGCTGTGTCCGAAAAGGTGGCTGTGGTGCGCCTATACCCCGCTGCAACCAACCAACTACCTGTCATTTTTGCTGCTCAGAAGGAACGAAAGTAGGAAAGTCGGGCCATGGAAAAGCCGGAAGGCAGTAAAGCACGGCCGTACCGTGTGACACACTATACATTAGGTACTGGAAAGTTCAGCGCGTCATGGCGCCGACAGTAGCAGCACGTGAGTGTGTGTGCGAGACATGGTTGCGTATGGGTGAGTGTCGATGTTGGTAAGGAGAGATGATTAAATGCACCTCGCTCCCTCGCCGATGCACTATCAAAACAGGACTGCACGTTATGACACAGATTTGGCACCAGCAAGTCTACCCTGACGTCAACGTTACAAGGCCCCACTACCAGGACTCGCTACTAAGAACACGCGCTAGCATACACTACACAAACCGGGGACCCGGACATTAAATTAGCACAAAACAAGCACGAAACAAACTCTTATACAACAGTGCCGTGGTACAAGAACACAAGCGAATGAAATATTGTGTGACAAATAATGGAGGACAACACACTTGGCTTGCGTATTTTTTGTTCTTCTTCTCGGTCCCGGATTTTCCCGGGAAAACGCAAAAGTGAGTGAAAATTACGAAACACGCTGGAAATAGGTGATGGGTGAGATGAGGGTGAGTAAAATCAATAATCAATGCCTACTGCTGCTGGTTTTTCTAGCACGCGTTTCTAACGCGGCGTTCGATTTCGCTGTTTATTAGCTACCCCAAACGTGAGACAAGCCGCGGTACGTCTAGTGTTAGGACACTCTTTCACCTTTTGCTAGGTTTAGATTCAATCTACCGATTAGTACAAGTTACGAGCTAATCACCTGTGTGAGGACCACTATTAGAATAACCATCAACAAACAACAGAAAGGATTACGGGTGGATTTGGAGCGCTAGGAAACGGTAAAGGGATTCACATCCGTACATACCTTCGTTCGTTCTTTGTTGGAGTCTCTCCCTGACGGGGGGTGCTGGAATGTGCACGGCACTAGCACTCAGCCCTTTCTACTGATCAAAACAATCTCTTAACCACCACGAGACACCCCGACACGGGATGACGTTTGGAGCACTTGCGTATTTCGGGGGAAATGAAGCAAACAACAATCCACAGCAGCGCACGCCTGCTTTTGGGGTCGCCGAGGAAATTACACAATCGCACCGCTGCCGAGCTAGAACAGGCCCTTTGCTGGCCAAAAACGCTCCCTTCGCTAGTCTGCGCTGCACTCGCCCTTTGCACGCAGTTCCCGTTGTTTACACTGAAACAGCACGCGACAGAGAAACGGAACACGCCACACAACGGGGGAAGATTTTAATCAAATTGAGCCTTTCTTCACTTTTCAGAAAATGCACTCCAACTGCACCGTCGTCCGCGAAACGTATTATTGCAATTCGCTGCACTTGGACAACATGCGAACAAAACCCTGGCCCAGGTGGTTGGCAATGGAATTTCTCACCGTAGTGTGTTATTTTTTTTCTTTCCTTCCTTCTCGCTCTTTATACGTCAACTTTAGCACTTTCAAGCTAGAGCAGCTCTCGCGCAAGCACGTCCTCACGCAACGGCGGATGAATGAATTGTAGCGATGAAGAAACTGCGAGTTAAATGAATGCGCACGAGGCATGCGGTACGAAGCAGGGCATAGCAAGCGTCCATGTGCGTTGGGCGCAACAGTTCGATTTAATAATTTTAACAGTTTCGATTTGATTGCTGATGAAGATGTTTTGCGTAAAGTGAAGGAAGTTACGATGAAACAAAAATTATAATCATTTACCAACAACCAAACATGTATGAAGATAATATTTTCATTTTTATGCTTTGGCTATCAATGTTTGGTTTCCTTAAAATGTGCACATGGATATACAAAAATGGAATTATTGCTTTTATAATGATCAATAAATTGTATCATTTTCATCACACTATTTTTTATTTTTCATTATGTCATTATTATCAATATTTAATCAATTTATTTTTTAAAGATTCTTTTCGTTGTTCGTTCGAAAAATTGTGTTTTTTATATTCTGTATTATTTATTTCTAATAATTTTACTTTAAATGCTAAATGTAAATGTAAAACAAACATTACGATGCTACTATTTGTTAGCAAATTAGTTTGCATTTTATAAATGAACTGGATTGCCAGCCCCTGTCTCACGTTTTTTCCGAGTGCAGTAAAATATTCATTCATCCAAATGTCAATTCATTCATGCCTCGCCATCAAAACGTGGTCGGTGATTAAAGAACTGAACCTCTCTCAATAAACACACAGCCGAGCGGTCAAATTTGACGTATTTTTAAATCGAAATATCAAATGTGTTGGATAATATTATTGATTTCGCGCAAATAAGATGTTTTATGATGATAGAATAAACATAAAAACAGGTAATAATATTCACACTTTTTTTCACAGTAGTCTAGTAGATTCAAAATTCATATAATAAAATATAAGCGTAACCCCCTGAATTAAAGGAAAATAATCCTAGCACAGCATTTAAGGTTAAATTTCTGGTATGTATTTAATAGCTAACAACAACCACGTATCAGACGAATCAGAAATCGTGCATAGATTATACCATAAAGCAAAACGAAAAAAAAACTATGTGCAGTACCACCCATTAAGAGAAAAGCAATATAATTTACAGAAATAAAAGAAAGGTTTCAGCTTGCCTTACAAATTCGCGAAAATGGAAGGTGCGAAAACTGCACTCATATTTTACTCAACTATTTTCAAAGGGAACATTAGTAGATCGAACGATATTAGTAAGATCTTTTAACAGTATAAAACTATTGTGTTTAAGCATCATACATGAGACGTTCAACGATACAAATATACAAGTTTAATCTAAATCAGTATCGACGATTCATTAAGCCTTGAGAAACTTATTCTACGAGAAAGCGAATTATGATAAAAAAAATCCAACAATTAAGTGAAGTGTGCTGCAACACATTGTGGCGGTGTAAGTTAAACATCACGTAAAAAGCTCTCTGACCATGCGAAGCTTTCAATGAAGCTTTTGACCGATTGTTGACATCAGTGCGCCTAAAGGTAGACTAGCCGCACAACACAACAACATATCAAACACTTCTACACATTTTCGTAGCAGCATTTTTGATGCTCTTAGCGGTTGTAGCGCCTGATAAGTAAGTTTTTGATGCTCTTGGAATTGCTAAACATAAAGGTATACATTTTACTGATTTTTTGACATACAGAATAAATAGGAATCATAAATTGGTTGTTTTTTAATCAATCACGCTTTTTGATATGTAAAATATACAGCTGACATTGAAAATGGTCAGCAACTCCAAAACAATGCGTATCATGGCGCCAGACAACCCTCATAAAAACATCCTTAACGCGCTCAACCCTCCAACCCCAAAACATGTTTATTTTTTATACCTCTGGTTGCATCACACAAGTCATCCTCAGGCCATGTCATCGACAAATTAAAAACTAGTTACGTAGACAGCTCCAAAAAAAAAAAAACACGTCACAGAACCTGTTCCAAATTTTCAATTAATAACCATTTAGCTGCAGCTCTCGTTCGTTAATTCTGCAAACATTAATTACGACTCTCTGCTCTTTGTATTATAATGCTCTCCTTTAAAGAAGGATAAACAACTTGCGCATAAATTGATAGCTCTCTCATTTTGTGTCATACTTTAGGTCGCAAAACAAATTTTGAAGAAAATAGATTAACATAAGCTTCTTGCACTTACGGTGGCGTTTCGATGTGTGTCATTTCCACGGCAGTCATTTTTTCCGGCTTCCTGATGAAGTAATCTCCCAACCGTTTTCCTTGGCTGGTACTGGCACTGCCGTTGATGGTTGCACGATCGGCAGACAATCTGTAACACTGATGCACGTTTACGTTACTGCACAACACACTCGCTACACTTCACTTCGCAGCAGACAACTCTGGTGGTGTACACTGTGCTGATAAACAAAAAAAAACCCGGAGAATTTCACATTAACCTTCAAGCATTGTGCAGCGCTTTGCCTTCGAAAATAAACACAAAAACACGAACACTTGAGGCCGGCGCCGGCTCAATTCGGACACGGTTTTGCACTACATTCACGTGAGCGAGAGACACACTCACTACTGATGGGCATATGTGCACTACACTTCGCAGCTTCAGCTTCACCAAGAACGTGGTGGAAATATTATCAATTTTTGTAGACACTCGATCGCTCACTCAGGACTCCTACCAACAGCGAAACTCGTCCGAGAGAGGGAGGAGAGAAAACATCGCTACATTACCTCATCTTACGAGCCCTCCTTTCTCTGCACGTTCATTAGTGATAAAAGCTAATCATAGGTTGCACGTGTGTCAAGCATCAGAGCGCTCCTCCTGCCCCGATGGCTGTACATGCCCATGAGGGTTTACAAATAGCGCATAGCATTGCGGCAAATCGCGCCAAGCATTCGTACATTTGCTTGATGCAATTGGATCGTTATGCTGATTTCACGTATCACTGAAGTCACAGGCCCGCGGACAGACGAGAAACACGCGCTCAGACATCTGATGGATGAAGGTGATCTCCGGGAGGACGATTCCCCGAGTACGAATAGCGAAACCTGTTTTTAGGAAAAGCCTCTCGTGAAGAGATGGATGGACGGATAGATGAAGGTTGTTTTGCCCGTGTCTGGACCAGCTAGCAGCAACTGCATGACTGGCGGGTCTTGCAGAGCTTCGAGGTCTCCAGAGCGATCGAACGAACGAACGTGTTGATGTGACTCCAACAAAAACAAGAAGACCGTGTGCAACGACTCCACAATGGACGCTTGCATGTTTCGGTTGTGAGGCTTCAAAAACTACCGATTTTGGTCTGAGTTCGTCACTTGCTTCAAATGCTGTGTTTCAACTAGTTGTACAACGTACAGTAACATCGTAGCTAAGGTGTAAGTTGAACCATCAATCATAAAACTCTACACTAACTAATAGCCCTTTCCAGCTACCATGCGGTGCTCAGTAATCTCACAGATTAACAATCCTTTAATGCCTGCCTCTTCATCTCTCCAATGAGGCCCCAACCGACACTACACGGTTCGCATGATGAGTTTCGGGAATCCCGCCGTCTTACGGCAAATCAACCGGTTTTCAAGGTGCAATCCATAAAAACCACGCTCCCCACGATTCCCTTGGCACACACACACACACACACAAAATGCAACGCCTGCATTCGCTCGCTAGCCGCCGTTGTACCTTTGCATTTGTAGAATTTGTCTGAGGTAAGTTCACTTCACTTCGATTGCTGATAAGGCGTACAGTGCTGCATTTCCCGAACAGGAACATTCCACTTCGCACTAACTTTGTCTGCTTCGCCGATCGGTAAACGATCAGGAGTGGATGGATCAATGAAGGATTTTGTTTGTTCGCCTGAGCGAAAACACCTGACACGCGGAATGTTGATACAGTTCCTTCTATTATAGGTTCAATGTCGCCGGGGGTATCGGGGGACCTATTCATCTCAACGCAACAACATTGTTTGAATAGAAAATGTTGATCAACCGAGCGGGATGGCAGTCAGTGTCGGGATCGCTATCAATTGAAATTTATGATGTTTTGCACTGCCTTTATTACTGGATATATTCAAAGAAGTAGTATATTCATACGCTGCAGGGCTGTCAAACTTCACTCTGTGGAGCATTAAATTGTCATTTTGCTTATTTCTGGTTCGAGACGATTTTATTGTTTTGAAGATGGAAAATTGCTCTGGGAAGCTTTTATGCGTTTGGTTCATATAAAAATATATAGCTCATATTAAAATTGTATTTTTATATTCGTTAACTGTCATAAAAATAAAGGAAAAGGATTATTTAAAGGCAGTTATGGGATGGTGATGTATTCCAAGAATAATGAGCTCACGCTCCCATTTAAGCTAAACAATCGCCTCAACTGCGAAATAACACATTGCAAATGCTTCTACATCATTTATGCGCTAATTAAGGATCGTAAAACATCATAAAACTGTAAATAAATGTTTAAAATCTTTCAAAAGCCCTCATAAATTTTTATTACACAAGAAGAGTAATTAGAAGGGTGATTTTGTTTAATTCCAATCGTTTATGCAATAAAACCTTCATCTTCCAGATATGTTTGCTCTTTCCAGATATGTGGGTCAACTTCAGTTTGTTTTATTTTAATTTAAATCCTGAAAAGTTAAAAAAATAACTTGGCTTTGACAACCCTGCCATCATCACGTCCCATCGAAGATAATCGTTTGAAGACGGATCTAAATTAAATCTAATCCGTTTCATCCCAATTCCCTTCGCCTGACCTTACTTTCCGGACAGCATCATAGTAAACAAAAATTCATTTATTCACCACTCCACTTGCATAGTGCCAGAATAAATAATAAAAACACACATCCCACCGAAACCTCTCGAATTGTCATCGAATGAAGAGCCACTGGTTCCTCTCGAGTGGATAATTGAAGTGCTATGGCGACTGACTATTTGTCGAATGCATTCAATAGAGGCGAAAAGTGCTGATCACACAGCGAAAATAGACGAATAAAACCTGATGTTTGCATGTTTGTTTACGTCGATGTTTTGATGTAAAATGGAAAATAACTCAGCAGTTAAGGTCGGAAGGTTTGAGGAACATTCGCCCGGCCGCGATCCGGACCTTCCAAAAGGCAGCATCGAACTGTAAGTAAACGAATGGCTCTGTCACTCTCTCACACTGCTCGGGACGTGCCGGCACATTTACGACGCGATTTGATGCTCAAGTGAATATTCTAACTAGCTCTCGGCTTTGCGCACTTGCACCCTTCGGAACCGCCTAATCTGATCTGTGCGATCCGATCGCGATGCGCAGGAGTGTGTGCGACCGTGTGGCTACGAAATAAGCCGTTTCCGTTTTAGACCGATCTCGGCGCGATATGCAATGAGGGTTTGCCTTTGATTCCCCATGATGAACAACAATTCGTTTGGTGGTGATCGCAAAGGGTATGATGCCATGTTTTTGCTGGTCGATCGCAGCATCACCATCGGTTACACATGAGCAAACACACCGTTGGACAGTGACCTATTTGAACAATGGCTTTCGGTTGCGTCGCACCATTCCACCACGGCACGTTTCACTCCTTTCCACTCCAATTCCAACCTGTTTCTTCGGTTGGGACGGATCGCGCACTCCCTTCGCCGCGACGCACCACAAAACACCAAATCCCAAATTCAACAACTCCCACTAACACACGCGCGACTACAAAACACGCAAATCGGCCCACAGCACGCTACCCAACAGCGGCTACAACACACTTCACGAAAACGCAAAAAAAAAATAATTCCCCGGTCACTCCGAACAACAAAACCACCGGCACGCACTTCACACTGTGCTCCTATCGGCGTGGAGCGGTTTTACGTCAGGACGAAAGCACGAAGGTACCCGCAAAGCGAAACAGCAACTCCTTCTTCTGTACGGTGGTGGAGCTTACAACAGCTCTGGGACGAAACGTACCCCAGACGGACAGAAGGACGGACGGACGGTGAACGCGGCGGAATGGAATGTCATAAATTTGATGTCGAAAAATAACCGAAAAGAAAATGAAATACCACCACTAAATATTCCCGAACGTGAGGCGCTTGGTTTGGCGAAGGAAGAAACAACATCGATCGTAACAAATAATGTTAAAACCACTGCAACACACCGATCTCACACGCGTCTGGAGAATTTCACGGCAGGTAAGACCGATAAAACGGACTAGGATGGGTTCGATTCGCGATCGCGCTTCAAATCTGATTCGAACAGCATCGAACGATAAACGATAATGAACGCAGAGCGAGACCGACGGTCGAGACTTACCGCCGATCGGGGTCGGTTGAGTTGAGTGATGGCACAGTGGTACACGAGCGAGAAGGAGATTGGACGATGGCATGAGTGAGTTTTAATTTTAAATGTTAAACCCATGTGTTTCAGTGTTATTAACTCTTTTGTGAGTAGCTATAGTGAATTTTTAATTTTAAAATTAGGGAAATTTATTTATTTTTATTATTTTATTTGTATGAAATCACTTTAAGCCTTTTTTCAATGTAAGCAATACGGTCAGGCCATTCTTAATGAATAAAAAAACACTGTGTGTAAACACTGAATTTCATAAACATACATTGAATAGAGTCAATTTTCTATATTAAATTTTTTTACTAACAAATATTAAATTTTTTTCAGCTGGTAAAGGGGGCGGTCCGGTGATCGAGGCGATAACGGTGCCGGTCTTCACACGGCAGGACCGTGGTTTAAATCCCATCAGGACTGCCACTCCGTACGTAGGGCTGACTACATTACTAAGGGTAAAATAAAGTCACAGAAAGCCAGAAATGGCAGGCCGAGACCTCTCGAGGATGTAGTACCAAGGAAGAAGAAGAAAAGGTGAAGGATGGTGAACATTTCCCAAGTACTCAATTTCCCTTCCAAGGATCTATTAGATCGGAAAAGAAAAATTGTTTCACAGATTAATACAACTAACTTGAATTTTAATATCGATCATTTCGCGGTTCATTTATAGATGCAGATTAAAATGCAATGCTTACAATAATTAATATCAGGCTGCCTGTTTCAGAACATTTGACATCTCAATTATCTTTTGCTTCGCAATCTTTACAAACTCTTCAATCGCAATCAATGCAGGTACCTTAATGTTGGTTGATTCTCTTTTTTCACTCAGATCTAACAATAACATCTTCGTGTAAGTCTTCATGGTCACAGCCAATTAACATTCATTAGTGTGATTATCAAATTTCTATCCACTGTTTTAAAACACGAATAATGTTGTCCCTACGTAATCGTTCAGCCGTCTAATGCGAAGAATAGAGCAGATTGCTTGGGTAAATATGTACCTGTAGTGTTAATTGTCGACGAAACTACCGAAATTAGTTCCTCGATGGCAAAGAGAAATGTGTGTGAGATTGGGACGAAGCTTTAAATCAATGGTAGACTATAAAGTGAAAATATTACAATGACTGCAAGGATTTTTATTACATAAGTGTTAGAGTGCACAAAATAAACAGTCAAGCAACAACAGTATCTGTTTAAATGAATAATCTATTTAAATATAAATTACTACTTAAGTATATGTTCCATCTGAAAAAAATTTATGACTTGGTTTTTTTAATTTTGCTCTTGTTATTTGAATCGTGTTTGGGGCGGTCCGGTGGCCGAGGCTCAGCGGCGCCGGTGTTCACACGGCAGGGCCGGAGTTCAATTCCCATCCAGACCGCGTCCCCGTACGTAAAGCCGACTATTTTACTATGGGTAAAATTAAGTCACAAAAAGCCAGAAATGGCAGGCCGAAATCTCTAGAGGTTGTAGTGCCAAGGAAGAAGAAGAGAAGTAGAATTGTGTACCAATTCCTACAATTTTTTTTTAAACAAAAAAATCGTTTTTTAGTAATACTAATTGAAAAATGTTCTAATACAATGCTCGATTAAATTATCAGCACGATCGGTACGCAATTAATATCTAACTGCCCCTTCTCAACCGTTTCAAACATGTAAGCAACTAATTGCATACATTTAGGGGCATAATAGAAAGTAATTATACGATTAAAATTTTCAAACAAATATGCATCCGCTGAATATGTAAATTGTTCGTGTCCAGCAGAAGGAAGCTACATGTAATCTATTATAAACCTATATTTTATACAAAACCCTAATGAAACCATCAGTTTTACTTTAACGTTGAAGTCACTTCCATCACATCGAATCAGGTTTTTTTTTCTATTAGGTCTTTTTCTGAAGCATTTTATCGCGACCAACATTTGTCTCTCTTGAGCCAAGGAGTATAACAGGGCATGTGATATCTTCCCTTACAACATGAAAGAGAATGTCAGATAGGCCTTCTCTCACCAGCATAAAAAGCATAACAGAGCATAGGAAAGGCTATGCTCTGCCCTCGTCAAAGCGAGTGGTAGCATAATGTGAGACAGACAGGCGAAATGCTGTTCATCCTAACGGACCTGTTGCTGATGTGGAATGAATTCAAGCAGGAGTGTTTCTACTGGATTTATTGAACTAGGTTTTAGTTTGCTATTTTGATTTTAAATTTGTTTATTGAGGCTTTGTTCTTAAAGAGGATATTAGGTATTGCTCAATAACTTCTATTTGGAATAATATATTAAGCTTTCAAGAATCATCAAAAAAATTTACATATTTTATGGAGTACGACAGCTATGCCTGGGGCCTGCCATTTCTGGATTTCTGTGACTTGAATTTACCTTAAGCAACTTTCATTTTCAGTCAGGAAATCGAAATTAAACGTTCATATAAGGGGTTATATGGCAACATGAAGAGGAAGAATTTTAAAATCATTCTTAAAATAGGGGATACACTGTCATCTTGCAAAGTAAATATTGCTGATTTAATGTAAAATATTTGAAAAATTCTCATTAATGCACTTTATCTGTAGACTTTTCATGTAATGTAAAAGTAGATGATCACCTTGCTTCACCACCTGATTCAAAACAACACACACACACCCACTGCGCCAAAGTGTTCATTCGACCAAAACGTACATTTTTTTAAGCCGCAAGTGCTGTGCACTGGTATGAGTACTGTCGGAACCTCACATTGCACAGTAGAATAGGGTGTAAATTTTTTTTAGCTATTTTACTAACCCGAAATAATAGAAAAATATGTTATGAAACCGTTTTTCTTATTTTTGTAGCGATTTTAAAATTAAATGTGCTCATCAACAGATTCATTTTACATTCAAATTACGATGCAGATGGGTTAAATAATTATGCTGCTCAAAATTATCAATGATCAGAAAACAACGAAATTACAAGTCACCGCTCAAAGTGTAAAACAATGTAATCTAGCAGAAAAAATTCATCAATTGTACTTTGACAAGATATGGTAAACGCACCCACACAGTGCTACCATACCATCTATACTGGCCCGCCATGCGTTGGTATTGTATGCTACGATTGTTGCAGTTTGGCGTTACAAGCGTACAACTGAGCTAAGCGGTGCGTGCGCCTGTGTATAGGACGGCGAATTCCAACGCAACGATAGTTAGTAGTAGAAAAGTGATAGCCCGCGACAGTCAAGGTGAGTGCGCAAGCTGTGAATAAGATTGTGTTCTGGGTGGTTTTTCTCTGTTGCTTATACGGTGAGTGAGGAAAGATTTGCTTACGCACCGGCTCATTTCGACACGTTGTGATTGGAGGTTGGGTCTTGGAACTTATGGTTGTCAAAAAAAAAAGGAAGACAAACAGTCCATAGATGCTTCAACTGCTAATCTACTTACTGTAGCACAAATCTTCATTCCAAGAAGTCATATTCTAAGACACATCCGGTTCCAAGAACCGCAATCTTCAAGTGATCGTGTTCCGGGCACTTCCAACGTGGCGCGATTTGTAAATTTTCTGTCCATTGTTTGCCAGCTGTAACGTCATCGCCGCTGTCGTTCATGCTTTTCCGTATCAGCATGTTTTTGCGTGCGTGAGTTTGAGCGAATGAAAGGGAGCTAGCGCAGGGAACGGTCGCGAGTTCACGCAAGACGGAGATGTTCGTGCAGCACGAAAAGGAAATAGCACAGACGGGTGCCAAACCGAGACGGCCGGATGTATCCCGCTGGAGGTGGTAGTGGTGCAACATAAGCAAGCAAAGCATGAACCGGTCCCTTGCTCCAAACCGGGCATATGGGGGGGATGAAGTGTTGCCTACTCCCCCCCCCCCCCTCCAAGCAGCAAGGAACCAGCTTCGGCATCCGAGCGATAGGACGGACGGTTAGGTCGCGAAGAAAGTTTACTGCCCGGGAGCAATCTGGACTACTTTCAATCTGCTCGCTGGCGACGGCGGTTGGTGCTTTCCTAGTAGTTGCGTCTTCAACTTCCAGTAGTCTTCAGTTCCCGCGGTGACGGTGGTTTTTTGGTGTTTGGTGCCGTTTGTTAAGCTTTATTTTATTTTACACAACCGTTAGAGACATTGCAGTTTAGTTTAACAGTGTCCACCAACTGTGTCGTAGGTAAAAAACAAAACATCCAGCAACGTAAAAGGTTAGTAGTGTGGCCACATCGAAAACGCTAGAAATCGTTTCCACGGACCATTCCCGGATCTTGGGTACGGATCCGGTTTCGCTGCAAACCGGATAAATAGGTGCTGCACCGAGCAAAACAACCACGGCCGGGCATGAAGTTACTGGCCAGGTGAAAAAGTGAACGTTTCGAAATTGTGCCCCAGCGATGCCAAAAACCGCGTTCCATTGCGGGGAAGCTCGGGAGATTCCAGCTCCACAAAGTTCCAGGTGTTTCTCGATGGAGTGTGTGTATACCGCGCAGTGGCTTTTAAATGCCGTTATGCGGTGGATCTTAAAACGATCGGATGGGTTTGGCCTGGAAGTAGGCAACAGCATCATGATCAGACTTTAAGACGATCTTAAACGTATTTCACCAGCGAGTACCTGGTACTGGTAACACGGTCACGATCGTGGTAGAATGCAAACAGACCGTGGTAGCCTCCTCGGCTATAGTGGCAAGTGCAAGGTCAAACGCGATGCGGTGCATTTATCGCTTGCTTCGTACGGTTGTCATGTCCATATTCTTGCTTGCCTAATTTACCGTTTGCAGTTTGCTGCAGTTCGATCGTTGCACACGATCGTTACGTAAGGTTTCTTATCGTACAAACTGAAGTTCACGAGTGCGCAAGGTTAACGTGATAGCGTTATAGGTTGCACACGGTTGCAGCTTTGGTGGCGGTACAGTTTATTGGAGGTTTTTTTTTCTATTGATTATAACATTTGTTGTTCCAGCTGGAATATTAATGTGCTGTGCGTGAAGATTGGGGGCCACAAATATCAGGAGGAATTCTACCAACTGGGTGTACTAGAACTAATGAACGCGTTTAACGATTAATCATATTTTAGTATGATGAAAGTCTTCCAAGTATTTAAAGGCTGGTCACTTATTTCAGCACTAATTTAATTTTGCAGAAACGATTTTAGTTAAATTCATGAATTATGTTTCGTATATTAATTTAATCAATGCCCTTCCACCGTAATAATCTCGTTCATTACCTCCATTACTCTTCCAGATGCTTTCCAAACTCGTCATTATTTCGTGCCTGGTGGCGGTGGCCATCTGCGAGTCGAAGCTGAAGGTGGAAGTGGTCAGCGTACCGGAGGGCTGCACAACCAAATCAAAGAATGGCGACATGCTGACGATGCACTACACCGGCAAGCTCACCGATGGAACCAAATTCGACTCCAGGTAGGCCTCCAGATACAGGGCAGACAGTGTGCTGGGGTGACACTAGCATTCAAGGGGATAGCTCGTGTGTGTGTGTGTGTGAAGAAGAAGAGAAAATGTGTTAAAACCTACCTACGCCAATGGTCTAATTATGTCAACGCACCATGCTTTTGGCCTGTGTGTGTTAAGTGAACCCTAGGAAAAGTTAGACCCGGAACAAATGGTTGGTGTAATGGGTACCCATTGAACGCGGGCTTATCGCGGCGGATGCATTCGCCTGGAGGGGGGGGGGGGGGGTGTAGCGAGGAAAATTGATGCCGACCGTCCAGACGAACGGTGTCCACCTGACACGGTAACATGCAGCTGATAATCCTTTGGTCCCATTTTTCGCCCTCCGAAAGGTGCCGACTGTGGTACAAATTTTGTCATTCACTTTTAACTCGTGACCACCGATTTACCATGGCTCGAGCGCGTCTGTGTGTCGAACTCCCTGAAACAGCCTTTACATGGAAGGCTGCCTGAGGCCATACATTTTACAATTTGCCATAAATTACCAACTCTCAATAAAGCTTTTCACGCGCGCTGTTGAATGGAAAACCGCATTGCGTACGCCAAACGTGTCTGGACTGGGGACTGGTCGCTGGTCTTTGCTCAGTGGACGTCCCAACAATGGTGCAAACGCTAACACGAAGGTTGCTCTGTAGGTGCTGTGATGATGTGGGCCTTTAACATGTTATTCTGATGCTTATCTATGAGTTTTGATTTATTGGTCAAAGGCGATAACAGTGTCAGATTAATCAATTGTCTGGATTCTCTGACCTGATGCACTCTTTTGGAGCTTAAAAGTACATATTTACTTAAATTCATTTTAAAACTTTCAAATTACAGAATTTTCCACAATAATTACGGTGACATGCTTCGAACAAGTTTCCACCATAAAAAGACGCATCCACAAGACGCTTGACGGTGTCACGAGAATGAGCGATTTGACCTCATCATTTATGAATGAGCCTCAAACAGCCCTGAGGAATCTGCAAGCGGTGGGAGTGTTTTCCGCTTAAAAAGAGCTCCGTCAGTGGTGGGTACCATCCGTAAAACGATTTATGGCATCCCTCGCGAGAGTTTGGCCATAATAATGCTACTGGCCTACCAGCTTTTTGTTGCTCCCCTCCATCTGGCCCAACGAGCGAGACAGATTTGTTGTGGGAATAGCACATTTTCTTGAGTGACTGAATTTTCCTACGCTACGCACCTGACTCGGAAGGGTGATGGCATCGGATTTCGGAAACCCCCACCGGTAGCGCTCTTACGAAAGAACGCTATACACGGGGTAGGGAAAACGGAACAAGCGCTTCCGATACCCGGTGCGAGCTCCGGTGCGTCCGTCAAATTATCATTCTGTTGGGGAGAAGGGTCATGGAGATGGTGCAGATATGAGCATTGTCTACATCGGAAAAGGTATGACACGATTGAACGGGTCTATCAGAAAAGTGAAACCGATCGTTCGTATGAATAAGTCTGCCAATGACAGTGTCGTTCTTGTGGAAAATCTTAATTGTGCGATGTTGTACGCCCGTACAGCGTACTGGAAATGTTAAGCTTCAATGACTAAAAAGAGTACATGAGATTGTCCCAACATCAGCGCTCTAACTGTGCGTGACAGATTACTAACTCTTTTGCGATGTTTATACAGAGTTTTATGAAGAGAAAATTAATGATTTATCCAACGGCTAAACACTTTCAAACGCTAGCGGCACATTTCTTTCATCCTCCGGAGGACATACTTTCTCATCGTTACGTTCTGCGGCAAACCTGAAAGCATGACGCCGTTCCGTACTTAATGATCGCTTCCCATCACTATTCGAGCACACGTAAAAATTGAAACATTGTGGCGCGAAGGTTGTCATTAAGCCAGACTGGCTCATAAAATCCCCCAACATTTCTTTATTACGTAAACTCCCGTACGCAACGGTGCCAAACGCTAATTGCGCAGATTAGGGTCAATATTCCGGATATTCCTGTGCGGGGCTGTGATGGTGCAGAAGTTGTCTTGGGACTTTCAATTAGATGTGTGTATGCGCGCATTTTGGGGCCGGCATACGATCGCGTCTCGTGGCGCATGTCGTTAATGCAGAAGTAATCACCGATACCTCGTTCCGGTTGCGGATTGTCGTATTTTTGTGCATGCCTGCATGCATAATACATCTTCCATTGAATGCATAACGATTTTAAACGATCCTCAACGACACTAACAAGCACAGGTGGAAAAGTCCAAGTAGGCGCTACTTGGATTTGGCTGCTTGCCGGTACGCAACTAGCTGGCACGTCCAAGCAGCCAGCGAAGCCGCTCTCCGGTGCAGCCTTTCAATTATTCAAACTATCTGCCGGATAATTGAAGAGTCTCCACACACATTCCCGAATGCATTCCAGCTGAAACATGGCACATGGTTTTAGTACCGACGTGGTATTACGTAAACGGTGGCCTAAGCACACCTGCGGAGTTTGGAAGCGCGCGAGCTTTAAGGTTTAACTCTTTGGCGTATCGTTATCGGTCCAATGGTCCTAGCGTGGCAATCTCCTACAATCGCTCAGCGATTATTTGTGACGCTTGCGGTAAACATAAGCAGGGTAGCGCCACCCCGGAGGAGGGGTTGAAAGAATTGGGGAATGTTTTGCTAACACCCGTGCACTGGGGACTTTCACTTCCACAACATTTTACTAAAACTGGAGGTTTGAAAAGGCTTCACGAGCGTTTCAGTGATGGCGCCTGCAGAAACGCACCACTAGCATTAAAAAAAAAACACCCCACCGCACGTTAGGTGACGTGTTTTACATTGCGATTAACGCATGGAGCGGTAAGAAAAAAGCCAAACTGTCGCTGTAATGAAAAAACCCGCACAAAACGTGAGCCAGCCGTGCCGAGTGCTTCCGTTGCACACAAAGCGAAGACATTCCTCCAAACGCAGAGATAGAAAGTTTGTTTAGCTGTTTGTTGCTTTTTTTTGTTGGCTCCTTCCTAGGACTCGTGGCTCCCGTGGCAGTTTTCGCGCATTTCACCAGTCTAGTATTGGCCGTCGCGTCTTGCCTTTACCGGCTCGTCCAGAGGTCGCGGATTAAATCGTGTCCGGAAGGCGAGACAACCGAGCCAGCGCATGCTCGATCGTTGTTTTGCAGTGCATTGAAATAGAAAGCCATAATCATGCGCCGTGCTTCGTGATTCAGGAAGAAGCACCACAAGAAGGCAAGGTGGAGGAAAGAGAAAAACAGTCCAAAGGAAGTGAAATGCATGTTTTATTTCCCGCCAATTGCACGTGGGAACTGTCCAAATGTCTAACAATAGGAGGGGGGGGGGGAACAGAGCATAGGGAAAGAAGAGACGATGCAAAAAAACAAACATGATGAGCACATTCTGTTGCAGCTGCGATAGGCGCCCTACCGAAACTGCAAACGGAGCTTCGTATTTGCTGCTTGAAGTACTACAACTATCCGGAACCGAACTCTCGCCTGGTGGTTTAAGGGGGAAGAAACTATTCGCTAGGGCGAGTGAGGGAAAAAATAGTTTTGTTTAATTGTTGAATGCACCCTTTCATGTAATGCAGCTTGTGCAAATAGACGTGTTCGGCTTTTACATCATTGATATGGTTGGTTGGAATATTTGAAGCAATGCGTTCATTACCACCTGATTTGCTTAGGAAACAATGCTAGAAACAAGGTAGATTATGTTTGTTTTTTATATTTTATTACGGTGCAAGTGCAAGGCAGATGAACAGCTTTGCTGGTATGGCGGTGTATTGCCTTCCTGAGTTTTCGTGCCTTCCGGAATGCAGAAATCAACGTCAATTCAGTAAGGCACGATCTGATTTCCAACATTCCATCTTCGGTTCATGTTATGTATAGCTTGAGCTCACCGTCTGGGTCAGGTAGGAACATATAATATGAATGTGAACACGACACAGGTAATCGGACAGTGAAGAGTTGATAATTCAGATTTCATTTCTAAAGGAGTCTCTCTGTCTCTTCCTGTCCTAACGACCTCTTCGGTCATGCCTGCCAGAACTGGCTTACTGAGCTTAATTTTTAATAGTTTAATAGTCAGTTCTCACTACGGGGGGAGATTTTTATCACGGTCCTGCCTTGGGAAGACATACGCTGCTGATGCTTGAACCACCGGGATACCCGGTTCTGTACTGCAGTATATAACATTCATACACCTTACATGGAAAGCGTAAGGATCACAAAGCTTCTTCAAAGCTATAGCTTGAAACTATAAGTCGAGGGTCAAATCTCAAGAGGTCTTGGTCTACCAGCACTGGTTCCCTGGAGTTAGTTTACCCGATGATGAATAGTCAGTACTACGTATGAGATTCAATACCGGTTGACCCACCAGTTAATATCAGCGCCAAATACATTGACCCAAGACATACCCAAAGGATAATCTATTACAGAATTAACAGATCTAAGCGGTTTAAGAGGCATATTGTCATGGGATTTTATCAAGAAGCTATGAAGAGGCCTCATAAAGTAATGCATCCAGCTCCCTAAGGTATGCAAAAGCTCGATTAATAAGAGTTCCAAATTAAAGCTTTGATCGTTGAACGTTTATTGTGTAGTAATCTTCAGAATTCTGGAGAGGTTTGTACCAAGGAAGCAGGATTGAGCTAAGATATTATTTAGGTAAATTAAGTCTTCAAAGGCGGCAAAATCTCTTGATGACCAAAACCAGGAAAAATTATCCTGAATGACCACATGAACTTTAAACTTATAAGTCACTTCGATGGACATATCAAGGAGAAGTTTTCAAATTAAACCAAAACGAATTATCAAGTTCGAATTATTTAATTTTTACTTGAAAAGTGCTTAAAAGTATTTTGTTTACTGATTTTAATATTAATGCACCATTATGGAGATTATGGAGATGAACATAATCTTCTAAGTGCATTAACTGCACTTGAACCACTTAAGCTGGGTCTTCTTTGCTTACTGTACTTACCCATTTTACCACTTAAGCTTAATGTACTTCTCAAGACAAAAAGGTGTCCAGCTACCAAACCAACGTTCTGTAAGATTTATTGTAAAAAAGGCCCCCCAAACCACCATACCACAGCACAAGGCTCAAGTACACACCCACACACACCACTCCCAATGGTCAATTTGAAAATTAATCCGACTTATTCGAGAGCGACACGGAAGAATGTCATTTACGCCGTCGGTCGGTAATGGCACCGTGTAGCACTAGTACACTGGTGCAGCATAAAAAAGGACCTCAAGAAGATCGCAATGTCCTGTGTGCGCCTTATGGCGAACGAGCGCAAAGTATCGCAACCGGTGTTTTAGTAGCACTTTAATGTCACCCGCCCAGTAACATGTTTATTATTCATGTGGGCCGAACCGGGCGCGAACAGTGACCAGGATATTGTAGCAAATCCTCTAGCGGGCCGACAAGACAGTGAAGAAAAAAATCTTCCCAGCGAAAAAATAAATACCCGTGCCTTGTGTAAGTGGAGCGAAAGAGTTTTGCAAGCGAACGAAAATCGCGAAAACCACGGGCAACACGATCCCAGATGCAGAGCGGGAGGAATTGTCTACGAAGCGGTCGCGATGAACGACGGAGATTCAGGAGCCCAACCGAGGGGATGGTTCGTCGCTCGTCCGTCCGGTTAAAGGAGCCTGGCACGAACATTGCTCAAGCGTCCGGAAAATGGGACATAATGTGGAGAGGCCGCTTTGCTAGCCTTTTTTTTGCTGTTTTTCCGGCCACAGCACGTCGGTGGTTAGTGTGCGTTTGTACCATCCACCTTGCCGCAGGAGCTATATGTTTTTATCGTCCTCGGGGACGAATGGTCTCGCATCAGGATATCAAGTTTTGTCATATTGCAACCCCTCGAAGGCGTTGCGTAGGGTAGTGAGCGAACACCACCGTAGAGATGGTGAGTGGGACGGAAAGCGAACGAGCGGATAAAAACGGTAGAAGGCCTGAAAGATGAACTTCAATCTCATCAATTATGAAGCAGATCGCGCTGTTGAGATTCTTATGCTTGGGGTCGGGTTCGCGTTGTCTGCACGATCGTTTCCGTCCCGTGCTGCAGTAAAACCCGAATCGATGGAAGTGTACTACGATGGTTCCGTATGGAGTTTTTCAAGAAAAGGGAACCAAATTAAGGACTGCTGGTGCACATGTTATCGGTTGGCTTTTTTCCCCCAAGGTCCCATCGGTGGGACTGGGTTTGATTGTTGCTACCCGGTAGGGAAAACATGAGTGATTGCTGATGTAATGCCAGGAAAATCACTGCGTCCATTGATGTATGGGACGGGATCCTGTTGCAAGAATTCGGCGTGGAGGTATCCGGCAAAAGGCAGCGTGCTGTTAAAGAAGTCAGATGCTAAATAGCGCTGGGAATTTTAGAGGTGAATTCAATCAATCAGGACGTAGGTACAAAGCGAGGCGTTTGAGCTGGAGTACGGCAGCATACATATTCATAACGAGACTTTTATTATCAACCTCCAGAATCAGAATTTGATTTAACCCTTATAAAAGTCCTTAGATATTTTTGTGATAGAATAATGTCATCATCTAGCGTTCCGAAACCGCCATTAAAACCTAAACTGCATCTTTAAACTTTTCTTTAATGTGGATCCATCATTGTGTGGACTACCGCAAGTTTTATGAGCGTCATCCGAACCCCTTCTTCTAGCTCTGCTCATCTGCAAGTAGCGACAAATTGAAACATAATCAGGTCATTCTGGTCGAGCTGCAAGAACGGCTAAGTGAATAAATCTCAAAAGACGACATCCTGCAGAAGAAGCGTGCCACCGTTACCTACGCGCGTGCCATGATAAGAACACATTCTTTCGCTCATCTCACCAAGGAAGCCAACCGAGCCGAAGCACGCGGCACCGTTGACAGGACACCCCGGCAGGATAATGACATTCTATCGAGCTAATTTCCGGAAATATTGTACTGCCCTGTGGCGTGTCTTGGAGCGTGCCCTTGCACACTTTCGACTGCATCTTGCTGTGGGTTGTGCCCTCTCAACGTTGTTCATCTTGCATCTCGTGCAAAAGAGGGAATGATATAAAAAGAAAACTCAACCGTAGAAGGTTTCAATTTTTATGACGAGACACGAGAGTGAAGTGGCCCGGCAGTCTAGGGCCATCTCGCTACCTATCTAGTTCGTGGTCAACCGAGAACCTTTTGGCAGCCACATGTCAAACCCACCTTGATGATGAGGATGCTGAAGGGTTTATGATGAATTTTTACCTTCCCTTTACTCTCTCACAAGAGCGAGAACATGTGTGTCTGTGTTATTATTTCCCTTCCAAACCATGCAAAACGGATGCCGCTAGGGGAAAGTGATAAATTAAGCGTTCTTATGGTTATTCCCTCGCATCGCCCCGTTCCGCCCGGATGTCGTCATAACATCATTATAAAATTTTGAACAGCTTCCAAACCTCGCCAGGGCTCCAGCGAGTTCGTCTAAAGAGGGCTCGTCTCGTAGATTCACGGGCCCACGCGGTGGAAAATGTTTTATGAGTGGGAAATTTGTTTCCCATTTGATCTCGTTTGCCACACCGAGTCTGTGTCGAGTGTTGTTCTGTGAGGCGCAGGGCGTACCAGTTACAGGACGGTGTGCACAGTGCGAACACAGTGTTTGCTTCCGGTAAATCCCTTTAATCGGCCACTCAAGGATGCTCACATGCTGTAAACTTTTGCCACTACGATGTCGGGGAAGCGAGGTCCAACCAAGGTGGTTTGTTGTTTCAAGCAATTTCATTCCAGTTAAGCAGGGTGTATTGTGGAACGGGTTACCGGCCCAGGGCCCATCGTTTGCTTTGCATTTTGTAGTCCTGTTTTGCAGCGAGTAAAAATTCAAGCAACACCTTCACGGCGGATGTGGAGCCTCGGTTTCGCGAATTGAGGATAAAAACAATTGGATAAATCAGATATTCATGCAAAAAATCTAATATGTATGATACACTTGTCTCATTTTCATAAGAGCAGTAGTGCAAAAACGTAGGCACCCTTCCTACAAACACGCCGAAGTCCGGAAAACCGGGATCTGCTGCATTCGGCCAAAGGATTACTTCGGCGGAACACCGAACATCCGCGTGGAATAAATGTGAGAGTTTAAGCGGTCGGGTGGATTTTCCGTGGCAAGTGCCGACATTTGTTTCGTTGCCACAATATCAACAATTTCGAGTCGCAATTGGTCGGAACGAAGCTCCCGCAGGACGAATATAAGGCGATACGAGCGAGCAAGGCTTTGGAACGATGTAATATAATTTTACATTTAGATTTTACAGCACAAGGCCAGGCTAGTTGGAGTTGAAGGACAGAAAAACTTTAAAAACGTCTCTTTAAGGAACACATCGGAATTGAGCCTCCTGTTCTAGGAATCATCACCGCTGGTGCTTTTTAATCAACACTAAAACCATCCCGTGATCGATTGGCGCGGTCAGCAATCGTATTCCTGACATGTAGTTGAGATAAATCTAAATGGTTTTTGATGAAGGAGAGCGTAGTGCTCATGTGTTGTGCTGAGTTCTGGTCAATGAATAATTTATCCAGCAGCAGGGTTGGAGTTGGAGCCAGAAAGGGTTCAAGTGAGACACTGGAGCAACGTGAAGAGCAAGACAAGGAGAGGGAATGTTACTGTTTTATCCATGGAAAACGCTGGAGCGTAATCGTAAAATTGAGGCAAGCTTTCCAAGCTTCAAGATCTCATTTGTACCTAAATGCGCTACAACGTGTGTGCAAAACATGACCCCCCAGTGCAAACAAATCTTACAGATGTGGTCCAAATGTTTGGGTTAGACCATATAACAGACACTCGAGGAGCAAAAAAAACGAAGAACGCTATCCAAATTCATATGATACATTTTTAAAAAGATGCTGTACGTTGTCAGCTGCCTGACGTATCGACGGTTGACGAAGATCACTGTGTCCACGTTTCACCGGAATACGCTGGGTTGTGTTTGCGTGTTTTGGTGTCGTAGTACCAACTCCCGGACGGTATTCACCCTTCACTATGTTTTTTTTATTTTCCTAGACGAGCTAGTCCAAACCAAACCCTAAAAGGACGAGCAATGTGAAGGGAAAATTCAACGAAGAAAGTGTCTCACCCCGCGGCAATTCATCCTGTCAACAGTGCACAAAGTTTTAGCGACACTTGCTCTGCCCACTGAGCGGTTGTTTGGGGTGCTTCGTTGAGGGCGATAAAAGTTTTAGCACAACAGCGATTTGATCGATCGAGCAGGCGACGGATTGGTTGGGGACTTGGTGCTTGATATTTTTAAACTTTGCTTCGAGTAAGTTTATAATTTTGGTACTTTTTGCCTCGAAAACAATGCTGGTAATAGCACAGTATATATTTTTTTGTAAGTTTTTCGTGGGTCTTATGTTTTAGTTGTATTTTTTTCAACACATGGTATCACTCAGCTCAGCCCAAACAGAATAAACAGGGACACAGAATCCCTTGAACATATGCAACCGAATCATAAACGTAAATAATGGCTCAACCTCCTGTTCCTCAATGCCAACCGACACAATCGGTGCTAAACTAACCTTCAACCCTGCACTGCACGGAAGGCAAGCAACAGACACAGTGTTTTTTTTCTGCGCCATCTTTTATGTCCTCCAAAAGTCTAGCGCATAGGACAGAACGATTGTCGATTGCATCGTAAAATAAAGCCTCAGGATATCGTCCCTGGAAGTAGCGCGAGCAACAGAACCGACATGCGAAATGTTGCAATGCGAAAGGAATCTTTAAGAACAAATTTGCAACATCCGGTACATTTTGTATTTCCTTGTCCGCACTTGTCCTCGCGAAGGGATACCGGTTGAGTACATAATTTCCGGAGGCGTGTGAGTGTGATTTTTATTATTATGGTTATTGATATATTTATGGGACGCGTCTATGCCTGAACAGGCTTGTGTTCCAGTTTGTGCTAAGCTTTAAAGGCTCGTAATGTTGCTAGTGAAATCGTGAAGATAAGAGATCTAAATTCTACGACGGACAGGTGTTGTACGATCCTATATGGATGCCGGAATGGTTTGCCAATCAATAATGGTTGCCAATCATATTGGGTAGTATATCACTTGTTATAAGTATTTCAGCTTACTTTAAACTAATAACATTTCGCCTACAGTTTGAATCATCAACCGTTTTGTATGACCCGATTTATTCATGACTCACCACACTTGTCTACTTTATATGGAACCTGTCAACTGCATCACTCTTTTAAATGTTCTCCACAACGAGAGCGCTCTCGAATATGGCTCATTCACAACTTTCACCTGTCTGTTTTTTTTTTTCATACATCCCCTGGTCACATTATAAAAAAACTGGGACGGCTCAAGATTGTTCCGGAACTGGCCGGCGTCATCCAAAGCCCACTCACATTTTTACCTTACAATTTAAGGCAGTTTATTTATTACGTTTTTTGTTTTCACTTTCAAGCAAGCAAGTCCTCTCCACTCGTTCGAATGTAGCACGCTGTGCGAAATCTCTCTCCCCATTCCTGATGACCACAATTAGTCTTGCGTACTTCCGGGAACAAGGGAACGCATCACGCTTTTCCTCTCCCATGCCAAGGTCTAGCTGCGAAGGCACCTAATTTGGTGGACGATTTTTAATTGCCTCAATCAACGCGGTGACACAAGAAACACTGAAGATGAACCACTTTGTGGGCTCGGATGTGTCAAGGAAACGATTTTTCCTCCCCTAATCCATCGGGGAACGCGCCTCAACACAAAAAATGCGCCATGTTTCTCTTTCGCGACATTTAGCGGTATTCCTAAGGGGGGGGGGGGGGAAAGTGCTAGCGCTGGAAGTTGGCAAGTGTGTCTTCCGAATATAGGTGGATAAATCCTGTTGCTCGTTCGAGGTGACAGCCGACACCACAAAACGAGGACGATGGTGTCTGTGAGGATTTTGGAGGAAAAATGATCCTCTTAATTCCGGTTGTGGTTGTCTGCTACGTCAAGGACCGTATGCCTTTTTGTGTTTGGGGGGTAAGAGCGGGCCTCTGGTTTACATATGATTGGCCAACGTATTTCCCTTCGGAACACGTGGTTCAGTTCAGTCTGTAATCGTCTGTACAGAGATTCCGGCATCAGGCATAGGACACTGTTGTCGTCTGTCTTGTGAGCTACGCTCGGTGACACATTTCTTGTGAGATAATATTGTAGACGATGTCGCACGGGGTCGCAATGGTAACTAGGGTTGCGGTTACCTCTCGGGGACCGGTAGCATTTGTTTATGAATGTCATTTTTCATGTTTCGCCAAGCGCAGCATTTGTTTAAAGGGAATTCATCCTGCCGAGCGAAGACCATTCTTCCCACACGTCATTTTTATCGTGTGATCACGCCTGTAGGCACAGGACAGGTTGCAAAAGTAGAATTTTGAATTTTATAATTGATCTTTCCTTAAAATTTAGTAACAGGATAATATATTTAAGTATTTGGGAAGCAACCAGAGAAGTGATATTGGAGACTAGCGATATCTGGTTTAAAATCCTGTTAAACCCGATTCTCAGTGATTTCGTAATTTGCATCTCCAGCCTTTCGCCAAGTTTGCCTTCGAAAAGCGATGATTGGTTTACCCGGTACTTCTTCTTCGCCGTTAGTAAGTTTCGCCATGCCATTATATGCATGGATTGTTGACCAAAGATGAGCACACTTTATTACGTAGCGGATAGGTTGGAAGATACATTCGCTGAGAACTCCACCACCTTTCTCCACCGGCCAAGTACGCAAACCGGTTCCAGGACAGGACCGTTGCGTAACCAAGGTTTGCTGTCACGTCGTCAGTTCGCGATTCACGTACGCATCATCAAACGCGATATTCGTCCGTTCTTCGGCCAAACATAACGGGTAACGGCGAACCAATCGAGGAACCAGCAGCAAACCTTCAACCTCGAGCACTCCCTAGATTTTGTCGCATTTCTTTCACACGTACAAAGGGTTCTTCTTCTGCTTAAAACGATCCATCTGAAAAAAAAAAAAACAGTAATGCACTTACCCCGGAAAGCCATGCACTGGGAGAAGAAATGTACGAGGCGTTTTCCTTCGATTAGCATCAAAAAGCTGCAAAACGACCAACGTCCCGGACTTGTGCCCCAGTTCTGTTCGAGTTACCGTTAGCGGGTGAGATTCACCGCCATTCCAAAGCGGCTGACTCGACTCGGCTGGCGGTGGAAACCAAACAAACAACGCACCATGTAGGAAAGAAAGTGTAACAAACGGCGAAAAGTCGTGCCCCTGTTATGCCATGCTGGTTGCTCATAAATAATGCAAACTACTAATTTCTGTCAACGCATGGGAAGCCTGCAACTGCAGCGCAGAAGAGGAAGGGGCATATCGTTTAACGTATATACATCGCACACTAATGACGGGATCGTCCGCTGATAAGGGATGAGCAAATAGAGATAAAACCCCGACGAGTGACATATTGACGACGTCACAGGCTCACCCTTCGTACTGTAGGCTCGTGATGATTCATGTTGCAAATTACAGTGAAAATTTTCCGCGCGCCAATTGATGTTTTTCTTCGTGTGCTTTTAAGACCACAGTTGAATATGGTTTGTGGACAATACTTTGTTAATTCTTTTATTTGTACCAATTTAAGAACAGGTGTTGCTGCTAGTTTATGTCTTCTTCTTCTTTCTTGGCCTAACGACCTCTTGCCTGCCATTTCTGGCTTACTAGACTTAATGGTTGGGGTGGTCCAGTGGCCGAGGCGATAACGGCGCCGGTCTTTACATGGGTTCAAATCCTATCCAGACCGGCTTCCCGTTCGAAACCGGTGCCGTTCAGACCGGCGCCGTTGTCGCATCTACCACTTGGCCGCAGGTTATATATTATTATTATTTAGTAATATTTATTTATTTCAATGTATAAAGAATCCTGAGCTACTCGAAATTTATATCGCTTCAAAAATAGTCTCATATAGAATCCAGATCTTTGTAAGCAGGAAGCATTTAATAAGCTCCAAATATGTTACAGTGCAGGGAAAAATAATAAGACAACCTAGTTTTGTTGAATGTATAGTGAGATGCAGCTGCATCGATTTGTCTACTCGGTTTAGACTTTAACGATCAGTTAAACCGCCGTTTTGGCTAGGGAATAATATCATTAATTTTCATTTAATAATTTTCATTTAATATAGAATTATACAAAAAAGAAACGATTGATCACAGCTGAAGCCAGCGGGAAATCTTATTCATTGGCGACGAGCTCCCGGTCAAAAAAATAATTTATCTTGTGAAAAAGTGTTATATAGACCCTAGTCTAAGACACCAAAGATCTTCAGAAGCAACAGATACAGCGCTCTAGGTTGTTCCCATCAATTTATTTATATATTGAACGGTAAAACAACTGTATTGTTCCAAATCTGTTCTCTGTAAGATTTTTAACGTCTTTCTCCAAAAGTAAGAAGAATGGGTAAGACTTGAAGCAGCTATAATCGGTTTTCTCTGGATTTGGCTCTTGTGCTTGTTGCAAAACCATCTTCAATCGGCAGGTTCCTCTACTGTATAGGCCATAGCTTCCTTAAATCAATTAATAAAGCCACTATAATTAGTCCATACGTGAAAAAAAGCATTAAAAAGATGAAAGTCGCTAACACATAGAGTCGTCGAATAAAAACTTATTAAAATTATAAATTTTTTATAATTCTATTTATAAAAATTATTTTTTTCTTTTTTATAAATCAGCTCAACAGGATGCATCTAACATTATTTCATATAGTATGCGACTACTTACTTCAATCAAAGTGTATTAAACAAATAATTTATCTTTTCTTGTTGATGTTTTCACACCCAAAACAATTCTTAAAAATCACTTCCATAACACAAACTTTGAAAATCAATACTTTGTATCGTACAAACCTCCATTACACTCAAAGTCAGCTGTTCACTGGAACAAATATGGATCCAGTAAAAGTTTGAAAAATCATTCCACAACCCCTTTTCTGACCTGCTTAGTTGCAGTGCGCGAACTGGCATTGGGGCTCATGATTATTTGATTTTATTACCCAACATTCCGGTGAATAATTCCACGTTCCGTCGTGGAACACCAGCTGGACCATCATAAGATACCATTCCACCACGCTCCGGGTCCTCCTCCCGGCGCCCGCCTGTATGTCTGCGGATGAGGTTTAAAAAATTAAGATATTCACCACCTAGTGAAGCCTTCCGAAACCGTACCGGCCAACCGAGAGAACGCCCGGACTCCCGCTAGGGTAGTCTTAAAGTTCTTCCGCCGGGTGAGGATAATTCTTTTACGAAAGTTATTTGTTTTTGCTGTCCTGTCAAATACTTGCGGCCTTAGTGCACTATTTACAACCGGTACGTGTGCGAGGTAGAGAGCGAAAAAAAAAACAGGGAAAGACGCCTTGTAAAACTGCGCCATACTTTCACTAAGTGGCGTATCGTTTCTTCGACTTCGACGGCTCACCACGGGTACTCGCTTTCACGCAAAGTGATTTGATGGCACTGCAGTTCCAGGTTCCGGTTCTGGATGCTGCTTCGGACGGGATCACCCCCGTTTCGATCGGCCTTAAAAAACTCACATCAAATAAATCGAGAAGAATTTCTGCTCCCCCGGGTTTGCCTAACAGAGATCCGGAATCGGTAGTAACCCTTTCCGGATGTTGCTGAGCCGGTGCAAAAGTGTGTTGATGTTTTTTTCCCCGTTGGAAGCCAGGGCAGACCATGCGAGAAGGCGGGCGTAAATGGACCGCCGAGGTGTGTCGATAGAAAGGACGGATAACCTCACGATATTATCACCGTCCGGGGTGTTTTCGCTTCGCAAACCGAAACTAAAAACCAATCGAACCACTGCTCAATTATTAATGCTAACAGTTTGCCGAACCTGTTCCCTTCGATCAACTCGGAACATGTGAGCCTGCGAAAGCAGGGGGAAAGGTTGCGCTCTCACACATCGCCCATCAATTGGTGTAAAATGTGAATAGAGTTTTATTTTGCTCAAACCTTCTCCCTAGTCAGAAGCGAGCCAGTCGCGACGGAGGATGGATCGAAACATGTTTCTTGAAACCCTTGTTTCAATTTCTCAAAGAATCCTTCCGATTTATTTTTCGTACCGTCGAAAAAAAACGGCAGTCTGAAGGTGTTTCTAAGGGTGTGAAAGCATCGTTTCCGTATCGATTACATCTTTTGGTGCAAACATCGCGCCGGATGCTAAGTACATGGCATGTGTTAATATTTGCTTTTAATTACAAAAATAACATTGTAGCACTGCAGCGTGTTAAGTAGCAGCAAAGACGGCACAAAAAGACAAGGGTTTAATGCTCCGGTTCTCCATTGTTTGATTAGAGCGTTTTGGGAGAAAGAGAGCAGTCGGTGCAATTCCCCGAATACAGAGTACCAATTTTAAAATAATTTTCCCATCAACGGCACTGTTTGGAGATGATTTAATGTAACTCGTTTGCATTCGGGTTTTGGGCTCTGCGAACTCGTTGCTCGTTTTATTTGCATAAAAGTGGAGATTTCTCTCTTGCACTTGGCGCTATTTTTATCTCACAAAGATATATGTCGATTTAATTTTATTCAAAAACTTTCATTTGGTGAAAGAAAAAGTTTTCAATTCAAATAACATTCTTAATTTCTTATTTTATAACTGAATTACGCAGCTCATCTTATTAATTTCCGCTTTATTTGGTCTCTCCTTACAGCTTCGACCGTGACCAGCCTTTCACCTTCCAGCTCGGAGCCGGCCAGGTTATCAAAGGATGGGACCAGGGACTGACAGACATGTGCGTCGGTAAGTTTTCCCAATCACACCCTCAGCATCATTTCCATCACCTTGCAGTGTCTTACCTACCATTTTCTTTGCGTATCTTGCAGGTGAGAAGCGTAAGCTGACCATCCCGCCAGAGCTCGGCTATGGTGACCGAGGAGCCGGAAACGTCATCCCTGGCGGCGCCACGCTCCTGTTCGACGTGGAGCTCATCAACATCGGTGACTCGCCCCCAACCACCAACGTGTTCAAGGAGATCGACGAAAACAAGGACATGCAGCTGAGCCGCGAGGAGGTGAGCGAGTACCTGAAGAAACAGATGGTCGCCGCCGACGGTGGCCAGGAGTCGGAGGACATCAAGAACATGATTGCCGAGCACGACAAGCTGGTGGAGGAAATCTTCCAGCACGAGGACAAGGACAAGAACGGTTACATCTCGCACGACGAGTTTTCGGGACCGAAGCACGACGAGCTGTAAGACTGGCGTCGGGAGCGGGCGCGGTGGACGGTTGTTTCCGGTTTTTAGTAATTTTATTATAATTCAGTTTTTTTTTAAACAACGTCGATGAGGCGCATCTACGTCCACCTTACGGTTCTATTTAACGTACGTTAGTTAGTACGCATGAAGGGATTGAAGCTAAAAAAAAGCACACAGAGTTGAGGATTTATTTTGTGCGAATGGCGTACGGCTGCCATTCGCCAGTTGTTAGTGGTTTGTTGATTTTCGGTAGTTAGTTTTTCCGTTGATTGGTAAAATTGCGAGATGTGGTAGGGGGGTGAGAACGGTTTATTTAATAGCATAACAGGTCGATCCCGGTTTTGCCGTTCACTACGGAGTTCAGCGGAGTAGTGTAATGTTCTAAGCAGATTCGAACGAAACACACAACGCACAAACCGTCTTACCGTGTTGCACAGTACAGTGAGGTCCCGTTCGATGGGACAGACGAGATTTGCATTCAGTAACATACACAACCAACTCATACAACATAATCATTCCCATTGATTTTTTCGGTTTTCGGTTTCGGTCGTGTAAATACATTCACATCACGCGGATCAGTACTGAGAATGCTGCTAGGGGGAGATCGTGTTTCAGTTTTAGAGGAATATGATTAGAAACGGACGTAGCGAAACGTGTGAACATCATCACTTAAACGGTTGCAAGTACACGAACTTTACATATCACAACAACAAGTAACACAACGGAAAATAAACTATTTGTACGAAAAAGGAAACGGTAATGCTGTCGTTATTTTGAATGGAAAGGAATACGATGAAAGAAAATTTGGGACACAAAACGACTGACGAACATTCGGCGTGTCGTAAGCATGCTCAGGTCATAAGTATGGATGCACATCTGCAGTGATATGCAGTGGATCTACAATAAAATTAATTTATGTTTGATACGCTGTTGGACTCTTGAAAAATAAAACATCCAATGGATAGAGCTATTCAAAATGCATGCTACAATGGTTCAGCAGAACACATTAGATGAACGAATAGATGAAACTGTCTTGTAAATGCCACAATACAATTCGTAATTGTGGATAGGAAATGATACTCTCCTAATGTTTTAACTAACTATCGTATCTAAGGACCCTAGTCAAATCTGGGAGGACTTACATTATGAAAAGATCACATCCAAGATATGTGGCGAATGTGGTCTCAATGATCCAAAGCCTCCATAAAAGAGCGATTAAAAAAACATCCAAGATACATCAAGAGTGCATGTGGTAAGACTCCATAGACTTTCCTATATTTTTTATTCTAATAGACCAGGACGTTCGTATTGTTAAACGTAAGTTTAAGTTCTGAATTTTTTTAAATTACACAATCATCCTTCTATTCAACCTAGCTGAAATCACCCTTTTTGACGCTAGAAATCATACTCAAGTTCGACTGTGACCGCTTTTCAACCATTTCCACACAAGCTTGCACCCTCATGCCCAGCATACAAGTTGGCGACGCTTTCTTAGTCTCTTCATAGGTGGCGCGCTAATCGCAAGAGAGGATCGACGCTCAACATGCTGTCTTTGGGCCAAAAATCAATTTAACGGGGTTGCAATATTGAGAACATAATTATTTATTAAAATAAATTTTATTTATGTAACGTGAGACTTTTAAAGGTTTTTGTTTACTCATATTTTAAGTACTCATGGTAGCCCAGTATGCAGCATCTATTAACAACAGCAAAGGAATGATACCAAATCATCGTAGAATCATTCCTTCATAATTAGGGCTCCAGGGATCTATAGTTGCAGCTAAGGGTAATTTTAAGGTAGGGAAGCCAGAAATTGTAAGTCAAGCCTACCGAAAGAAAGTATGTGATTATTTAAACTAGCCAGTTTATACTTCGGGGCGGTCCGGTGGCCGAGGCGACAGCGGCGCCGGTCTTCACATTGCAGGGCCGGGGTTCAAATCCCATTCAGACCGCCTCCCCGTACGAAAGGCTGACTACTTTTCTACTGGTAAAATTAAGTCACAGAAAGCCAGAAATGGCAGGCCGAGACCTCTCGAGGTTGTAGTGCCACAGAAGAAGAAGAAGTTTATACTTCTTCTACTTCTTCTTCTTCTTTGGCACTATAACCTCGAAAGGTCTGGTCTCAAAAGGTGCCACCCGTTGCTGGATAGTCAGTCCTATGTACGGGGAGGCCGCTGTCGTCTCGGCCCACGGACCGTCTCAAGCCAATTAATATTATCCACATAAAATCCACACTTTGGCGCTCATATGGGCATAAGACCAAAATGATCA
The DNA here is from genome assembly GCF_013141755.1 of Anopheles stephensi. Taxonomy (NCBI): domain Eukaryota; kingdom Metazoa; phylum Arthropoda; class Insecta; order Diptera; family Culicidae; genus Anopheles; species Anopheles stephensi. The sequence continues at coordinate 61,669,001 of NC_050203.1, read as the reverse complement.
AAGGAAACAAGCTGTCGTGTTCAGAACTTTTAAGTATAACGTTGCATAAATCTGCATGTATTAGAAACTGCTAGTAGAATCGGTTTAGAACGATAAGAATAGTGATTCTAAACGGGTCAGTTCCGCTATACACACCAATTATGATTATAATTCAACCATTAAGACTGGAAACCCCAAAACAGGAAGAAAAGCAAAAATATAAATCGAAAAGAAAGAGAAACAAATACAAACAAACAAAAAAAACCCTAATACCCTTCTTTCGGACGTTGTGCTATGCTCATCAAAATCAACGGCAGTCCGAGAAGTAGCAAATCCGCCTGTCATGTTCATGGCATCATCGGTAGCAAGGCGTTGAAAATGCTTCAAAATTTCAGCACGTCATTTCACCTGTTGCGCCGAGCGTGTTGGAGTATAAGCGGCAAGAACCAGCTCAATAAGCTGCTGCAGCAGCTCATCTTAACGCCGTGGAACAACGCTTGCGAAAATATGCAGCAATAATTGTTTCGTAGCCACCGGTGCGGTATCAAGTAACGGGCCGCGCGACTCGGCAAGCAGTGTTTTCAGCGCTGTATTTTGAAAACTTCTATACACCCGACGGTGTAGGATGATGGGAGAAATGGATCGAAAAGAAAAGAACACACGCTCCCGGCAGAACGGGACAATGGATGGGAGGCAGATGCGGCTCTGCAGCATAATGCTATAGCCGGCGTGTCGACAGCCTTCTTCGCTGAGTAGCATAACACTGTGCTCGACATTGCACAATGAGCGGGACACAGCGAGGAGGTGCGATTTCAAACCAGAAAAGGAAGACTTCGGCTCCTAAACTACGAACGCCACCTTAATTACTTGCCGCTTAAATTCCACATAAATTAGCATGCCAACAGACGAGTTCGAACTACTTTTCATACATCCGTATGGGGTGTCGAGAACGGCCGGCCAAGAAAACTAACGTTTGTTTGCTTTTAAACAAGGGAGCGATTCTAGGCTATTTGTGAGACGACTGATTGGAGGTTTTTTTTGTTGTTTCGAAACACCTACGTCCAGCGGGAGACATAGATATCTTTTCGCCATAAAACAAAAACCTTTTGCCCGCCACTAAACGACGAGAGTCCAATTTTCGCTTGCTGTGGCGAAGCAAAACGCAGCGGAACGCACCACTAACATAGATTCTGGGAAATTTAAAACCACCTCCATGCGAGTGTCCTCTACCCCGTCTTCCCGAGGCACATCGATCTCTGGCGGACGTGTTCGAATGATTCGCGGCACTGCACGCGTCGTCGCTTTTGTTGCACCCTGGGGCCTGCAACGCATCAATATGCCGGCAACGAAGAAGTCGGCAATTTATTGCCCGTCATTGGACTATTTTCCTTCGGAACGCAACCAAACATCGATTGTTTTCGTCACGGTGCAGTGGCCACTGACCGCGTGGGGGAGAGTAGCCTGGCCACCTCTTTCGGTGGTCCAACCGAACGCGACCAAACGGTGGACGATAAGTGTCAGTCAGTTTTACTGCCCAGTTGTGCAGCTCCCCCCTCGTTTGGTAGCTCTTTTGGGACAGTGTTTAAGCCGATGGGTGTACGCATAATCAGAAGCGACACGATGAAGGAGAAAGTGCAATGGAAAGGTTGATGCGATGAGAGGTTTTAAAGTTCTATTTCTATTTCAATGATTTGTTTTATTACACCCAAGGGAAGAAAATTACTTTAGGACGCGCATAAACGGCTTACAAATGGGTCCCGCGTGTCGCAAGGTTTGGCTTCGGGGAGACTTTGGGTAATGTGTGACATTAAAGTGTTTTGGTGTTGACTCTTTTATTAAAAGCATAAATGAAGTGAGTGCACGATGGAGAACATGCCTTGATCAAGCATGATCGGATTTAATTCTAGAGATGCAAACAGAAGAGGAACCACCAAACAAGAATGGAATGATTTACTAAAATGGATGCTCTCCAGAGCGGTATTCTGATAGAAAAGAGCCATTTTAATAAGTTAATAGAACCATTTTCTTTGGCTCTCACCCCCATTATTGATCACATGTTAATCTAACCTGGCGCAACCGCAGCAATTAGTTTTGTTTTTGTTTTGTGTTACTTTATCAATAGAAAAATAAAATGTAAAAAATCCCCTCCTATTTGTTTCCTACACGAAAAAGACACAACACCACCAGCGCCTGATAAGAAAGTATCTTATAAAAATCGGCTGGCAATGTGCTCGGAGTATCCGACAAGGTGGTGGAGCTTCCTGAAACGTTACGCGGAAAAATAGCTGGGGTTGGAAAAAAAGGTGCAATCATTCCACTATCTGGCACGTCACATTCTGCGAGGGACCCTCACTTCCCACAACAACAACGACGGCGTTGCTTATCGAAGTATCATCTTGCGTTTAGGGTAGCGGATGCGTAAAAGGTTGGCGAAATGCTGCAGCACGCTCGCGAAAATCGCCATCCATCATCATTTGGGGCTGGTGCAAATGCTTGGATTGAGGGAATGTGCGAAGATAATGTCTTGCCAACCGGAGCTTTGCTAGGATTGCGCGATATGCATCGGTAGGGCACCAAATTAGCTTGGCAGTACAGAGGCAAACAGGGAATCTTTCGCGATTCTGATCGGTATCGGGCATCGGATGGAATGGAAGGAATTTATTCTTCAGCATAGTGAGATAGGGTGTTATTCAACCGAAGGGGATGAAAACATGCTCAGAAAACAAAAGAAAAGAATGCATTGAAATTGGATTGATTGAAGATTTGATTTATGTTTCTCGTGATCATCTTATGCTTGGAACAAGCAACACTTTCAAAAGTATTTAATTATAGTTGACGATTTTATTCTTAAGTAGCAGCAATCAGACTCGCTTTTGCTCGAACATTGCTATCTGATCACCAGTTTAAGAATATTCTTGCCCACAAAAAAAGGCTTGGCGCACGCAACCACAGCATACCTTTCTTCATGCTCAAACTCAAAGTGTTTTCTTGCTCGATCTGCCAGGTGTGCGTTGTATGTTGTGTGTTGGTGCGATCAAGTGGCAGCAAGATTCGTTTGGATGTGTTCGTGCTAACAGCATTGCACAATAGGTGAATTGATTAATAATTTTAAAACTATGAAATTAAAATATACATATTTTAAAAAAATGTGACCTCTTATTATATTTGGTTGGGCAGACGAAACTTGTTCAAGTTATTGCATTGTTTTTAAAAACATTTGGTTTTAATTTTAAAACATTGGTTTTAAAAACTTAAGATAAATAAGTAAAAGTAAAATAAAACACTAGTTACTATGGTTCTATTTAAGAATATTTATGTAATGTTTCATAAAGAATTTATGCAAGCTTTGAACATTGAAGGTTACATCAACTACAGCTATACAAGAGCTAAACAATGTATTATGGTTTATATTGTTTCTGTTACGTAGGATCATATCTTCTTCTTCTTCTTCTTCTTGTTCTTCTTCTTCTTGTTCTTCTTCTTCTTCTTCTTCTCCTTCTTCTTCTTCTCCTTCTTCTTCTTCTTCTTCTTCTTCTTCTTCTTCTTCTTCTTCTTCTTCTTCTTCTTCTTCTTTCTTTCTTTCTTTCTTTCTTTCTTTCTTTCTTTCTTTCTTTCTTTCTTTCCTCCATTGTCATGCGGTCATGCCAGCCATTTCTGGCTTACTAGACTAATTGTTACCGCATAGTTGGATAGTCAGTCCTCATTATGGGGGAACGGTCCAGATGAGATTTGAGCCCCGGTCCTGTCGTGTGAAGACCGCTGTCGCATGTACCACTGCATCAAAAGCATAATTTAGCCTGTTCTCATAGGTACAATTGGAACGAAGTAAAACCCTTTATAATAATTCTTTTATAATTTAAATAATTCATGTAATCGGTAAAAATAACAATGCCCATGCATAAATAAATGCTTTCATTAAATTACGAATAAAGAAATGAAGAATAAAAAAAAGTAATAAAAAAATTACTTCAATAAAAACGATATTTTTAAAATCGCATGCGGTTGTGACAATACGGAACAACACTGCAATAATAAATAAATAAGAGAAAAAATAAATAAATAAACAAAAACGATAACCAATACAGGAAAGGCGTAAGAATAAAATTACATTTATTCTCCAAATCCAGAAATAATTCGCCACACATCCACAACCGTACTATCCCGCGATAAGGCAAAACAACAGGGATAGAATAAATAAAATATAAAATAAAAAAAAACTGATAATAAAATTGCTGATCCATCCATCAAAACTAATAAAAACTTTTTTTTATTATTTTTTCAAACTCTTTTTCGATTATGCTTCAGTGTGCCCGAGCATAAAGCCTCACCGCCCATAGTTGCGTTCGTGGCACCGAGCTCACAAACACTGGCTCAAGTCGTGGCACCCCGTCACGACGCGCCGCGTTGCGTAGAATTGACTGGCTCAACAAGTTTACAAATCGAAACCGGTGCTATTTGTGTGTGAGCCTTACACGGAATCACGTAGTGTGAAGACCTCCGCTAACGCCGCATCGGAAAGTGTGCATATTGTGTTGTTTTCTTTTTTGTGTGTTGCATTGCGTTGCGTTGCTACTGTAAGTGCAGCGGTGTGGTGTGTGCCAAAGGTGAATCTTTTCCTCTTTAGCTGGTGCTACGGGAGAAAAAAACGCATTCAAAAAAAGAGCCGCACCGCTTTCCGTCGTGCGAAATTCTTCGACAGTGACGAAGTGTAAAGTGGCTGTTTTTTCATTCGCCATACGCGGAGGCTTTAATCCTCGAAGCAGGCAGTGCCTAACGTGGCAAACGTGGCGTCGCAGTCAATAGAACGCAAGGAAACAGTGCATTTATGTTATCGGCACTCAGAGTGTGATCGCCCGTTTCGAGTAGCCACGTTCGAAAAAGGTGAACATAACATCTTAATCCTAGTAGTCTGTGGTTGATTCAGTGTGTCTTGTAAAGCAGCAGGACACGCACAGAGCAATTGTGTATCGACCACGGTGCATTACGTCTTTAGGTGAGCAACCCAGTGAAGTTTAGTAGAAATTTAAAAATAATCGGAGAGTCTCCGCGGTGCTTAATTCGTGCAAAAAAGTGTGCTATTTCTCGAGTGGAAGTGCTTGTGCCTCAATCTACGCTTCACTTTACCAGCCGATCAGTGTGAGAAAATACAGATAGCGTACTACAATTGTACTACCGTGTCTACCCCTTGTCCGCTGACAATCCCAGTGCGTCTCCAGGAAGGTTGAGACCACACTTCACTCACCGATCCGGTTCCGGTCTAGTAACCTGAAGCCAAGCCGAACCCGAAAATACAGACCCATCCTGCTACACAGGTAGGTAGATGTGGCACACATTAATGAGGACTTACGTTCAATATTAAAACCCGGTCATAAAAGCACTTCCTTTTGGGATGGTTCCACTAACCCGGTGGTTAGTCGGATAAATTTGGAGTCACAGTGGACACGCTTACCTTCCATCCGTCAGGGTGCAGTGCTTTGTATCGCAAGTCCTCCAATCCAAGTATAGGGGTGTGTCCGGTAGGGACATCAGGGCTGAACTGTGTGTCTTGTTGCGAAGGCAGACCCCCTTAAGCCTTGCGGGAACATTTTGTGGGAAACTTTGTACGTGGTGGTTGTGCGCAAGTACGAGTACCTCGGTGGACCAGTTGTGGACGTAAAGATCGACCGTGCAAGATAGCAAGGGCTAGGGAGAGGGTGCCATTTTTTTTTTATTAAACCAGGGTTCCTGTATCTTCAGAGCACTTAGTTTTCTTGCATTTTCTCACTTCGTCCCCTCACCGTGCGCTCTTTTTGGGGTCTCTTCCCGTACGTAATATTTATGCTGCTTCTTCTTGTGTACGATCGTCGTCACGCAACACCGCAAGTAAGCACCCGGTGTAGGGAAGCGGCTCGCAGGGCGACGCGCTTACCATGCGTTTGGTCAATTGTTTCGGTCATTAGGAACATGAAGGCCCTTCAAGAATGTCCGCCATCAGCACGTCAGGTACAGGTTCGTTAGGGCCGTGTCGGTCCGGTGGTCGGTTGTGTTTTGTTGAGGGCAATCCTCGAAGGAAGGGCACACATACACACACCTTGTACACGGTTCTCGCTATGTGTGTGTGTGTTTTTTTTATGTTCTGCGATGCAGACTTGAGCTGGGTTGCAGCAACAGATACCAGAAGAACCAGTTTTCTTGAGAGCATCGATTGTCCGTGTGTGTTTGTGTGCGCATGTTGGAATGATCTCAATGCTGCAGAGCTCTACGTATGCGCGGCCCGCTCGTGTAGAGCAGGTTTCTTCGATCTGCGGGCAAGTTCTTCTTCTGGGTTGAATTCACCTTTTTCCAGTGTATGTTTCCATCGGGAAAGCAGGAAACGGTTCACTGCATTCACGCAGTTTTTTTTTTCTTCCTCCATTCGCTCCATTCCAATAAAAGGCAATCGTATCGCGTTATCAATGGCCTGGAAGTCGGCAATGGCGGAGATTGGATGGAGGTCGCGTGGTGTGAAAACTCATCCACAGTGAAGCAAAATAATATGCGGCAACATTGCCCGAAACAGCGTGTGCGGAGAACGGCACATCCAGAATCAAGAGCACGGCGGGAGAAATTAACGATGTTGTTACGGCACGGAATCAGCACCCTTTCTCTCGAAACGGTGATCCACATTTGGTGCGTTACAGTGTTTCGCTGGAGGCCCGTGTGCACTATTAAATGCAATGTATGATATGCAGCACCTGTTTTGTTACTTGGCTGCATCGTACCACCTCGCTGGAGGGCATCCAAGAAATGGTGCAAGTAACGGAGCTTCGAAGCACCAAGAATACCATAAATGAAAATGATTGTCATGTACGGAAGATAGATACAACGATCGGTGTCTGTCGCTTATTTCGACCTCTCGGGCGTCACGCCCGATAGCAGTCTAATCCTTTGCTACGCTTATCGAAATCGTTCCCATTTATGTGGTGTTTTATTTTTCGATGCGTTTTATAATTTTATCAGAAGGGTTTGTGTGGAAGATTGATTTGGATAAGAGTAACAACCAGTTTGTTGACATCCAGGACAGTTGTTCTAAGGCTTTTTATTAGGAAGCAATTTCGTACAGTTTGGACGCTTCTATTCAATGATTTTTTACGGTTTGAAAGATAACAGCGTTCAAACACATGCCATAATGTTGAGAAATAGTACATCATGTTAAATAATTGTTTTGGGTTTACACTGGTTCTTGTCTGCCGAATGGAATGCGAATGGAATTTCTTATCAAGCTTTTTGTTGAAAATCACGATTTAAAGCGTGTGTCCGATACTATTCGTTCACATCAACTGTAATTATTTTAAACTAAGCCTAGATAAATCCAGGTTCATGTCTAGTCTTATGACCCTCAGGTCTTAGTCAGTCAGGTCTTATGAACTGTCATAATTTTTTTTGCGACTTGAATTACTCAGAGCTTATCAGAGATATCTGTTTTGGATACGCAAAACTATTCCCAAAGTAAATATTAGACTGTTAGGCTATCATCATTTTCATTAAGTAGAAATGATCTCCATCTCCAATCAACCAATTTGATCCAATGCAGCAAATTAAAATGATGCTTCAATTTATTGTCCTCTTAAAGTCCATCAAAACTATGATCAGACATCGGGTTTTGTAGTATTCCGTACAATAAAATCCCATCGACAGACAACTTTCAACACACTTTAGACTATTTCCTTGTGGTTACGAACTGATAATACACCTTCAAATTAGTCTGCTATTAGTATGTTATCTATACGGAAATCAACAGTTCAACACCAGCTTAACCTACCCGTATCGTATCCCTACATGGATACAAACATATCTTCAGCTCGTCCTGTTCATGCATCATCGCCGCCTATGTAACGCCCGTTGTTTTTGTTCCCCGAGATTACTTTGTTTACATACTAATCCCTCCGTATTATTAGCATATCTTCACGTCCCCAACAAGCAACGGTTCCTGCACGGACCTTATCATTTACACCTTCTGTAACAGGTATGGCGTTTTCCATTGACGGTTGTTTTGACCGGTCAACAAAATGGTATGCAAATGATTGGTTCACCTTCCCAGAAACTGAAACACGATACACGATGCTGTTTTCGTTTTTCTGCGGTTTCAGCAGGGGAGTGGACACCACATAAGTGTCCGTTTCGGTGTTGCACGAGCTGGTTTGGAGAGGTTGGCACGGAAAGAATCCACCCTTATTTACCGTTTAATTAACATCCATTGACACTCCTCCTGCGAATCGTATTACCATTTCGTACGGTTCGGTTTGGTTTGGCGTATGTGGAAGTAGTTAGCGGTCGTTCATTCTTAAAATCGATTTCATAGGTTTCGCATCAGCTACATCGCTCAAGCTGTCTGGGGAGGTATAACCTGTCTATGGCCGCTGTACGTTCTTGCAGCAGTAGGTTAACCTTCACATGGTCAGCGAAATTCGGTATCGATCGGTTATATCGGTGGGGCACCAATAACAAAAAATCGTAAGAGCTTGCTCTGCCATGGACACTCGGTCAGAAACTCGTTTTTCAATATCACTAATTCATCAAACGTGTACTAGCCCAGGTGCCCCAGGCGCACCACCATCAGGCTTTATGCTGCACTGCACCGTGCCTTCTTAAATGCACCCTTTGGCCAATCGCGAGCGCGAGGTGCTCGAGGGCTAATTTACTGTAAATTGAATAGAGCGGCGAGTAAAGGGGCATAGCGAACCACACTGGTACATGTGTGTTTGTGTGCAGGTTATGAGCAAAGGGAAGACCAACTGACCGTAAGGAATCGGGCATGTTTCGTGCAGCTAAAGCCTTCCAAACGTAGGTACATGCAGCCCCTTAATCGATGGACACATGATCGCGCAAGCGAGGAAACCGGAAAAATGCAGCTGTTCTGCTGCTCCGTTCCGTATGTGTCGTGATGTGGATTTCTGCATTCCTATACGGTGCACGAGAACGAAACTCACTCACGCTAGCCGGACAGGGGAATGTGGTTCTTTCCATTTTCTGAATGAGCATGTGGATTGATATGTTGTGATTGTATTTTACGCGTTGTGTGGAATTATTTGATATTAATTAAGATGATTTTGCCAAAGAAATGAAGACTCAGAACAGTCTTTTCAAGATATACTTGACAAGAGACTTGACTTAAATTAAATATCCTATTTTTAAAATGAGACATTGTGGCCAAACACTTATCTTCCCAGATGGTACATTAGCAGACCTAGTAGGTCAGCAATCGAGGTACTCTCACATGCAGCTACAGTTCACCATCCCTAACTGGGTGACCGCATGGAAGTGTCCGATCGGCATTGCACATTTATTGACAGCTGTTACAACTTACAAAACCCATCATCACCCATCTCATGCCCGTCACCTCTGCCCTCAACTTCAATCTCTTTGGAGAGGACCAGGTTTTTGGAGTGCTCTCCACGCCACAGGTCGTAGGAGGAACGTCTATCAGTTTACGCGACAAATGGCGTTTGACCAAAAGCGTAATGTGTTGGAATGATAAATCGATTCGGCTGACCAACTCTGCCTGTGTGTGTGTGTGGTTAATGTGATCGGGTTTCGCTTGCAGGCAACGGCCCGATTTCCACGTGAAATCACTGCCGTGACGAGTTGGGACAGCGCCGCGGCTAAGAGTGTAGGAATCGGTCCGTGAGGGCGTAAGTGAATTAATTCACCTTCCATTCGGACGGTCAAACGGTTACGCAACAACTTAGCTGTAGTTTGTGACGTTTCACCGAGTTTTGGCACGAATCGTCGGTGAAGGCTCGCAAAGATAAGCCACGCGAAAGAAGGATAAAATTGGATAATACATTACCTCTAAGCGAAATAAAGATAAGAGCTAACTGTGGGTCAATCGGTTTGACTTATGAATGGGACAGTTTTGTCTACTATTTTTGTGGACCCAACATCTGGGCTTCGGGTCAAGGAAGAAGGTCAGTGAAAGAAATCAAATGGAGGAAAGGATTGTTTGTTTTCCTTATAGACTTTTAATATCGTTTCAAACACATTTCCTAATGAGATAAATATGAGGACTAACATTACATTTCACTGTCCAGAGAACCGCGTCAAACGCAGAGAATAAAGTGCGTCGACAGCCGCCCATTCGGCGCATTTGTTGAATCGATTAACAGGCGTAGAAGTGCGCTTGTCACGATCGCGACTCTATCTGGAGCGTTACAGATCCGTTACAGCGATCCGTCCGATCCGTTGGCAGAACACAAGGAAGATCCGGTATCCGGTGCAGCCGGTGGTAATGGAACCGTGTACCGCAAATTGACTCGAGACAGCGCTCGAGACATTAACTCCAGTGCGACGCGCCGCTGCTCTGCTGGCTCTTAATTATCGTCATTGTCACTGCATTGATTTTTGCAGCACCGGCTCGCAAGTGCGTCCCGTTTTGGAAAACGGTACAGCGTAGTTTCAGTGGCAGCAGCTTTCAGGGGCAGCAGTTGGATAAAGCAGTAGAATTGTTTCGGAATGTAATTGCTGCGAGATGCTGGGAACTCGTTGGCTCGAGATAATCATTCGGTGACATCAGCACCCACGACGACGCTTGCTGCCCGCATGCCTGGGTAAGAATTAAAACGTTGCAAAACCACTGGCGAGAATTTGTGGGAAGGTGGAGATGAACGCACCGTAGTTAGCAAGTGGTAATTTTATTAATTTTGGAAAGGCGCTGGCAAGGTCTGGAAATTATAGTTTGATAGTTACATCAAAGATTTTTTTTCTTGGATTACACCCTTGCGTTCCTTCAAATGGTATGGTATTATCCTGTAAATTGTCAATTTGAACGAAAGTTGGCCTTAAAGGGAATAGATTAAATTGTTGCAGTAATAACAGGTATTATTTAAACAATTGAACTATTTTAAACATCTCATCAAAACCCTTTTCGCTCAAATTCCTTTTCGTTAAAGTACGTAAAGCCAACGTCTGCTATGGTCTTAAGGGCGTTTGTCATCAACAACGTCGTTTTCTGGGTCAACTTACATAGTTTGAAGAGATCTAAGTAAGCGACTCTACAGTTCATACAAGATTATATGCAGTGGAACTGAACAGAATCATATCGGTCATACCATAGCAGGAGCACCTTTGCTTGATTGCTTTTCGTATAAAAACACTTGGAAAATTTTCACTTCAATTGTAGGTTTCCAAAAAGTGCAGCAAATTGCAGATCTAACCAACATTAAGTTGCTTGACCCTAATGAGTTCGCAGAAATGGTTTATACATTCCTCAACCTGTGTTTATCAGTAATATCGTTTTAGACGATCACAATTTTTCTCAGGTTAAGTACCTGCCTTCGCCTTAGCCCGGTTAAGAAGACTTTAAGTTCATATCACATGCACTTGATAGAAAAGTCATTGTCAAAACAGGATGCCAACTTTATTTACCATAATTATTTACTATCCTCTCAAAGCTGAAAGCTCACAACTGTAAATTTGAACAGCGATCGTTATGTTAAGCCCCCAAATCTAAGCCATTCACTAATTGCACGCTGGCGAAAACGGTCATTCACATCTAAACAGGGACCAAATGGCAATAGACAGCTTTTGCGTTGGTGGAAAAATATCTGCCTGGAAAAATAGAACGTTGAAACACCGCTCAGTAGTGTTGCATTCACCTGCCAACCTACAGCTGCACCGACACACACAGGTCCCAGTGAGACAAAAGTGTACAAACAGTTCATTCGCATCGAAGCGTGACTGCGGCAGCACTAAAAGCCAAACGGGCGGGAAAAACGAAGGAAGGGAAGGGACAGATTTATGCAAATTCGTCACAATGGGTGAAGGTTTTCACCCCCACGGCACGCTGACATGCAGATCGGCCGTTAGCGCGAGCCCGAGATTAGAGACTTTAATCTACTTTAAACAATAGCGACAGCTGCACCAGCTCTCACCAACTGCATTCCTTTCGGGGGCTCATCAACCAAAGGTACAAACCCCGTCGTTGGGTGTAGTATGATCGATCACGATCCTCACGGCAGAAGATGCAGAAGGGATTTCTTTTTGTGCTTCTTTCCATATCATACCGGCGTGGCACACATTCTGCGGACTGCGGTTGTTTTCTGCAGCACCGTGTCCAAAAAGCTTTACAACATCGGTTGGGTTGGGTCGAGTGAGTGAGGAAGGAAAGCTAGCACAATGACAGTGTGTGTGTGTGTGTGTGTGTCTGTGCTTGTGTTGTTTGCCTGTGTGCGAAAGATTTTCATCGCGCTAACAGCAGGTTTTCCATCCATCTCATTCGCGATCTCATGCAGCAAGAAGAAGGCTTAAGGTGGCTGGCTCTGGCTCGATCGTTTTGGGATCTTCTGTTTCTATGGTTTTTTTGTGCACCCTCTTCACATCTTATTTTCACCACATTATGTTTCGCGCCCTGGGAAGGCAAATTGTAGGTCTCCGGCCGCGCTTCTTCCTTCCTTCGTTCATTAACATTACTTACGGGGCGCGATCGTGACCGTGGCAGCAGAAACAGCAGCAGATGTGTGTGATTGGGAACCATCCGCCCGAATGCGAACAGAATATCATTTCACCTGTGCGATTGTATGTGGCGAGGTGTGTAGCTATATGTGTGTGTGTGTGGCTAAATCTTTCATTCGCGATTGCAATTTAATTTCGTTTGACGATCCGATACCAAAAAGGCTTTTCAACCTTGATATCCGTTCCGGGGAGAGGAGAAAAAAAACGTCCATCTCAAAAAGGGAATGAACATTAGGCAAATACTACAGCTCATACCACACAAGCACACCGACAAAAAAAAAAGAAACATTTCCCTCATCACCCATTTCGGGCGATAGCAAACCGAACCAGCAGGTTCAAATAATAGAGCGGCCAAAACATGATCACAAAAGCACCCCAAAAAAGAAAAACTTTCCCTCCACATAACCGGCCGGTTAGCGAGCTAGTCGGTGGCCGATGGGGTTTTCGGTTTCGGTTTAGATTAGACCGGACGGCCGGACCCCATTTCGCCCAACGAAAGTTCCGCGAAAAACGGTAACGATGGTGGGCCGTATTTTCTTCGTATAGAAGGTACCCATTTCCGGCCTGCTGCAATTCCAGTGTGCAGTCTCAGGGGGGGGGGATCGGAAATGAAACACACGCACAGCCTCAAGCGTCGCTGGGAAGGATTTTCGCAAAGCAAACTGTTACTGAAGAGCTTAGAAAATGGAAAATTAGAGCCAATAGAAATATGCAACAAATGCATATCCTCTGTGTCGGTGTTGCGTTTTCCCACCCAAAACAGGAAGGGAATTTTCGATTCGGATCGTTATGGAAAGTGTAAGTGGTGCAGGCCGCAAGGAATTGATCGTTAATCCGAATGGGTTTTTGGGGGGCCGCCGCATTCGCGGACGAAATGGAAAACAGTTTTCCCGTTCGTTTGATTAACGATCTAAATTGGGGTCAGGCTAGGGGATTTTGTGGACGTAAGCAGCAGTGCGAACATGCGACCGGAACGTGCTGTAAGCTCGCTGTAACCGTGCATAGTGTATTGGTAGATTGGTTTCTATTGAATCTAGCAAGGAAAAAGGGAAATTAAGGAAAGCGTGGAATTTTGATGATTGAATGTGTACAATATGAATCGATTTGGTTGGTATTTTTGTAAACAGTATGAAGTAAAATTTTGGTGGAACAGATTGGATTAGAGCGACATGTTTGTTGGGAGAGACTTTAAGGAAACCATTCGAATAGAAATGACTATATATTTTTTAAATTTCAATAGATTTTCCATTGGTGTTCAAGTAATCTTAATTTCAAAATGGCTATTTCTTTAAATATGTCTTGTTTCTTAAAAGTACGACTATAGTTTAGAGTTTATTGATATCTCAGATCTTTTACTTTGCTTTGCTGCCTTCAAATTGAAGGACTAATCAACTAAGTTTAGTTCCTTACCAAGAAATTGAAGAACAAATTGTATTCAGAATCATTGAAATGATTAAAAGTTCTATAAACATTTATTTTTCGCCTTTCCTAAATCTCAGTCAAGCCAAAGAAACTCAAATTTATTTTTAACTTATGGTTCAGTAACCTTGCCGAGCAAAGCATTGCAGTTTAGTACATTGAGCATTAAGTTAAATGTTCTTAATGCAAATAGTTCGTATCCCTTTTCAGTTCCATCAATTCCAATGCCTTCCACTAAGGACCAATTAAAGAAATTAAACGCTCAATCCATGCTACGTTACATCCGTTTCACATGTTCGGATTATTTTGCCCTTGAAGTGGTTTTTTACTCGGAACGTAGAAAACCCCACAACTTGATTCTCAAATAACTTGCACTTAAAACACGTTCAATGTTCGAACGTTTCCAAGCAAAAACTCACGGCAGATCGTACAGACACTGCACCCTAAGTACTGGTTGACGGCAGACACTGCCCTAATGGCCGCAATTAGCCGTGTTATTGATTCTCCTGTGCAGTTGAAAATTAAACCGCAATTGTAACGAGAGGAATTACCCTTTAGCTTGCACGACCTCCTTATGTCTCCTTTCACCGTACGGGTATTCGGAAAGGGAAAATGGAAGCGTTGGGCGTCGAGAACGTCAAACAGGTTTTTCGGCGATTCGATCGACGTGCTGCAACGTTCGTGAGGGGATTCGAATCTCTAGCCCCCACAACACATCATGGTTAGATCTGGTCTGCGACCTTATTTTCGGACCCGACGACCAATCCAGTGTGTGGGAGCAGCGTCCGAACGAACCCGGCGGGGAACGCCGAGATCCATCGATCGGTATGTACTTTCTGCTTTCACATCTCATCGCTCTGCCCAATAGTAGGTAGTTGCTGATCACTCGGTGTTTTGAGGGTGAACCATAAAGCGTTAGTTTCGATCGGTTTCCCAATGCCGCTGAAATGATGCTTACCCTTTTGTGTCAGGGTGACTCTCCAAAAAGATAGACCTTTTTTCGGGAAGGGTAATAAAAACAAACGTCAAACGGCACACATCCATCCATCCAGACCATATCTTCCGGTTTCCCGTCAAACTTACCTCTAGGAATGGAGGCTTTCATGTTATCGGATTTTGTTGTGTTCCAGTGTCCTATAAACTCCAGCGATCGGTTATGTCTTGGTGCGGGATATGAGGTGAGTTCCCAAGAAAAAAAAAATTGACGCCAACGACAGATAGCAAAAAGCGATAGGTTCGCCTTCGACCACGCTTTAATACCTTGAGCCTCCAACCAAAACTCCATGTCAAAACCGGTAAAAACGGAGCGGAATACTAACGAGTTCTTTCTCCATAGAGTTCACGTTTAAGCGCAGGGTCGATCGTGCTAAAACTGTTTGTCATTAGACCTAACGCTATCCGCACGAGTATCGTTTTTTTTGAGTTGTTTTAGTCTATCGGTAACCGCTTGGGCTAGATACGCCCGCGGGACAA
This sequence comes from Anopheles stephensi, assembly GCF_013141755.1. NCBI lineage: Eukaryota > Metazoa > Arthropoda > Insecta > Diptera > Culicidae > Anopheles > Anopheles stephensi. Next base: position 61,653,662 of record NC_050203.1, on the reverse strand, counting down.
ACTTGTACCAAAACCCACAGAACCGTAACTGTAGTGTGTAGAAAGAAGCACCACATAAATACGCCAGCTAATTGACCGGTTGTCGCTGGTGACTTGCCGAACTAACTCACCTCGTCTCGAACTGGGTCCGTGGTCTGAACGGGCAACGGGAGAATTCACGCGAAAGTTACTCCAAGTTGTCATGCCAACAGTGGTGGTGGACACCGTGGCAATGGGGCCATCGGCATGAGTTGGTGCGGTGTGCGTGAGAGGACCCGTGAACTTGATGCAAAAATTTTAGCAGTCAGCCTTTGCTGCGCCTCGGAGTCGTTAATCTTCTTAGGTCGTGGCTGTTGTGGACGTGAGGGTTTCTTTTTATTTCCTCGCCACAGTGGTCCCGTTTTATCGTGCTTCTAGGTGTGTTCCGTTTCGTTCCAGTGCTATGACTTTTTCTCAGCCTGGTCTAAAATGCTGTAGTTATTTTATATCTTCCTATTAAATTAATTATCCCGCATAACATATCATCATCATAATTTGAAGGAATTTTTAAAATCTAGTCTTCGTTCTAACTCTAGTCAATCGTTTAATGAAGATTCTCAAGAACAAAACTTAATCGCGCATCATCGATTAAAAGCAAGCACCAACTTCAAGCTTCTCGGCACTTCATCACGTTTTTAAAGATCAAATCAGATATTTTGCAGCATCAGGTGCGTCCGGAAATCCCCCATCGATGGGGGGCAGTATACTTTAGATTTTTTTTTCATTTCAAACTCGGTACATTCCGTCATCCACCTCGAAAAATGTCGATCAACACCGATCCGAGATGACGTGATCACCGCAAACACCCCGATTAAGTCGATCAACCGTCAGTACAATTGGCCGCAACAATATGCGTATTGTAAGGTAGTGGGCAGAGGTTCCGTCCCAGGTATGACACTACAACTTGACTCAGGCGTTGACTGAGCGGTTAACCACGAACTGTTAGATAGAACAAGTTGTCGGACAGTTTCGAGCTTGTACGGAACCACTAGGCGTGTGTGTTGCTCTCGCCGTACAGCTTGATCACCGTCATTAAGTCTAGTGCGATGGGACACACGTTGTGTGCTTTTTTCTGAAACCTTGGCATATACCGAACTAGCATTAGCTCAGTCGAGGCACGTATTTAGCAGCTGACTCATGCCAGTTGGATCCATATCGAAATCTATTTAACATTGTATTCGATACTAATTTTACATTCTTCTGTTTCTCAACATTAATAATACATTTCTTATCAAATATTGTTCAAGTAACATTCGTTAAAGACTCTTAGACCTCTGAGTTAACGCCACTTTGAATAGTATAGCATTTTGTTATGAACCAAAATGAATGTTTCTGGTCATTTAATTTTCTGCGCCATTTTATGGTGCCATTCAGCATTAAGAACGCCATTCCGTCATTGGGCTTGGTCAGCGGGAATAAACAAAAGCTTCACAGCGAATGTGGAATTCAGCGACATAAATGACGGAGAACGGTTTTGCAAAAGAAACAGCAAAGGTCACCGGCAATCAACCCTCACAGCGGCTGTGCACTCGAATCCCGCAGGAAATAGACATGCTCTAGTGGTGTGATTTAAGCAACCGGGAAGAAACATAAAAACCTAGGTAGCTCCAGGTGAACACCAGCCCACCGTCAGTCGGTAACTATTGCTAAACGAGTTACGGATGCCACAAACAGCTAACAGTCGCCTGAACAGAAGGCTGGGTTTGACATGGATGACAATACGATGGGAATGATCTTTAAGAAGTGATTCTTCTTTCTTCTGCCGGTGGTAAATGCTTTTAAGCGGTGTGTCTCACACCATGACTGCAGTTTGTGGGTGAGCAATTTTGACAATCACCCGGCGATGTTGTTAACAAACCTGTCGGTGCGATGTTGTTAGTAAGTGTGAAAATTGGCAGGTTGTTGGTGTGGTGGTTATTGTCAAGGTCGATGAATTAGGTTCATAAATTTGGAAGAATTCATTTGCACAATAAGTCTGCAGGAACATCGGAAAGGTCAGCAGGGAAGACATTTTCCTTTGGAATGTCAATTGTTTAAAAAAGGGCTTAAGAAAAGAATTGTTTCAACTTCGTGCGAGTTATATAGTGTACAATCTTATTTCCACAATTCACTCACTATCTCATAGAGTACATGTACATTCCATCAATGTTGTTTTCTTTCAAACATTCATCCATCTCGCGGTCCACTGTTCTCTTATCCAAACACAGGTGCATTTGCGAGCTTATTTATACACCCAACTGAAGCTGAGCAATTAATCACTATTTATGATAGCTAGAAGGACACAAACTGATGGCGTAAGCTAAACGATACCGGCGATCTGACAAAGAATAGCGCCATCTTGGAGCATTCGCCCGAGAACACACAATTTGTAAGAAAGAACTGCCGTGCCCGACAGGCGACGAACCTCGTCCAACTTTGTGTGAACATATAATGCATCCGGTCTGATGCAAGACACACACTGCTGTGGTACAGCTTAACGAAATCGATCGGTGTTTTTGCGCTTTTTGGGGTCGATTGTTTTACGTGCCATTTTCTTCTCGCCGAAACGAATCGCATTTAATGCTGTCTAACGCATAAGAAGGCAATCCCAAAAAAAATGGAACTAAATGGCAATGTGTAATGACAGCTGAAAGCTCAGCTATGTCCTCTGAGCCGTAGGGTTGTCTCAATTTCAAGCGATTGGAAGTTGCGATCGATTGAGTCATGTAAACGATCGGAGTCTGTATGCGGGAGGTGATGAAAGGCTGACTAAGGTCTTCGAGTTTCACAGTCGTCTCTGGGTGGGGAGTGAGGTTTCGTATCCGGGAGACAGACCATTCGGTTAGTAAAAGACAAGAGTTGATTTGCATTTAACCTTTCTATTGTCTGGTACCATTCGACTCTGTATCGAGTAGTTTGATATATTTAGTTTTGCTTTTTCTGAGCAGATCAGTATGCAAATACAGTAAATGAAACACAAACGCTTAGAATAACGATCATTTCACAATCTGCTCAATCTCTGGATCAAGATTCATGAGCTGGAAAGAAGTAAAAAAAATCATTGGACACATTAAAGTAAATCGAGTGAAACGATTTGCGTGGTGAAGAACAATCTTGAAGAATGTTGGAAGTTTAGCGTGTGGCAGAGCAATTCTTTCTTCGCCCGAAAGCAACGGGTCTGTCAGGTTCCGCCAAGAGTTTTCGAGGGAGAAAACACAACCAGCACGGTTTGCATATTTTCGACGCCATTGCACTGGAGCAAAGAAACATCGAAAGCAAAATGACCAACCAACACGATCCCAACGCACCTCCTGAGGTGTGCAGCACACGGCGGTGAGAAAACCATGACACGCGGGAAGTAATATGCTTGTTGCAATCAGACTTGCGAAAGTGAGAAATTTCCCATCTCTCGCTGCGCTGGGTGCGAAATACACACGCCGTAGGTGGAGGTGTTCGCCGTAAACATGCCAAACCCAAAAGCCGTGGTGGTTGGGTGATGTTTTATATGGTCGTTTTTTTTTCTGTTTCGTCGTCTACTGCAGTCAGGCTTGTTTTCTGTATGCGATGCATGTGCAAAATGATTCGTGGCTTGGCAAATGGTTGAGATTGTAGCTAAACTTTCGCCCGATTCGTTCGTGGGGCCGAAGTCCGTGGGAGCAGAAGAGATTTGTGTTTTTTTGTTGGTTAACCATGGTATGACATCATTGAAGGGGTGTGAAGTGAACCTACACGCAAGTCCGAGTGAGCTGGGGAGATGTGTGTGACGCCTTCTTAAAGAGGATAGTATACTCTGCAAGTTTGTTTTTTTAATATTGTGGTTAATGCTTATATTTTTTTTGAAATTCCTACGTTATCGCATCGAAAGATCATGAGAGACTCTATTCAAAAGATCCACGGCTGAAAGCGAAGCACAGTAAGAGTGTCCGAGCTGGACTCAAATAAGCCTTTAGAGTATCAATCTATCAGCAATTAGTCTTCGAATATTCCTCACTGCTCCAAAATTTCTTGAATGTTCTTTAGTGTGAGAGTGAGAGACTCTATTAAAATGTTATAGGACTCCGAGTTGATCTTCCTTCCGAGAAAAAGCTTCCTTTTTCGCACTTGACGGTAGAATTGTGAAAAATAACCAAAAAAAGTAAAGTATCTCTACATTCCGAGAATGGCACCCCTCCCTTTACTAAGACACTTTAGGTTTGACGTTAAAATTCGTCACTCGTTCGTGTGATTTGGCTTGCTCCGAAAAAGCCTGTCAGCCGTCGTAATCTGTTTAGGCACACAACCAAAGAAAGCAGTTCCACCTTAGGACAAACAGTTTGAGTTAGCGAGCTTATTGTGATCGTTAAAAGGGTGTGAGGAAGAAAAAGTAACCAACTCATCCGCCAAGTCCTCACGTTGATAAGAAATTTATGCACATTTTGAATGCCACCCAGCGCTGTTTGCGGAAACATAATAACTATATTTTTGTTTGACTTTAGTCCGGACAGTAATAATCTTAACCGAGGTCTCTGCAGTGGAACACCTTTTTTCCCCTCTCGTCGGTGTTGGTTTAATGGACACAAGCTCCACCGGAACAAATACAAAAAAGGAACGAGCCGGGAAAGGGAAAATCACTACCTTTACACCCACGCTTTTTTCCACAGTTCTTTTGCAGTTTGTTACCTAATCAGTGGTCTTAAATTGTTCGACGAGTTTAAGGTAAACCTTCAACCTTCTGCGGCGGACGACCACCCTTAATGTGTCACCTCAAACAGCGACACCGCCCCTAATGTCCGGTCGATTGTCATCTGATTATGGAGACATTTTCAGCCGTAGCATTCGTGAGAGTAACCCACCCAGGTACGCAAACGAGCTCGAGAGCAATTGCATTGTGTGTTGTGGTGGGTCGAAAAGTATCGGCGAGGACGCCGGTGGGAAACATTCGTGGGGTGCGCTGAAAAGCGAAACAAGACGAAACATGGAAAAGAAATTTTCATTGCGAAAAAAGGGCTAGGAAATTTTGAATGCCGTTTGCTGGGCTGCATGGGATGTGAATTCGAGAAATGTGCGTCTGCGGAGGCGTTGCGTATTAGGTTCACTCTGTGCTTACCCGCCCCGGCCCAAATGAAGCCCCAGGACGGTCCGAATCCGGTCCCGGAGTGTTGGGTATGGGTTTGTGGGGTGAAACGAGATCGAGTGAAAGTAAGATCCCGCGTATATTGCAGTTTCGTTGCATATCGGGTTTTTAATTTCACATTCACAAATTCAATGTAGCTGCAAACCGTGGTGTGTTGTGATACATTTGCAACACCCTATCGATCGATCGATTGGTGCGAGGGGGTGGTCGGTGGAAGGCGGCTGGCAAGCAATCGATCTCCAAGGGGTGTCGATCGTTAGTCGTACGGTGCGACTCCTGCCAGGAGTTTAGTGTTTCGTTGTGGTTGCGCTGTCTAATGGCATGTCGATCACGAGTGCAGCCTTTCGGTGGTGGGTTGCCTTTGGGTTTGGTTTGCGGTTTGTGGTGGTATGTCACGGTGGAAGCGTTTTGCTTGTTGTCTTTTTTGTTGTACCTTTGCTTCATTGCACCGGGGCCAAGAATTCGCGTGCTGGTCTTATCCTTGACATCACCCGTAGGGAAGGGAAGGAGCCACCCAACAATATGAATGCAAATTTTCTTCAACTGTACGGCGCTGTACTCAGGGAACCAAACGGAAGGAAACCTGTGCGTGAAGAAATCATAAAACTGCGCTCGTTTGCTAGCAATAAATAATGAAACATTTTCATATGTCGTTAATTTATGGGAGGGGTTCGCTTGCGGGAGGGGCTTTGTTATTTATGTGGTGGTCGTATCGGCGATCGTGTGCCACGGGCCAATGATCTACTGATCATCCTTTTATTGCTTCGTACGAGTTATATAAATATTTATCTGGGCAATAAATGCGCAATACGTCCAGGTATGAAAAATTGTTGAATGTTATTACCAAATTGGAATGCAATTAGTACCGATAACATAATCGTTTTAGTGTTTTGGTATCAGATTTCGCAATTTACAAGTTAACGAACTCGTTGTTGATTGGTACAGATTTGAAGTCCTCGATTAGCTTTAGCGAAACTTATTTTCACCGAGACATTGAGGTGGAAACTTCAGGGTTCGTACTCTATAGGGTCACTGCAGATCCTGGCTATCGTGAAGTCCCATGTAGCGCAAGCATCCAAAGGGTCGAGTAAGCACTCCAAAGACTCGAGTTGAAGATTGGCGTGGTACAAACCAAAGTTAAAGTGGAAGTGCTTTCTATCCTGCTGCTCTAAATATTGATTTACGCTGGGGTTATGTGTAGATAGGTGATCGTATTTCCAAAAAGTCTTCCAAAAACTTTCATCTTGGGTTAACAGTCAGCTCCGACAACAACATAGAGATTAAGATACGAGCAATGTTGCTAGATACCTATCGATTATACTACAACCTGAGGAATCTTCATCATTTAAAACATTTGTCGGAACGGACGAAGCTCGAGGAACTTCTGACCATTTATATCTTCAGTACTCACAAACGTCTGTGACACATGGAAGGAAGATGCTCAGAAGAATATGTTTAACCGTATATGTAAAAGAAATGTGGAAGATGTGCTACAATGACGAACTTTACGAGCTTCACGGTGATCTCACAATTGTTCAGCGATTAATACTCTCGAGCTCTAGTGGACTGTTCATGTCATGAGGATGGCACCGGACGACGAGCTTCTAAATTACTTTTAGGCCGTCCACTAGAACAAAAGACGCGCGATGGACTCAAATTGAGTTGGGGTGATGGCTTTTACTCCTGATGACTTACACAGCAGTTCTTTGCCTAATAAGTTAGAAAAGTATTTCATTTTCCGATAGGAATTTTAGCTCAAGTCTTGTTTGACAGTACACAAACTACGATTTGATTTGGTAGGCTTTTGCTTTTTTCCTGTTTTTTCACTAGTTTAATATCCATCGTTTTCATAATAATAAATCCAAAAGTATCTCACCAAAACAGCTGTATAACATGTAACACTGCGTGGTGTTAATTAAAAGCCCCACAGTCTACAAAAGTCTCCAAAATCGTAGCCCCTCGCCAAAAACAACAACAAAGCGTGTGTGGTTTTAATAACTTACTGGCATAACGTTTTTGGGGGGCTAATAAAAGGATGGTGTTGACTTTTAGTTAAGCGTCCATTGCTTACCCTCTTTTTTGTCAGCATCCCAAAATGCTACACTTTCACAGCCCACGATCCCGAATGAGAACAAGGTTATGTTCTTTCGTGTGGGAACCGAAACATGCCCCGGTGTATACCGCCGGTGAATGAACAAGAGTGGAGGCAAAGAAAAACAACAACAAACACAACGTCTTTGAACGAAAAAGCCCAAATAAAACGCCGGCAACAAAACAAATGCACAGTCACTGTTGTTTTGCGAAAAGCTAAAAGCCACTCACCCTTAGCCTTAGCGGCAGTGCAAAAAACAACATAAAACAAATGCTTTTTTGCTGTCAGTATCAACGCGCTATGTGAATGGAGCTTTTCTGCAGGGGTTTTTTTTGTTCTCTTGGGAGACTAATTTTCTTCAACCTCCAAATGCACACGACATGCGGTCCGGGTAAAACTGTATGCTGCTGTGTGCAATTAATTCTCTAGACGTTCCAGATAGCACACCAAATTCCAACGGCACTTTTAAGACACAATTCTCGGAAGTACGTTTTAATTTCGTACGCTTGAATTGTGCTTTTATTAAGCCCATGCGTCGTTATCGTTATGTTGCTGGGCGTTGGCTTTAAGCTCTTGTCCCACAGAAAAAGGATAGACTACTTTTCAAACGTCGTTTCCCTAATGGCAGGCCGTCGTCGTCGGTATCAGAACCATACCATCGAAACGGATCGCTTACACGTGGCCATGGTGTCGTAAAGCTGGGCAGCTCAACCAGATAAACGTGTTTCCGCATGCAAAACTGGAAGGAAAACGAAATGGCAGTTGAATTGAACGTGCGCCAAATCGATGGCAATTGTGTCGAAGCGTTTTTGTGCGCATTTTTGCCTTATGTCTTCAGGGTCCGTAATGGGCTGTGCTGTGTTTTGGAAGTGATTCGGATGATTGGAGCAGGAGAAAGCAATCCGCTTCATTATGCAACCGGTGGTGCAAGCATCGGTTTAATGAATGCATGCATATTTATGTGCGGAATACGTTTGTATATATGTGTGTGCGAGCGTGGCAGAGCTTTGAATGCAAATATCGTTAAGTAGTCACCTGTTTTGGGTGATGGAGCCGGCCCCATGTTTGAGTAATGGGTTATAATGAGTGAATAGTAAATTGATATAAATTGTCTGGCCAAAATGCCACAGATCGCTTATTGCTGCGCATGAACAGGCAAATTTGATTGACAGGGGAAAAGTTTTTGTTTGTTTGTTATATGCAAATGTTTCGATCAATTTCCATATCGTTATGAGGAATTTCGATTTATTTAATTAAAGCTATGCTTAAAAAAATGGAAACGCGAGTATTATTTTATACATAAGTTTATTTTCTATTTTCTTTTCTTTGACTCCAACACTTCGGAAGCTCTTGGCCAGCCATTTGTAGCTTCTTTGGCTCAATTCAATCTGAATCCGATACACCACTGTAGGCAAATAGGCTGCGAAAAGCTTTGCTTAGTTTGCAATAAATTTGAATAATCTTCCTCAACTTATTTTTATTAGAAAATGCGCACGGATAATATCGATAGTAGCAATTGTCATATCTATTCGATTCTGGTGACTGAAAGCATAGTTCAATCAAAGTTTGAATCAATAGTATTGTAATTCTAATTATTATTATTTTTTATAATTTTATCAAAGTTTTTATCATTTATTAGGCCATATGGAACCATAATACCTTCAAGTTGAAATTCTTAAATTTTTCTTTAATGACGCATTTTATTTCGCATTTAATTTTTACACCTTGAATTTACACCTGAAATTTACACTGAAAATTGACAATGAATAATTTAATGTAAAGAGACAATTCCAGTAAATTGAGAATGAATAATTCAATGTAATGAGAGCAATACCACCAGGCCGTCCCTTACTAATAACAAAAATAAATGTGATGAGCTTTGCGCAGTGGCGCTATCGTAAGCTATCAGTTTCAACTGAGATGCGATTAGCCCTAGTTTAATGTAAAAGGTGTATAATTCTTTGAAAGTTGTAGCCTGAAATGAAAGTTAGCAAACCTCAAACTTGCATCCATTTGAACTGGTTATTGTCCTGTTTGCTTATTTACTGTATTATTAAAACTCGTTGTTAATTTGCGGATTGGATTTGCAGCTTTGTGGTCTTCATTTGAAAATCTCTGTTCTAGTTTACATCAGCTGTGGGCAAATCGAGCATTTCTTGGTGAAAGGATCTTCATAACAAACCTTTTCTTGATTGATTTGCAGCTGATCGATGAAAAACTGTATAAGCTTGTATCGCCATCTAATTCATTTGTTTACGTCGATTGATTTGATTAGTCCATTTCATGTTCACAACGATTATGTCTTTTTCTTGTTAATGTTTTTAGCCTTTCTCTGTACTATTTCGTGTTATTCAAAATTAAGGAATTTTTTTATTGACATCTTTTGTGCTAATTTGGATACAATGCTAAATTCAAATTGTATTCGCTTTTATTATCTTATCTTATTTTTGCATTTGTAAACAACAGTTTTTAGCATGTTTTTAAGGCTGCGTTTTTTTCTATTTTCTTTATATTTTTCTCCTTTCCTATTTTCCACTTTCCACCCGATCTTTATAATTTTAAAATCGCCCCTTTTTCCCCCAAGACGCTTTTCTGGATTTGCAATTGACGCAGTAACTGCCGTTGCCCGTTCCATCTAATAGGATTAGTTTGCGGATTTGCTTTCTATTCTCGGCGAGTGTCGAGTGCTTTAATTTAATAATTCCACATACCAAAGCCACCCCATTCCCTCACACACCAATCTACTGCACCCGCTGGCGTGTTGTGACATAGAAAGGTCGATTGCACGATGCACTCGGACAAGAGAAGAGGCAAACAAAAAAAAAGTGCATCACTCATAATCATCATGACGTTCGACCATTTGGATGTGTGTGTGTGTTTTTGTTTTCTTTTGCTCCTAATGAAAAGCAGCGGAAAATTTAAGTGCAGGAAAAAGTAGGTTCATCGACATCGCGGGGTGTGTTGTCCCAAAAATAAGCTCGCAGTGCCTACTGCCCAATCCCCGGTGAGCAAAGGTAGACAAGAAGAAAAGCTCTTTACTGGCGAAAATTATTTTTGCATAACTCGGTTATGAATATCCGGACGTCGCGTAGGTGCGCTATGGCTCGATATCTCGGGGTAGGCAGGCAATAGGCGAAACTTTAAATCAATATTGCTTTCCTGAGCACGCCGAAGCTGACCACGACACGGGCCCAATTTATCTTTTTCTCCCAGCATCGAAGCATAACCAATTGGTATTGTTTTTGCTTTCCTTCGGTCGATGGGTGGTATAGTGTCACGGGAGGAGGAGAAGACCAAAGGCAAACCTTCCAAAGACCCGAAACCGGCCCGAAGCGCTGCTTGCTGCCTGAAACGATGCCACGCGAAAAATGACGGAAACGATCGGAATGCGTTTTTCAAACAAACGCCCCGCTTTTCTCTAATCCATTTCAATTTCTACGATCAATCTGTAGCAGTAGATTTGATTCTTTTTTATGTGAGCGTTTTAATGTTTTCCCCTCATTTTGATCGATTCGTGTTGCGAGTTTTTTTTAATTCTTTTTTCTGTTTTCTACACAGCCAGATGAAAATGTTGCTTCTTTTGCCGGTTCGGTTTTTTTTTCTTTTGCGGCTCTATAATCTGATCACATCCATTGCGGAGATGCAATTGTTGATCGCTAACCATGCTACTAGCCGGAAGGATGGAAAGCATAGCAACCTTTCGAAGCTGCATAAAAGGGGAAAGAAAAATCGAGAGCATTTAACCGGCTTATTAGCTGTTAATTAATTGAGTCGATCGCAAATGTACCCTTGGTTTTTTTTGCTTTCGACATTTTATGCTCATTACGGCAGCAGGGCTTGAGCGATCGAGGCAAAATGTGCTTCACAGCGATATAATTAGTTGCATTTGTTAATCATTTTAATTTTTTAATTTTACCCGGGAATGAGATTAACAGATAGATCTAATTTAATGGGTATGTCAGATGATATCAGAAGAGTGAAAATATTTTTGGCAGGTCCAGAGAAGTAGCGACCAAGGAAGTATAGGTTGTTTTGTATGTGGATGTTGTCTTAAATGTATCACTATTGTGAAATCAACTGAGGCTGTTGTCCTATCAAACCTTACACTACTAAAATCTGGAAAACCCTTAAAAAAACATAATAATTTATTTCGCATTTTAAGTCACACGTACAGCAACCCAAAATCAGTCTCCTGTGACGAGCCGAAAGCATCGCCTCGATTGCATTGAAACGGAACAGATGGCTTCGTATCGCCACACGGCGGCACTGAAACTTCAATAAAAATGCAATTTAGTACATTTAGATTACTAATTACCGTCAACGCTGTCAATCAATCACTTGGTTGGCCCGACTCACTGAGTAATGCTTTGGTTGACCCCAAACTTTACCACACTCTCCGCTAAAGCGAGTTCATATAAGACGCGGCTCGGCTTAAAACCCATCCTGCGCGCTCATTATGTAACGATAAAGCTCGAGGCGAGAGACAACATTTGCTGCTGATCGCGATCTTCGGTGAAGGGATCTTTCAAAGTCTGCACGCACTCCGACGCCGTCTTGTACATCCAAGATTTTATACGCCAATCGCTCAAGGAGGTAAATGCCGTATATGGTCTACAAGTACGTGATAAAACTGACTCAACTTGATCACTCAGTGTCTGTAAGCGCCAATGCATGCTGGTGTGAGGAGATAAAGAGAGAAATGGAAAAGCACATCAGGAGGATAAAAGTAAAACAACGTAAAACCAATGCCCCACGATACTGATTGATCACTTCCGTTCGTAATAGTGCACGTGCCCTGGTAGAAAAAAAGGCGATCGCCGCGGTCCATCACCCGTGTTGGTGACATATTATGTGTGCGGGTGCGTAACGCGTGAGCTAAAAGCATGTTGGGGCATGCATGGCGCGCTGGACGTTCCATTGTCAGGGTGGAAAACGAAGTTTACGGTCAACGTGCTGGAAATGTCGATACGGCGTTTGTCCACCCGTTAGACTGGCGGCCTCATTTGGGTTGGTTGTGCATTTGTTTGACATGTGTTTTAGACGGGCGCCCATTTACAACGGTTACCGTTCGGACTGTTTACCATATTGCTTGGACGGTTTGTTGGACGACTCTTGTGCTGTGCCGGTACTGTTTTTCTTCGATGTGATTCTTGAGCGATCCGAGTAATCAAATTATTATTCATTCTAGTCATGTAAAACTAAAGGTGTTAGTACGTTTTATCGTTAAGCTATGATCTGAGAGAGTAACATTTAAATTCAAAAAGACCGTTGTAACGATCATACAGGTTTTTGCAGATGATAGCTTTAAAAGGATTCAGATGATCCAGAAAGAGCTTGAGCCGTAATACACCTGCAGAAAATGGGAGTTCAATGGAAGCAAATGATGAATCTATGATAAACGCAATGAATGAGGAGCTGTTCAAATGCATACCTGGGCATTCTTGTAATTCACTTTACGGCTTTGACTATCGTGTGCTGCTACGGTGCTCAGTTGTACCACGTTTATCTTTAAAATATATTCTATCTTCAAATTGATTTAATTTATATTTTAAACCGATGTTTGCTTGTGGTTGATTGTATTAACCTACTTTAAACGTTTTTTTTGATTAAACAACCGAATTTGCATATAATTTGCGTAATCAAATTAAAATGGTTTCCATTGCATGCTGAGACAATGCAATTATCTTGAGTACTGTTTTGTTTGCTTCGTAAACACGATGCTCACTGTTTATTTTGAAGATTATTAAAGACGGTTTGCGAATTTTGTTTGTATCTGATTTATGTCAATTGGTGTGTTTGTTTTGTTTGGGTTGTTTGTTTGTTTTATTATTGAACTTGCAGATTTAACTGGCCTACTGCCAAGGGACACTTCAGGCAAAATGGTTCGTTTAATCATTGTTTTTAGACTAATTTGTTGAATTTGTGTTGCGATTTTTCACAAGTCAATAGCAAAACATCTCTATTGTTTTTTGTATTATGAATATAATGAGAAGACAATATATAACTATCTTCAGTTGTAGATCTATGACGGAGTACTTTGAGTATTTATCCTCATACTCAAGAAGAATAGCGAAGCAAATATTGATGCTTTAGGGATTCCCGGTCGCGACAGCGGTGCCGGTCTTCACACGGCAGGACCGGGGTTCAAATCCCTTCTGGCATCAGCCGTTCCCCTATTGTGAGGACTGACTATCCAACTATGCGGTATCAACAAGTGTAGTAATCCAGAAATGGTAGCCATGACTTTAAGAGGTCGTTGGGCCAAGAAAGAAGAGGATATTGATGGCTGACTATAATTGCTTCGTGCTTGTTGTACAACAGTATCTTACTTTTTGGGATAAACAAACAATTCTTGGCAAATTCCGGCCACTCAACGGCCTATTATTTTAATGTAATCCACAGTAGGAAACATTTGTGATCGTTAGTAGCATTATCTGAAAGTTCGATGAAAATTGAAAATCAGAGTTTTAATATTTTCTTATTAACGATTAATTATGTTCTACTCTGCTTGGGTTCAACGTATGGAAAACAAGGTGCATTCCGTATGACTATCGCACCTGTAAGTCTTCTCATACCCAAACGACGAATTCTCCAGCCCTTACAACCAACCCTTAACACTGCGGACGATTTCATCTAGCCGGACGGCCGTAGTCACTCAACACCGTGTAAGAGTTCATTTAAGCGAGATTGGATTAAACAAAAGAAGATCGTAATTGAGTACATACTTTATTTCTTTCGTACATCCGCCCCTTTCTAGCTGAGATTAATTAGCAAGATCGGGTTTCTTGGAGGACCCATTGTTTTCGGTTTCGCTACAAACTGAAACCTGAAACATCAATTCGATCCAATCCAAGTTCGTTTCGCCTTCTGTTCCTTCGCCTTCCCTCCACGTTGCGTCCGTTGATTGATTTTCGTCTTCGACTGCTGTCTTGGCAAAATGGGGGAGTTATTTACATCTCATCACATCCGAGCGTCTGGCGAAATCGTCCCGTTTAGCGAGCGGTTCACTTCACTTCCCGAAAGCACGGTCGCTTCCCAAGTGGAGGTACTACCTTCACCTGAAGATTATCGCGATCGTCTAGTTTTTTTTGTTTCTCATTTCTTTGGGCTCTTCTCATTCCTCGATCGTGCTAGTACGTCTTCGCGTCGATAGGCTAAAGTGGGCTACCCGTTTGGAGTTTCTAAACGGAACGGTTCATGGCTTGGCAGAAGAATGGCAGGGATAGAAAAAAGCACTCGCTCAGCACAGCTAGGCCACGACGTCAGGTTATGAAATATGCAACCTAGGATTGGCATCTTGATAGTTGCCGGCATCGGGTCGTAGCAGAACCTTCGCCGCGCTGTGTTGGGAAAAAGCCGTTTGCTCTTCGGTGGGCGAAAATGAATAACAGGCTGAAAGTAACCGTCCATCAGCACCGCTTCGAACCTTCGCATTTTAAAGGCTCCGACAGTCGCTCTCACTCGGAAAAGGCCTTTTTGTGTTGCAGAATTCGGTCAGCTTTCGATAATCGAAATACCATCGAATCGAAAGGGTGTAGAAGAGGAGAGGATGCTTACGGTCGCTTTTGGGAAACAGATATTGAGGGTGCAGCAGTTTTCTGTGGAGTGCTTCTTGGTGCTCCTTCAGAAAACAATCCCATCATTTCGTTGAATGTCGATGAAGGGCTTGCTTAGGAAAATCAAACAGTGCCAATCTGTTCATGCAGATCTGAAGATATGAAGTTTTTAGGGCAAGCATATGAAGGACGTAAAAAATAAGGCTTTTCAGCAGCATGCACCGAATTTGATATTTAATGCCGCATAAAGTAACTCAAGGTTCGTGTTTCTGTTCCGTTTGCAGGGTGCTTTTGCGGAAGATGTAGTAAGCGTCGGGATGGAGCAGAACATTTTCGACGTATCGGATGACATTTCGTTCCCGTGGTTGCCGGCCTATGCCGAGGCAACGGAAGCGAGTCCACTCAACACCACCAGCAGCCGGATGCTGGAGACGATCGTCGAGGAAACATCCGACGACGATGATGGGCGCGGCGATAAGGACCAGGGCGGCACACAGCAACCGCTCAGCTGGTCCCAGTACGATCACGTTTGGAGTTCCGGTGGTTCAGACGCGGAGTCGGTGATACGCGTCGAAACTTCTTCCGGTAAGTGCGGCAAACCAGCGTAGCAAACCTTACACCGTCTGCCACATTTCTTATACCATGTTCCATTCTTTCGTTGTAGATCAAGACACAATGTCCGAGCGCGACTTCATCTGTCCTCCGAAGCGTCGGAAGCAGGAGCCATCGTTCGCGGATGAGTTTCTCGCTTCCGATCTGTCCACCATCTACGGCAGACGGCCGCGCATTTGCGAACCGGATGGGCTGGAGGCGAATGAATATTTCATGAAGCGACACAATGAACAAAGGTACGTTCAAGTTGGTCGGTGATAATCCACGAGCAGAAAGTACGATGAAAGACGATAAAAACGGACGGACAGCTTCTATTTGTTTGGTGGACAGTTTGAGATCACTTCACGGTCCCAGCTATTACGATAGCCAAAAACGGATGGTCGGACGGAGTGACAGTTTTACATCACGGGATTTGTAAACATTTTCCTGAGCAGTGACGTGCAGGCGCGACAATGCTCCAAGAGGAACCAAATGTGTATTTAATAGCCCTCACGGTACGATATTCGTGAGGAATGCTTTTTCTTTAAGACCATGTCACTGTTGCGGTGGAATGGCACGGCAAATAATGATAAATTGTTACGGTAAAGCTTGCTTCACTACACGACAACTTACGGATCGTGATTGAAGAGTTATCTTTGAAAGCCTTGCTATTTCCTGTGACAAGAAAACAAGTTCCAGAGGTACAAAGTAGGGACGGAATGTACAAATGGATTTCTTGTCTTTATGGTTGTTTCTAAAGAGCATCATTTCTGTCCATACAGATACATGAATATTGTTATGTAAATGATTGCAAGCAGATAAGAACCTGTATTGTCATGTAAAAACCTTTATTTTTGTAACGAATCTGTTTACATAATTTTGGATGTTTTGTGTATATCTGTTGTGGTACACACGAGACAATAGAATACAATGTTTTGCACAGAAACAATAACTGATTTGCACTGGCAGCTAGTTGGAGTTTTAATAGCTCATGTGTATAAAGTAATTTATCATTTTATGTAATAGTGAGAAAATGCGTGAACACAACTTGAAAAATTAGTTAATCTAGTTTGGCTATAATTATGGAATTTTATTAATTTTTTAAAATATTGTTTGAGGCAATTTATCACTGTAAAAGAATTCACAATTTAGTTGTAATACATAGGATTCGGATCGAGCATAAAACTCACCGTTCGAATCAAAATCGCCCATTGAAAGCAGTAAGCGCCATCTGCTTGTGAACAATCGTAACTGCACAGCGCCATCTGTCTGTAATATTAAGAACGAGCGCCTGATGGTATGCAATATGTGTTGCCTCCGTGTTTCCTCAATTTGATCGGTGAAAATTTTGACTTGTTTATTTTTTTTTCATTTGATGTTTCGTGTTGTCCAAAGAAACAATCTTGTTTCGCATTATAAACATGTACAACATGTACACATGTACAATTATAACATTGCTGGTTATAATTTTGCGGTATTATCAGTAGAAGATTTCGAAATGATTTTTGCATCAAATCAAATGTTGGAAATCCAGCCTATTTTGATCATTTCTAAGCTGTTGCTAGTTGAAAAATTGTGTAAAAAACACGTAAAAATATCACCCCCAAACTCTTCAATAAAACAATTTTGAGCTCTAAAACAGTTCTCCAAAGAGGCAAAACTTTCGAGCCATTTTCGTTCAATTTCATCGTTTCTTTAAGGCGCTCTATTCGTTTCCCATTACCTCATTCACTGCCCCTCCACTCGTAAAGTAATGGACATCATGTGCCTTCCTGTGGTCCTCTTCTAAAACACTTTCTATGCTGCAGCAGCACATACCCGAAGCATTAGCATCCATCAGCGCACGAGAGCGTAAACGATGGGAACTGACAATGAGTGAAAATTCGTCCCGTGCACCATTAAACGACGCGAAAGACAGAACACACAGTTCAAGGGTCTTCCCTCGCTTGGGGTCGAGTGGTTTGAATTTCCCAGTTATGGGCACACACAGTTGATGATTTCGGTAAAAATCGACGATTCACATCGGACAGCCCTTTCTTTTCGGCCCATATGTAACACATTTGTTCTATCGAGCTAAAATTCATAATCAGGTCGTTAACCGTTTCCGCACGCCCTTGGCAAAGGGTTCTCGGAATCATCAAACTATGCGACCAACCCGGATTACGGTGATTCCGGCCTGTGCAATACATCCGCCACCGTACATTCCGTAGTAACTGTAAAGCAAATTTACGCTGGGCAAACGACTGACAGCTTGTGTGTGTTTGAGCGGCTCGATAAAGTGTGTTTGCTGCACAGAGCGCGCGAAGGGTGCCAACTGTCGGCGGTTATTAAAGTTGCACTGCGGACAATGTGACAGTAATGCCCCCGTTTCTATTGCGAGTTTTATGTGCATCGCAGACCCTGTAGACTAGACACGGCGTCGTCACGGTGAAGTCGTGCCTATAGCTTTCCATAAGCGATGGTGTGAGCAGGTTTCTTTTATCCGCAGTCTTGTTACGGTTGTTGTCTTGGTCTCAGGGAATGTTCTTTCATGCCTTACAAGAGTTACCTATGGGATACGCTACCAGTCCATTCCCGTAATAGCCGTCCTGCTTATCTAATTTGCTCTCTTTGACCACTGTCACCTTCTTAATTGACTAATGCCCCAAGACGATTGACTGCGATGCAAAGCAGTGTTGGAAGTTAATCGTCTAACCACAATTGTATGGAATGTGTATCAAATCGTACTCTCCCGGTAGGCGATCACTTGAAATAACCTCTCGTTATACTCGGCAGGAACTTTAAACTGCCCCCGCACGAATTCTTGTGATGTTATTTTTGGGTTTGCGGAACACAACAAATCGTCCAATCGCTCTCCCCATCACGGTTGGGCTCAACAGTTTACATCTGCTTTTTTCATCGACCAGTGCAGTGGGGTGTATGCAAATCACGTGCAATTACGTGCGTTGCCTGCGATCTCAATGCAGCGGAGTGTTAGTAAACTGGCTGGCAAACAGCCTGCCGTTCTTAGCTAGTTATCCAGTCAGGAATGTGTTTTTGCAAATGACTAAACAGCTACGCCTTAGGAATGATAACAACCGAGCCTGCCAGCTGTGTACCGTAGCAGTGGCACGCCGAAGGTTGACACAGCGTGATCATACACGAACGCAAGAGGAGCGAAAAACTCGAGCTCCAGTGCCGTAGTTGACAGTTTTGAAAACATCGTACTCCCCAAGATCATCAAGCAATAGACAAGGGGTAGCGACTCTCGACACCAAATCCATCGCTAATGACACTCCTGGTACGAGGAGTGTCGACTCATCAGATGACATATAGCCCGTACAGATGGTGTATTAACGTCGGCAGATCTTAACGAAACGTATGAATCAACAGCACCGCGTACAAAGAGCTTCAACGAAGTTGCGATTTGCATGTCGGAATGGCGGACACCCTGTTCAAGTAGTAGAAATCCGAGGTCGACTATCTTGAACAGGAGTAGGGTTTGTTAGCTTGGGGCGATATTCCTTAGAATAGACTAATTGGTTTTATTAGTTGAAGTTGAGCTTGGAGGATTGTAATGGAGACGGTACAGCACACAGACAAGACTGGGTAACCGATCGTAACATACCTCGATCCCGGTCGAGATGCTAGAGCGGAGGGTTGAGGTAGTTTCGTAGGTCCAACACGCTACACATACTTCTATGCCGAATGCCGATCATCTCTACCATCGCACAACATTTCCAACAACAAAGATCACCATTGTGTGTATAAAAAGCCATTTGTTTGGTGGCGCGTTCCACGGTGCGCGACTCAAAACATCTCGCCGCCTTGATCGTGTCCCTTTAGGCCCCTTCCTTCAAAATGGCGGGGTAATTGGACCATGTTGCTGCTGTTTTTTTGTTGGTTTCCTCTCTCTTTCTCTGGCTCCCGATCGCTCCTTAATGCCTCTCGTTCGGAATAGTAGCGTGCCAAGCAGGGAAACCCGCGTGAAAGAGAATGTAACACACGCGTCACAATCCGTGAACAACGTGTGCTGCTCCTCAGTGCATTATCCCTGCCGCCACCAACACCCGAAGGGGGTTTACGGCAAAAGGTAATTTGGCAACCGAAAGTATATTTTTCGGGAAACGGTGGTTGTTTTCATTTCGGTCAATCGAGGCCACAGAAGAGGAGGACCCGAGCCAGGTGGGAGGGTACGGCACATTACTGGCCGTTGTTTACATCAACCGGGCAGCATCGATTCGGCAACATCACGTAGCCAGGGCCTGGGAACGAACGAACCGCTCCAGAGCGCGCGAGCGTCCGTCAAAATGTCCAAGTTCCATCCACTTGCCGTGCCGTGAGCCCCGTTTTCCTCGATTGATCACTTGTGAAGAGTTTGGTTGCGTTGCTCCGTGTCTCCGACGCGGTGGGACACCGTAGGTCTGTTCGTTTGGGGTGGGTTTTTCGTGCTGTTGTGGTTGTTTGAGTGTGGCCGCTATCGGAACCTCACCGACACTCTGTGTGTGTGTGTGTGGGTAATGGTGGTGGCGACGGCTCGCGACCGCGACAACGACGCCAAATGTGTTGGCTGTGCGCCGTGTCTGTTACGCGCGCGCTCTGTGCTCGCTTAGATAGCGAAAGACGCGCGCACCGACAAGCTCGGAAGCCGGCACGTGAAGGTGCTAACGTGAGTGTTTTGGATCTGGATCTTTGGTTAATCGCTGTCGGTCGATATTTTAATTATTGCACGTTGGCGTTTGTGTTTTTAAGGTTAAGGGTAGGTTATAAACACACGCACACGTTCAAGCAGGCACGGCTCAAGCATCTGGTTGGAGGATTTCGGTTCCTTTCGACGTCCAACTCCAAGTGCCAGACAGTCAATTACAGAAGCTCCTCCCGTTCGGTCGTATCCATCGTTCGTATCGGTAGGCAGAACCGATCTCGTTAACGAATTCGAGATGATAGATGATCAATTCGATCAACTCCTCAATCAAACCACCCCCAGTCGCATCCCGCCGTTGAATAGGTCCATTGCTAATTTTCAATTTCCGCCTCTCTCTCTCTCTTCCTTCTCCGATTGTGCCGCTGAATGGCGCTTAGGTTGCGATTCGATGAGATTGGACATGATCTATTTACCGACTCGGATAGTCTGTCGTACGCGTCGCTAAGCCGCTCCTCGTCACTGATCCAGTTCGAATCGTTGGAACGGCAGCTACAGAATGAGACATCGGTGAACCAGCATCCACTGTCCGGATCATCGCCGTCACTGTACACCGCCGAATCGAATATCGCCACCACCACCAGTCCGGGCGGGTACCATGGTGGAGACACCGTCCGGGGGAAATCGGGGGCACCCGCCATCAACGGAGGACCGGCCGGTAGCAATCTGCTAACGACATCGAACCTCATCCAGAAGAGCATCGCCCAGACGGCACTCAACATCAGCGACTCGGAGCTCTACTCGACGTCCTCCAGTGTGAGTAGTACTGGCAGCTGTAGCGGTCCGGACAGCAGCAGTAACGCGAGCACGAGTACAAGCAGCAACAGCAGCAGCAGCAGTGGCTTCCGGTACACCGATAACCGTGTGGGTGCAGTGGAAGATCGATTGGTGGAGGTTGATCGTGGCATTGGCGGTGGTACCACCACACCGGAAGACGCTGGTGACACTGAGGAGGAACTGCTCAGTGCTACCGTCCGTTGCCATTCGAGCCGCTGCTCCGAACGACAGCGGCAAGGTGGACGTGGTATCTCGGCCCGCAACAAGAACTCGATCGAGAGCCTTAGTGAGGATAGTGGATATTGTGATCATTTGCAGCAGCACGGTGGAGGAGGCAGCATGAATAGTGGCAGTGGGCTGCGCGCACGCTCCAAGAGCTTGACCAACTTCGGATCGGCCGAAAACATAACGTTCGTTTGTGGCAATGGTGGTGGGATGTTTCCGTCATCACTGTTGCCGGCGCCGTTGTCGATGACGCAGCAGCAACACGAACAGCAGCAACCGCTTAGCCTGGATTGTATCGCGATGGAAGTGCGCCACGTGGCCACGTACCACGAGAACCGCCTGTCGACGGTTTGTGACGTGGATGAGGAGGAGGAGGAGGACGAGGGCGAGGAGGATGAGGATTGCGACGGGCAGGAAAAGAACAGTGACGATGGATGCAGTGTGGATGCCAATTGCATCGTCCCTTCACTAACACCGACAACAATTGATCGGCAGCATGCGCCCAAACAGTCGCAACTGTGGACGAATATTAATAATGGTACAAAAATAGAGCACGCTGGTGGTGTGGCTTCGTGTAAACAACGGACGTTGGGCGAATCGCGTCAGCAGCAGGGTGTGGAGTCCGCCTCACGTACGGTGACATCGATGGCGTCGTCGTCGTCTTCGGGTTCGGAGATTAAAAATAGCACACCGGTCGTCGTCGGTCGTACCCGATTGCGACCGGTGCTGTCCCTTAGTGCACCCGATCTGCTCGTTGGAGCGGCGGTGGATCGACAGCGGCGGCATCGGCGACGACAAACGGATGATCGGACCCCGTCGACATCATCGGGGCCGGTCGGACTGTACGATCCAATCAGTTTTACCGTGTCCAGCGTGCCCGAGTGTTTGAACCTGTACGGTGGTGCACCTTCGAACCGATCGCGACACGGTTCCTTTGACAGTGATAGTGCGTCCAGTGAATTCCATCGGCAGGGTTACGGTTACGCAGGTGTCTGTGGCGAGTCCGTCGCTAGCAAGAACTTTAATCTGTACGATTTGCAGCAGCAGCAGCAGCATCAGCGGCCTTACCCCGCTCCGATAAAGTGTACCAAAACGGTAACGTTCCAAACGGGAAGCTGCACCAGTAGTCCATCCCGCCCGAAGCAGAATATCCGCGCCAGTTACGCAAACCTCACCGCCCTCAACTACAGTGACGACGAGGAGGACGATCCGGTGTACGGTGGCCGCCGGGGGCATGAGTACTATCTGAGCCGTAACACGTTCCGTACGAGCAGTGGCACACGGTTAGGTGGTGGAAGCCGCACATCACACAAGACTGTCCCCCGAACGACCCTACTAACCGTGCCAATGGACCATCACCAGCGAGCTCCCCTGCCGGAGAAGATGGACGTGGGCGTGGTGGTCGAGGAAGAACTGGCAGAAGATGAGGAAAGTAGCATTTTCCCGGTGGATCGCGACGAGAAGAGCATGTACCACTCGCTGCTGGAGGAGATGTCAGCACACTTTGACCGCAATCTGTCCATCATCAACGATCAGGCAGCGGCGTACGAACCGATCGCAGCCTTCCTGCACGAACAACGCTCCTCGTCCAATGCTTCCGGTAGTGCGCGGGTGCATGCCGCGCTCGGCACCATAACACCACCACAAGCTCCGCCTCGCCGAACGCAGATCAAAACTAATCCACACCTTCCACAGCAAAGCACGGGAAGTCCATCGGTTCCGCCCAAGCTGACAGTGGTGAATCCAGTGACAACCGTTGTGACACCACCACCGACAGTAGTGGGAACAGCGCGCCAAAGAACCTTCGATCAGGACCCGACCAATTTGGTCACCTGCTATGCGGCCAGCCTCGAACGTTGTACGTTCGATCCGACCGAATCGTCCACCACTAGCCTCGGTCCGACGAGTGATCTGCATACTAATGGTGGTGTTGCGTTGCCCCGATACGTGCCAGTTCCGGTGAAGCGTGAGTTTGTGGCAAGTACGCCAAACTTACACTACTACCACGGGACGATTGTGGACAGTGAGGGAACGGAAGACAGTCGACCGGATCATCACAACTCGCTGCGGAATGTTTCGACATGCCGGTCGACGGGTAGCATACTGGCGACTGCTTCCAGTTCGCGCTGTGGCCTCTCGAAAGGTGTCAGCTTCTGTCCGATTGTGTCGGAAATCATATGGAAGAGTACGGGCAGTTCCGATCTGGAGCCGGACGATAATGGAAGCGTTATATCGAATCAAGACTTTGAGATCGATATTGACGAGGATGATTTCGAGCCGGACGATATGGATCATGTGAATTTGCAGTTGGAAAACAGTCGGTCAGCAGCAAGGGGTGATGATCGATGTGCAAATCCCCTACCTGCCAACACACGGCCAGAAGACGAACGAAGCCAACGAAATGGTGTGCCAGAACGAGAACGTACGATTAGCGATCGACAGTTTTACTCAAATAGTTTGCAGGCTAAGAATAAGGTACGTATTTATTTGCTTAAGAAGGGTACATGCTATATGATTTGTTTTACACGAGTACTTCCACGCGTGACAGGTAAAATAGGCAACGTTAAGGGCGTACCCATATAATTGGTAAATCGTCCACCCGTTCACAGGACTAATTAGCGAGTATCCTGTTATGGGTAAAATTGAGTTTCGGTAGGTTAGAAATTGAAGTCCAAGATCTCTGGAGATTTCAGGGCCAAAGTAGAAGAGAAAGAAGATTTTGCATGATGAAAAGATCGAAATTATTTAACTTTCATTCAAATTCATACATTTCATGGCATTTAGGATTGTTTTTAATTAAAAACTGCGAAATTTCAATTCGAATGATCTCAAGTCGACAAAAGTGTATTACACAGCCAACATAGTCGACATAAACGATCGTTTTGAGCGAGAGCGAAAGAGATGGAGAGAGAGTGAGAATGAAATGTAAACTGAGAGAAAAATGCGGTTGGGAGAGACTTAGCGCTCTCTTACCTTCCCTCACAATGGGGGCGATTGACCGTGGGCGAAAAAGAGAGACCAGAAAACATGTCTAAGTTAGGTGAGAGAAAACACTATGCGGAAAAGAGAAAAGGCATTTGGAAATACTCTCTCGCTTGATCAGTTTCCGACAGTTCCGACACAACATGCTTACGCGATCCGCAGCTTGTCTCTTTATTTTGTGTTCGGTAAGTGGACAGCGCGGATCGGCGTGAAGTACGATCCCGCTTCGCGTAGAGACAAAGCAAAAACAGAGTAGAATTAAAAACAGTTATTGGAACCTTTATCGCCCTAAAAACAACGCAAAGCAACTGAAACGAATCGTTCATCCATTTTCGTTTTGCAGAGTGAAGGTGAACTGTATGCGATGATCCGAGCAGAGGACGGTTATGTGCAGCATCCAACGACACTGATTGCCAACGATCGTACCGAATCGCTGCAGCTGCACAGTGCTAATGGTGCTGGTCTAACGATGACCTCGAGTGATCTATCATACGCCGGTGATTTTGCCAGTGCCGGACAAGCGAGCCGGAACAGAATGAGTGATACAAACGGTGCTAGTGTAGTGTTGGTGGCAGACGAGCGCAGAAATGGAGGCTCCAACAGTAATAATGGTGCAATGGCGAGCAGAAGCCTAATTGCCAGCGAGCAGATGCGTTTAGTGAGCAGTAGTGACAATGTGCAGGGTATGCAGGGAGGAAAGGGCGGTTCGGCGGCCACATTGCCCGCCCAGTACACCACCAACAGCAGCCTGATAAAGAACTTCAAAAATGGGAAAGCGGAAAAGAAGGGCAAAACCTTCCTGTCGCGCATTTCGTCCGGCTTTCGATTTTCGTTCCGCAATAAATCGAAGAAGGGTGGTACGGTCGGGGCGGGTGGCGGTGGTATGCTGAAGGAATCGTCGAGCTTTACCGCACCGTCAGCGGTGAACAACAATAACAACATCAACGCAAAGGTCGGTGGTCGTGGTGGATCGAGCTCCGGGAATGATAGTGCATCGGCCGATTTCATCTACATTCCGCTGAAGGATCCTCACCGCAGACAGAACCACTCCCGGCCGGACGAAACGTCCCCGGGCGCGTACCTGCAGCGCCAGATCAGTGCGGCCGGTGTGACGGTCGATGACAGCTTTACCGGTGTGGAGGACGAACCGGACGACTGTGAGATAGCGGTGACGCGGCCAGGTCCTGGTGGTTACTACCGATCAGACTCGAGCACCGCACTGAACGGGGAGTCGGGCGGGACGGGCGTGGCTGGTGAAGTGGCACGAGGTGGCACAGGCAACCACGTGTTGAGCTCCAAGCCACCGCTACCGAAGCAACCTCCGCGCGTCGTCGGTGTGTGTGCGAAGCGGTCCAGCACCTCTCCAGCCTCGCTAAAGCACGCACATGCGCAGCGCGCGTCCTCGACACCGCCGAGGGAAACCGAACAGGACGAGCTCGACTCGACCGCGACGTCGGCCACGATGTCATCGTCCTATTACCAGCGCCGTAGCCCATCGCAGCATCAGTACGCGGGCAACAGTTCATACGGCGGTTCGTACCACGGTGGTCCCGACACGCTCAGCGTCGAAGGATACGGCGACGAGGACGAGTACTATTACGGGGCGGGCGGGGACGGACGTCTAGCGCACCGCGGCGGCAGCATCATGGGTAGTGAGCAGAAGATCGGTCTCATCGAGACCAACCTGGACACGCACGAGACCATCATATCGGGCAAAACGCGCTCGCTGATGGAGCTCGGCGGTGGCCAACACTATCGCGGCTATCATCACCTGCAGCAACAGCACCAGCAGCAGCATCAGCAACCGTCGGCCGGTGTGCCGCACGGCCATCATCAACTGCAGGTGCACGATCCGAGCGGTCAGCGGCCGTCGAATGGCAGCAAGGATCATCACCATCACCACCGGCAGCCGGGAACGGCCGATGGTCCCGGCAGACCGCACAAGAGCATGGAGTTCCTGTTGGACAAGGAAAACCAACGTAACGTTCTGGTGAGTCTCTGCCTTAAGCGGTTTCTATGCTTCTTCGTCAGTACACGTCTCGATCAGAGTTTGTGATGAGGGGGAGTGGGGGGTGTGGTGGAGGGAAGCTTTGGGGGGTTGTGTTTGTGGTGCACATATGTGGGGCATCTGTCGCGTCTTCGTGAAGGGAGTAATAAATCATCAAAATCGTAATCGAAATCGGAATAGGCAGTCCATTGCGACATTGTACATTGCGTGTTAGTGCTAGTCGTAGGTTAGTTTAGGTAACGTTTTGCACCCATTTCCTTACTACATCGGGAGATATAATAAACTCTAAAAGATCCTGTTTCCCGGATACGTCAGCATCGATTGAAGGAGCAAAAAATAAAAGCTTTTTCTGGTGAACCCTCGCAGACAGGTCGCACCCTGTCCGGTGATGATTAGTTTCGGGTTTTGAAAAGCGAACAGCAGCCCAGTAACTTTCAGGAGTCAGAAATGGAATGTTCACTTTTTCTTAATCTCCCAATACAATGCGGAAGAATGTTTGTCGACCAGGGTTTCCTCTTTGTTGTCAGACCTGTGTAGGTATTTTTTAAGGGTCGCTCGCGCGAGTGTGTGTAGAGGTAGAAAAAAGTGTGGCCCGTACAGATAGTGTGATGAAAATGGAACCGGAAAGCCCTTTTTCATGATGAGACGAGGACTTGCATCCTCGAAATTCCTTTCCTCCCAAACGTTTCGTTTCGGGCGAGATGTCGTTATGTCCGCCGTGGGCTATTGTTATGCCGGTGGTGATACACGACAACCATAATGATCCACTCGGTCGCAGCAGGAGCAGAAGCGACCCTGGAAAGAACGAGAGTGTGTGTGTGTACAGGCCACTCTCGGTGATAATTTTGGCTTGCATAGTTTGGGAATGGTTGACAGAGCTTCTTTGCCCCGGCACAGGTGTTTTATGGTGCGCGAGATTCGGGATGCATTCCGAGCGTCAACAATGCACGTTGCACTATCTGGGATTGGCTTGGCTATGGTTTGATAACGTTTGTTTGGTTTTTTCCTGTTCTGTGGAATGAAGTTGTCCCAGTAGTGTACATTGATGATTCAAAAAAGATGTTTTTGTCTTCGTGGTCCTTCACGTGTTCGTATCGTTTAAGGTACCATGAAGTTGGGTTTTGTTGATTTTTTGTGTTTATTATAGAATGTGTTTATTGAAGCTAATAAATGCCGTGGCGTTAGCAGAGAGAGAGAGAGATAGGAAAAGGATTCCTCAGAAATGTTTTTCTCCAAATAACGCTGATCTGGTACATACTGAGGTCAGCATTTCTCAACCACCACAAGAAAAGGGTAAATAGCGTTCGGTGAAGGTTTATGAGTATAATCGAACAAGTTTATGGGATCGTCCATAAACCGTAGACACAGCATATCCCCACCGCAACGCAATACCTTTAATACCGTGGCCGAAGAATGCCGGATCATCCTCAATCGATGCTGGCTTCTGATGAATTCCTCCAGAACCCATCGACACAAATAAAAACAAACGATAATGTGCGTTTTGTTTTGGTCGTGCTTTCACCCGTGAAGCCATCGGGCCCATCGACGACCCGCACAACATCTGGCGCTTACCGTCGTCCACCCGCCTAAACTAACCACAATGAACGTCCTTCTCGTGCTGGCCAGCGTCCAACTGGAACGGAACGGCATTACTGTCTACCTTCTGGTATCGAACCGAGCACATGTTTTTGGGGTAGGCTTCCTTTACAAGAGCTGGGAAAAGGTTAAGGCTTAAAGGTAGCCCAACAAGCGTTGGAAGAATTTACGTAGTTTTTGGTAAAGTTCCAGTTGCTAAGGTAAGCATACGGGTAAAAAAAGGGGCAGCCTCTGTGGTGAGACATATGTGGCAGAAGATGCGCAGGATAGTAGTTTTATTTTTTCTTTGGCTTGGGGGCGTTGTTTGACGACGTGGGTAGAAAATGGATTTACCTGTCAGTTTGAATAACTTTGACCGTTGTGCTAACGAGAGGTAAATGTGTTTTATCCTGTTTAAACTACCCTTTGTAGCGTGAGATGTGGTGCGTGAGGACACCATATTCTATCTACCCACATCTTCAAAATTCCCTGAGTACACAAAAACAACACCTAAAATGTGCTTGTGGTGTGGCCCTTCTTAACAAAGCGAACAAAAAAAGTCGGCCTAATCTAGTTCACTTTTTTTTCTGGCCCGTACTAAAGCACATCAAACGCTTCCCAAAAGGAGTGAGGGTGTTTGGTGGTCTTGGCGCGAGACAAAGTTTCAAAGTCTTCCCGACGACCACTGTTAAAGTATATTTTATCTCTCGCAGACACTCCGGTGGTAAGCTAGGCTACTAAACTCCCTCGGGACGGTGGTGTAGTTCACTGGCCTCGTTCACTTTATCTCCCCTGGAGTAAAACCGATATGGTTCCGTAGCACCGTCCCGTGGTTCCGTCACCTGAAGCGTGAACTTTACGTGTTCCGCACGCGAACCCTACCTCGCTTTTTTATGCTAAGCAGCGACAGACAAAACTTTGCCCAGGTTCGCTCCCCACAATCAACACGGGTTGGCGCAGTTTCGGCCCATGCTTTGAGGAGAATGGGAGAGATACACACACACACACACGTATCCCAACCGGATAGCTTCCGTTCCCATATCGCAGCAGGACCGTCACTAATTGAATTAATGTGCTTCGACGGTGTAACGGGATTGTGTGCCCTTTTTACGCCTTCCCGTCCATCATGTGTACGACCGGCGAGCCTCGTAATGGCGAGCGACTTCACGTTTATCGCCGTTGTTGCTTTTCTTTCAGCACAAGCCCAAGCAACCAAGCGGTTTGCAACCTCACATAAACCGTAAAGCTGATTTTAAACTATGTT
Source organism: Anopheles stephensi (assembly GCF_013141755.1). Taxonomy (NCBI): domain Eukaryota; kingdom Metazoa; phylum Arthropoda; class Insecta; order Diptera; family Culicidae; genus Anopheles; species Anopheles stephensi. The sequence continues at coordinate 61,624,801 of NC_050203.1, read as the reverse complement.
CTGGCCCGGTTTTAAGTTCCCGCGACTCCCCCGGCAAAGGGCGGATTCCAAGTTCCAAGGGCGCATGGACACTTCCGCGTAGCTCAGCTTTCATGTCTGTCTGTGAAGGTTTATTTTCGGCATTCGCAATGACAAAGCTTTCCTGCCAAAGGGCCAAGTAATGCCAGTGTGCTCCATTGTCGAAACGTTACTGCAACGTTTCTGTTACGTCTGCTGCACTTGCCGTTTTGGTGGTTGGTGCAGGCAGTGTCCGATACCGAACGAGACAGACTGAATGAGACAGCCGGTCTGCCGAACGGGTCGATGGAGCGTTGTGGTTAGGAACGAAAACCAAACCTCGGGAAAAGAAGGGATGAGAAAATCGATAGCCCAACAACGGGCCGAATGTGCCGACGAAAGCCTCCGGTTTTTTTTTGCACGATGCTCTGTCGCTGACCCCTAGGGCCATCTGCGTCTAGTGTTGCAGAAGGGAGCACATTCGTCACTCAGAACTTTTCGCCCTCGACGAGAGCGGGAGAACTTGTAGTGCAGCCCGCGTGAATATCCCGTGAGCGTTTGTGACCGGAATCTAATTATTTCACGAAGCTCGACACAAAAAGGGGGGTATGGAGCTTTTTCCCCAAAAACGAAATTTATTTCCGGACCCGGAATGGCACGTTCGCACCGGGCAACAATCCGTGAGGTTCGTTTTTATTCCGAGATGGATAGAAGAGGGATAGAATCGTGAAGTGTGGCTTCCGGTACGTGGTGCTTTTCGCCAATTCTGGAGCAAAATGAAGCGCCATTCTAAGTTGCACAGTAGCTCGCAAGAAGCGAGAAGGATAATTTAATATTTAAACAGTAACTTTCTTCGTCGCACCTTATATTGTGCGTTATAATGTTGCTTCCGGGTATACGGTCTAAGTTGATTGGATTTTTCGATAATCTTGTGTTGTGTGTGTGTGGATGATGCGGAATGCCTTTCTTTCACCACAGTTGCAGCACACAACCAACCCTTCATTGCGTGGGGCTGAAAACCCGGTCCCGGAGACTTCTCTTCAGACGAGAATAATTTTCATCGGCTTTTCACATCGCGAGATCGAAAGCATGTTTCATGTGAAACGATGCCGAAGTGTCATTTATGCGCGTACTGGCACAAAATTCAAATACACTTGCCTCCCCTGCTATAACACGTCCCTACTTCTCTCCGTCGAATAATATGAGAGTCGGTGAGGCATCGTATGTGCAACAGTGTGTATATTTCGTAGGGCGGATGCTTTCGTACTGCTGCTGCCGTTGGCCCTCGGGCGGTCGATACAAATATTTACCGTGCTCGACGTACCGACCGGCGTGCTTGTGGTTGGTCGTTGTGCGACATGACTGCAAGTACCAAACACTGTGCCAAATCGAATTTACATCGCGTGCCAACCGCCACGGAACGGCATCACGAAAAACGGAGGAGGCGAGAGGGCAAACGGTACAGAAACTTCGGTTGCCACCATTCATTTATTGACTGCGCGACGAAGAATGATTTGTGGCTATTTACCAGCAGCAGCAGTGGCAGTCGTGACAGCAACAGTAATAGAGCATCCGGCGTACCGGAAACAGGATGTGCCCTGCTGAATCGTCCGATGGTGTAAAAGTTAATAATCATTGAAGCGGACGCTCCCTCTCTCACACAGGTGGCGAACGTTGCCCAGTTTAAATGCGGAAATTGCAACTTTCTTTAGGCCCGAAAAAGTTGAGCTCGAAGTTGAAAGTGTTCGTTCCAAGGTTAGCTTACTATGAAGCACCATCGCCATAAGGAAACGACTCCGTACCAGCCAGATAAATCATTTCAATGTTAATAATCTCTCATCGTTCCCTTTTTTTTTTATTCGTGGCGTGCTCTGAAAAGAGTAATGGACACGGAGCTATTCGTCTTAGCAAAGAAATTCCTTTCGCTTCCTTGCCGGCCGTGACTTTGGCCAACGATCAGCTAGTCAGGGCGAATCGTAGGGTGAAAATGGTTTTCATTAAGGCACAGCGACGAGACGATTGTTTGATTTTCCGATCCGGTCGTCTGAAGGACGACGGATCTCCGGGATCCGGTTCGGGAAGCGTTTCGGGAAGAAATTGAGTTTATAAATCATTCACACTACGCGCCCTAGATCTCTGTCTCCCTCTCTCTCTCTCTGCCGCCAAGACACGCGAAAAGCGATGATCATACTAATTGATTTTTAAGCTGCTGTGCCGAGTGAAAGGAGAAGCAAGATTTGTTAAGATGTTTACGATTCTGCAGGGGATAAATCGTATTCACATCTATTTATTTTTTGGCCAGCGTTAGGAAGCATTTATTCGAAAGCCCAAAGAGCGCGCTCATGGGTTTCTTGAGTGGGGGAATTTGATTAAATTGCGTGTTTATTAATTGATGTTTTGGCTTGTGTGGAAACGAAGACCTTCGCTTGAAAAATTTCGGATGCCCATTGCCCCTAGGAATGTGGTGAGCTAAGTCCAAAAGGCATTAAAGTATCATTTGAGAATTCGCGTTTAATGCCTGTTTTTAGTAAAAGTATGCAAATGTTCATGAACAGAGCTCAGTATAGTTGCAGGTGTACGCTGATTCGAACTGGAACTCCACTAGCATACCGGGGCTTGCACAAAATGAGAATCATTTATCAAGTAACAGTAATTTGACATTCCCACGTGCCGCCTTCACCTCACCGTGTACCACCTTGACCTGACTCCACTTTTGATATCACTATCATCGGCTGGTACATGGCAACTTCAGGCAAGCACTCCATTTCGGAGTATGTGTGGAGCGCACATGAGTAGCTGCACTGGCAGCTGTTCAATCGTTGCATTCCAACGCCCAACCGTGTACAAGTGCAAAATGTGGTCGCCAAGGGCACACACAAGTGTCAACCTACGCGCGCGCGCTCACTGGTGAAACAACCGGCAGCGTTCCACTTTGTGGTGCTGTGGCACAAACAAATTGCATTCCCTGTCCTGCTGTACACCTTCCGTCAGCTGTGCCTGCCCTAGGACACGCAAATGGAAGCAAACGAACTAACTTGCATTTGTTGTCCTTGTGCGTGCGCCTTTTTTTGCTGCTGTTCCTGTGCCTCTCGTGCTCGCGTCGACTAGCTCCAGTGCGAGCTGTTGGTCGGTAGATGGCGCGAGCCAAGGAGCGAAACTGCGGATAAAAACAATCGAGCGCGCATAAACAAATTAATTCTCATTATGGCGCTAAGATGCTGCTAAGTTGTGTAGTTGTGTGCTATTTTAAGCATCAACGCCGGAACACCACGGCTAGGACGCTTGCTGGCATCACTGCACGAAGCTGCCGACTGATAAGTAAGCGGTCCCGAGAGTAAGATAAATGTATAAAAATTTGCTTACCCATGCGAAACGGGCGAGCGAGCGAGCCAGACTGGATGTGTGTGTGCCTGTACTTCCGTGGACATAATCTTTAGTTCCCGCGTAAGAGCATTATGTTTGCGGAGCGTGAATTTTGTATGAGACCTCACCGTAACATATATGTGAATTTATGCACCCCGAAGTTTTGGCATTTTCCGGACCGGGAAAGTATCTGGCAGTGACGTTTTTCAGCGGACACCCGTGTGCCTTTTTGTGTGTCCCTGCTTCCGCTGTGTGAGGTTGGTGGCATCATAATGTGAAACTTGATGTCGTCGCTCCCGGTAAAGTTTTGCTTCCAGCACATACAGAGTTTTCGGAGGTTTTTGTGTCCTGATGGAGTTTACTTTCCAAGAGAATTTACCTAACGAAATCAAAGTTCTGCTACAGGCGTCCGCGCGCTGCATATGTGATGCTACAGCAGAAGGTACGGTACAAAAGAGAAACGACACGAAGAAAAATCCGTGTCCGGGCACCAGCTGTGGACCAGAAGATGGTCGGTTCGGTCGCTAGACGTTCATGTGTGTACATAGGCCACAGCCTAGAGCTGCCTACGACTGACTCCAGTTACAAGATGCAGAGATGTGTTTTTCTCCCGGCGAGCATCTTCTACAACCATGCCAACATCCCGCTTCTGGAAAGTATTTCGAAGAAGCGACCACGTTCGTCGGGGTGTCGTGCAGTTAAAGATTTTGTTTTTTTTTCGCTTGTCTTCACCAAAAATTCAACATCTGTCCCATCCCGAAAGGACACCGTGAAGGACGTTAAAACGTAAAGAACAAAGCAAACCGGAGAAGGCTTACCATTCCCGGGCACCCCGGATGTGGCTTCGTGTGTGTGTGTGTGTGACCCGCGGAAACGGATGCTTACGATCGGGGTTTGAATTGGTTCATTGTCATGTCCAATATCGCGGGCTCCGGATGGAAATGTTGACGCTCTTTCATCCGACAAAAGGGTCGTTCAATTATTTGCCATTTATAGTCGGTGCTGTTCATCACCGATTTGCTGCAAAACCGACCGAGGCCCAATTAATCAACCCTTTACGGTCGATTGCAAAAGCTTTTGAACTGAGATTTTGTCTGGTCGACTGGGGTTGGGGTCCTTTTCTGAATCCCAGGATTCACCTCAGAACCGCAACGAGAGGTTGGACTTGGGGCCGGAGTCTTTACTTTGGTTCATTATTTGATAAGATATCGGTCTTGTTGTTTAATCCCGCTTTCTTTTGACAAGGGATGGGAATGAAGATGGATGGCACACGTAGCGAGGATTGTGGTTTACGGGTCAGAATTATGAACGCTGTGTGACAAGCTGTTGTTCATTCATTTTATTATGATTCCATACACACGCCTACAGGGTAAAGGTTAACCTTACCTTATACTCAAGCGACATATGAACACGTGGAGCATTTTAATATGCTTCCCAGTGTGAGTGAAGGTTAGGGCAATTTTATTCTTTCTCCATGGGCTCTTTCCTTCGGATACGGAACAAACTAAGTTTTCTAATCATGTTATCAAAGTCAAGATGAACGTAGCTTCAGTCTTGCGTTGTTTGACAGAATCTATACCAGGAGACTCTTGGTGGTTGGTGGCTTCATCAAATACCGCCCTGTGTATCATTTGGGAATAATTTGATACAGTTTTAATTAGATTCTCTATGCAGACGAACTACCAAAACGGTCGTAATTGTTTTGGGGAGATAAATTCTCGTTGACGTTAACACGATCAGACGAACTTTAAATTGTCACATGATGGGTGTCTCTGGAACCGCAAGATTGCGTTCGTGGAACTTGTGAGTTCTTTTAATTTGTTTTCTAGAAAGGTATACGAAACTCTAGCACAAGTCCATTCGATTCATCACAAAAACCCCCGAAAAAGACACCATCATTTCGCTGACCAACAAACATGGAAGTAAATGGAAACAAATAAAACTTTTTTTTCCACATGGCTGTTGGTGGAGGTCGTATAGTGCAACATTGTTGTCCGACAGCATCCCTCACTCAAAAACTTACTGCTGCCCGTTCCTCTGAAATTACCTTGAATGTTTTATTTATTGCGTGCTGCAAATATGTGTGTGCTCCTCTCGTGCACGGGACGGATTGGGGCTGTGTGGTGTGTTTCGTCCCCCGGCTCCGGCTCTCCTTGGAACCACCGGTTTAGATTAATTCACCTTTTTCTAGCATATGGTCCAGCACTGTTCGGGGGATGTTGGTTGGTTTGGGGCGCTCGGTGTTGGATTCAATTAAAAGTTTTGTGCGAAAGTTTCGTCGGTTTTCGCACAGTTTTTGGTTCGCCCTTGCGTAAAGCCAACACCAAGCCAAGTGTCTTTGATGAGAGTGACCTTTACATTATCTATCGGGCGCCGTTTCCCAAGGATGACCCTTGTATTTTTGGAAGGTGATGTTTCGCCGCCCTTACCCTGCGATGGAAATGGGCGAGATTAGCCAAGGGTTTATCGTGCCTCTACTAGGCGAGCTAATTCGGCGAAACGGTTTGTACAGTCCGCACACGAAATGTGTTTGATTAAAGGAAAATAGGGGCGAGATTGAGTATCGATCGCTTAGGTGCGAAGGACTGCAGGACGATGTTCACCATAATTTTAGAGTCCTCAACAATGCCCAGCGTATGCTCTGTTTGTACAGCTCAACCCTTGAATCGAGCGCGACATGGAAACCGCTCGTTAGTAGCGTGATTTAGTAGTTCGGTTGGTAGAAACACCACCTCGTCACTAAGCAATAACCTTTCTGCTTTCCGGTTGGGTGTAGCCGTTTGTAAATTTTGTAAAATTAATCTCCCACCTGACGCGTGTGTCCCGCGCACAAAGGAACCTCGGACCTAGGACCAGAGATCCAGAGAAACCTCACACCGGATGGACGTTGGATTTGCACCACCACCATCACCACCGGAACCACTAGGTTGTGGCTTTATCTGGCGGAAACAGTGTCAACAATGCGCGGGGAAGGTGTTTTCGGTCAGTGTTTACAAACATTAAAACCCCAGACCACATGGAGCAACGGAGTGTCGGAGCTCCTCCGGAGGAGCGCTCCGAGTGTTGTTGGGGTTCGTTGAATATTAAATTGCATTATCATCGTTGGCCGGTGGTGCGCTCATGCACTGTTGCCGTTTTGTGATGATCTGGGTGTGTGCATGTGTGTGTCTCACACAAACATCAGCAGACTGTGTGGGTCACCAATAAAATCATCAACCTACTCTGCGTGCGCGAGATGTGACATCATCCGTGCCGAATGAGATGAGTTGGCGCATTGGGCGTATATGTGTGTGTGTGTGTGTGTTGTTCCGTCTGCTGTTCACTAGTTAGTGCGCTTCGTCCAACATTGACTGACAACATTATCAACGCGCTTCAAAGACACCCCACATTCAGTGGTCCCTTGGAGTGGAGGTTATCGGGGTGATGCATCTCTGGTTGATCGTGCTATTTTTTGCTGCTCCCAACTTGGCCGGGGCCAAGCTGCTGATTCGTTACAATTAGTTGTTGTGCAATTGCGAGGAAGGAATGTGGAACTGCGGCTGGACTGGGCTGATGTACTAAGGGGGTGGGTAAGGGTAGTCAGCCAGCATTAATTCCGAAGTTCATGGTGTGATCGATGGAGACAATCGGGTTAGTCTAGCTGCGCAGTACCGCCTGTTGTCACAGAAGCTAGTTTACGAGCGAGATATGAATATTCGTAAAGAAAAGGCAAACACAGCAAAAGTCATAACCTGGCAAATATATTCCCAATGAATCACTCCAACTCGCTTATAATGGGTGCTGTTGGTGTGTTTGGTTTGGTGTCGGATCATTCCAGTAAGCCGTTGTTTGGGGGACCTTTTTATTAAATGCCTTTATGATCCGAGTTTCGTGATCGCAGCATCGTAGCGGCTGGAACGAAAACTGGTGCCCCATGATGTCATAGGTCAAGGCGTACTGGTCGTATTTTTGTGTCGCGCCAGCTCTCACTCAACCTTCAAGAACATGATAACGTTTCAACATTTTTGTTATTCCTCCTGTCCCCTTTAGCTAGGCCCTAGGTATGAATGTGTTCAGCAAAAAGAAAAGAAAGCTATAAATGTGGTCGGAAGTTTTCGCGGACCGCTTAAACGTATCCGAACGAACGGCCGCTTATCTGGAACGGGGCTATTGGACTACATAGTTCGTGGGAACCGGTTTTTGATAGTTTCCTGTACGCACATGTGCGTGTGTAGTTTTTGCCCACTCAAAGTTTGAGCTTTTTTTTTTTTTTTGCTTCATCTTTTCACATTTTCCCCCCCAAAAACCGCAGGATGAATTGGACGGGGCGCGCATTTCCAGCTCGGTTTTCCACGTTGTGTTTTCTTGGCTTGATTCTTGAAACGTTTTTGAGGGCACTAGCCTTCCTCACTTTCCAGGGGGGTATACAGTTAGCTAGGTCAATTTAACAAGTTCTTGTGTCGATTCATTTCTTTACAATTTTTTGTTATTGAGTCAAGTCAGTCGTGGCGTTGAAGGCTAGAGAGTCGCATGGTGCAGACCAGCACAGACCAGCAGCAGCAGCAGTAACCTTAATCATTCAATTCAATGTAAGCGCTAACGGACGTTTCCTGCCACCATTTGGAAGGGTTTCTTCCCCGTTTTTTTTGTCGCAACAAGCGATGAAGAGCAGTGGCAACACACTGGACACAATGATAGTCACTGTTGGGCAGCATACCCGACATAACTCACCCGCCGCAAGAAGAGTATTCCAAGTATTTCTTGCAGACCTTCCGCCGGCGCAGTATCATAGCTTTCTCAATTCGTCAATTAAACATGCGCCATGCGGCTCGTAACGAAGCTGCGGCGAGGTTGAACATTATTGGTTCATATACTGGCGGTCGCTTTCGTCGAAAGACGTTGCGCGTTGCCCCCGGGCCATGTGCTGAACTCGCTCGGTACAAGCAACTGTTGAAAGGAATCTTCACCATCAATGCGTGTCCCGTTGAAGCTCGTTTATTCGCTGAAGAATAATTTAAAGTGAGTTTCCTACATACAAGCATTGCAGCAGGGGTGCAAGCGAGACAGGGCAGACCACCAACATCTCACGGACCCATTGAAATTGCAACCGTGATGATGAGAGCTCTTTGCCGGCGCGCAGTAGCCGCTCGTGATTAGACTAATTGCGCCTCCCATTATCGGGGTGATGGGGTGTGTATTAGAAAGTTTAAAATCTATTCGAACAAATGAAGTAGAGAGTTATTGTGACGGAACACGCCATAATGCCTTTTTTGATCGTCGGATAATGACTGGGCATTATGGGCGGAGGATGCCAAGAAACTGTTGGTCAAAAGTGGGATGTGCAAGGTTTCGGCAGTGTTTCTAGGGATGTTTTTGCAGCAGATTGGAAATTATTTTTAAAGTTCATTTCAATTTGCCAACCGTTGATAAGACACCACCGGGGCGCACTTTCCAAAGATAATGATACTCGTCATATTATGATGTGCCTGATTGGGTTATTGTTTCCTGTATTGATCATGGGGCTGAAACAGTTTGCAAAAATAGCAATAAAGCATTACGCTAACTGTATTTAATTGTGCATACTAATGGATGTGTTTTTGCTCCTTTTTCTTTCTAGGTGAGTCACTATTAATGGGACCTATAGACATAAGAACTTAAGGTGGTGAGTCAATGAACAATTGCATCATTCGCTGCTAAGAAGGCCACTTAAACAAACACTCGTGCATCGCGCTGTGGTAGCTTGCCCTAACCTACGATCGTGTAGGATAGGTTTGCAGGCGTCTATTTTGCACCACAGAACATGCCAATTTGCATGCCTTCCGTGTTTTGCGTTGTGCTCCATGATAAGAATAGTTTGTCACCGAAACGGCACGATCGTGAGAAATGCGGGCTCCGAAAACGAGGCCATGACCATGGACAATAGCGTAACAGTGGCTCACCGTGCGTTTCCTTATCGCCTGTTCGCGGGCCGTGCGAGAAACCTACAACCCACTCTTGCCGTGTGTGCTTCTCACCCACCTTGGGCCACCCGTGCCAAGCGGAGTTGGGGTGTTGTTTTATTTAAATTTTCAATCCCATGCATGCCGCGCGGGGAGCCGATCGTGGCGGCATGTCTTGAGCGTTAGTCACACATCAATTGTCACCGTGCAATTAATGCGCTCGAATCGACGCACAACTGTGCGCGTTCGCTTATCCATCCGAAGATTCATGTGGCGTGTGGCAATGTGTCTATTTTTGGAGCGCGCGCCACACCGACGTCGACGGCGGCTGCTCGGAGGATGGTGACTAAACAGCACCCGTCTGCCGAACGCACCGGGAGGAAACGATCGACGCCTTGTTTACGGTGAATATCGGTCGTATCGGTTTCCCTCCTCCAGATGGAAGATCTAACATCAGCTTTCCAAAGAAACGAGAAACATTCTCATTTGCAAGCAAAGATAAACGATGCTACAAGTTCACGTTTGAAACTTCGACCCGACCCGGCGACGGTTTATTTATATGGATGCTGGAATTTCGGGATCGCTACAGGAACCACTCGGTGTGTGCGCGCGCGTGTAGGATGCAGTACAAGTAAACTAAGCACTGAGCAGTACTCTTTTATCTGCCCGCCGTTGTAGCGTCCCTCGGGGAAGAAAAAAAACCCATTATTGAGGTCTTCAAAGCGTCATCGATTACATCGTGTACGCACTTCCGGTCGTAAGACCGACTCGGCGATCGGTGAAGGGCAGTCGTAAAAAGAAAACGCGACACAACCGATGCTTTTGTTTGTGTGGTGGTGTACATGATCGAATGCCCTACAAAACGGCTCGCCGAAGTAGGATACAATTGCGATAAAAATAATTGGCATCATTATACGCGTGTGGCTTTGTGGCGTGGTTGGATGTCGTGTGCGCGTTCGTTCGTGTTTCTGTGCCCCAACCGTCAATCGTCAGCCGCTCAAAGGCAAGGAATCGCGCGCTATCGCGAGCCCATCTTAACGAGAGGAGACACGAATCAAAACTCTCCTTTCACCCAATTGACGTAATTGAATCGATGTCACGAGGGCGTCCGGGGCATCGTCGTTATCCAACCAAACGAACGAAACGGTTGGGACCAAACCGTCGATACCTGCAGGCGTTGAGGGACGAACGCGTCTGCGGTGGTATCTTCGAGAGCGATAAGTGTGATTGTTCGAGCGAGAAGCTATCGATGGCTGTTGTCAGCGAAATCGCGAAAGGTTTCGCGTTTTTTTTCGACGAGTTTATAAATACGCCGTCGACAGCGACCGGGGATTGATCCGGATGATGGATAACGCGCAAAGGCTCAATCCGCTCATTTAGTAGTTTGCGGTTGCTTTCATCACGGTGCTCGGTTCGTCATCATTCTAAGATGTTCCTGATTGAAGTCACCACCGGCAAAGATTGGTTTCATCCGGCCAAAAGGTAGGCTGCTACATCCAATGTTCGGGCGCAATGGATGCTATCGTGTACCAAATTAATGCACTAATCTAATCCTGAGTGCGCTTACTGCGGTTGAATAGCTAACAAGATTAGCGCACGGGTGGTAGCTTTTCTGGCTGTGCCTGAGGCTTTGCCTTTTTCATCTCAGCTCGTCGTGCGAAGATATGGTAGTCATCACGTGGAGCATGTGATTGATAGAGATGCATAATCAAACCGGTTATTTGTGAAGGATATTTCCGCCGCAAGACTGTCTGTTCGAAAGCCGGAAAAGGTCATGCACAACAGCACCGGGACCGCGGGCGCGGGTGTTTCAGGGTTAGCTCCTTGTACGGTGCGAACATGTGTACGCGTGACAAGATAACAACAGCGTTCCCGTGCCAGTCTTTCACTCTTAAAGTTGATTGATTGCGTAAAACACGGTGTACATCTTTGGGGCCGAGCTGTGTTTACAATTAAGTGAATGAATTACTAAACGCTGGGTGTGGAAGGTGTGGTTAAACGCCAATAATATCGTCTTGCGGACGATACCGAGCTCTTCGCCCATTGCGGTTTGAGGTCGACTTATTACCAGGCACCTCAGGTGTAGTGTAATTTTGGAGGCGAAGTTTAGCTGCCAGATCGAGTGCATCCTCTGGTGAAACAGTGGTCCAGCGGGAAAGGTGGTCCAGCGTGGTACACTATCGTACAGATGGTTCAGTAGCATTAATGTCAATGTCAATGGGGCTTTGCTTTGTAGTGGTGCTTGTTATGTATTCTGGAGCATCCACGCTCTCGGCTTTCGCTTGGCAATACTCGCCACCGAGTAGGACATACGTATGCCCACACAGTACCACCGTAGTGCTCTTGACTTTAGTGCACATCCCGTTTGGAAATGAGTTGATCGCACAGTGAATGAGTTTCCACGCACACATCCGCACAACCAGAGCTCCAATGCTCGCGGTGATGATTGGGTGTTTTTTTTCTGTTCCTTAAAACTGCTATAATTTAAACACCGGAACACCCGCACCGTACCACGCTGTTTGTAGGTGCAGTATGGTGCGAGCCAAAGGCGGCACTAAGGCAGCGACGCACCCCTTTTCCGGAGGCGTTCGGCTGGGTGCGTCACCAGGTGTCGGGGACAATTAATGGTTGGCTGGTTCCAGGTTGCCTGGCTGATGCGACCGTTGCAAATTTCCATGCCGAGCGTTGGTGTTACGCGTTAGGAATGTAAGAGTTCTAATGGATAGTATTGGTGGACCCATGCTTGATCATACACATACATACGAATAACAGCAATATTCTCGATGCTGTTTGGGGCGTTTTCTACGATAATGAACGGTTCCATCGCTGCTCCGCACCTTGGTGTGTTGCGGCAGGCTCGGTTTTGGTTGGGCCTGATAATTAGTCGCATGATTGCTTCGAGCATAATTAATGGATGGAAAGTTACGTTGTGTGACGGTATCGCGGACGCTTTTGTTCAAACCCGCCAGAGGTAGATACCGCGTTACTATTTTTACAATATTGATGGAACTGCATTGTGTCAGCAGTGACATCGAACATGCACGATACATTTTCATTTGTTACAGTGCTGATAATGTGAACAGAATCGTTGATGGGGGCTTCCGGAATGATGCTCACCGCTGATGAAAATTTTACATAGAATTTCAATCAAGTTGTATTATGGAATTTTTGATTAGAATTGAAAGAATTGATTAGTAGCATACTGTTTTAAAGCACATGAATCTCTCTGACCTTCAATAAATACATTTTCACATCATAAAGTCAATTCCCAGAATGCTTTCCATCTTGTACAACGCTACCTTGAGCATAACATTATTTAATCCACTTAGAATTTTCCACTTTCGATTCAACATTTTCAACTGAAGAACATGAAGGGCAAGTCTTGTACGTTCGACTACCGTCTTGTCCACCCTTCACCCTTCACTTGCACGCTCGGTGAAGACAGCATCAGACGGCCCTCAATCCCTCAACGCTTCGTGTCGGAATTTATTACTGTTGAATCTTCACCGCCAAAATATACACATACTTGCCCAACTTTTCAGGTGCACGGAACCGGTGTCTTATGGACATCTTACCAGCAAGATGTCTTGCGAAATGCTTACCAGAAGCCAGACTGCATTGCACTCATCCAGCACGCGTATGTTGTTCCGTCTTTCCGTCCGGCCAACGCTACTTCTGAGCTACTTCAGAGCTACACTTAGAAGTCAATCAAACATTACTCCCTTGGCACGGAGCAGAATTCGAGGAGGAGGCCAGGAATGAAAATAAAGATGTAGGTAAAATTAATGTTGCTCGGCTGCTTATGCTGGGGGAGGGCTGCAAATGTTTGTTGGAAAAGAAAATACATTCCGCCCATTTTGCATTCCGCGGGGATTCTATTCTTGAAAGTTTTATTTTACTGCAGCATCAACAACTGGCAAAACAGACACACGGATTTCTCGTTGTAGGGAGAACCGTAGCATTCGGTGCCATATTTACGATTGTGTTTCGGGTGTGCCTGACTGTGCTGCGCGGGAAATAAATGCGGTTTACCGCTTCAGCCTTAGGCTTTTGGAAGGTTTTGTGGATATGCAAGAAATTTGATTACCTTCCCGACCGTCCAAAACTCTTTCCCAGTGTTTGTGTGTGTGTTAATTCTTTTATGACCAAAGGAAATAGGGATTCCCTTGCTCAACACAAATTCGTTCGGTGGCAGTAAATATTTCTCCAATTGTTTTATATTGCGTGTTTTCCACCGCGTGTGGTGCCCGGGAAGTGCGGTAGTACATTATATGATAAGAAATCTCGGCAATAATGAGGGCACGTGCTCGGGAGATCTCCAATTTGGGGGACCGGGGTATCGTTGCTTGAGGCACCTTGCTCCCACGAATGCTCCATCATACGGTATCGGTGCGATCTGGAATTGTTCACTGATCTTGATCAAAAAATGAAACATCGAGCATGCCTCACGTACGTACATCGAGAGCGTGTCATGTGTCGCCATTGTTGTGTCGGGGTATTGTCACATATACATCCGACAATGTTTCACGTAAGTGTTTCGATGCGTGTTTAGGGTTTCGATACACGTGATGTGCATGGAGTTTTTTTTCGGGTTGGTGCCGTTTTTATTTTGGTCTGTTTTTTTGTCACCATCCCACGAAGCCAAACAATGTGGTGTCGGAGGTATGGTAGAGTTGTTGTTGAATCACTTTTACGAGACAGAACAGCAGTGGGTACGGTTTGTTTGCTCGGAGAATCACTTTCACTGAATGCCATTCTGCGGGAATGGTTGTTTTTTCCGCTCTGCAAGGTGTCGAACTTCGGGGAATGACATTACCATCAAATAAGATCTTTTCGGATGGGTTGATCTTACTTAATGCCACCGATACTGCTACTGCTACCATCGGCAATACGCATAACACATGATTTTATGTGAGCCAGATGAAAGGAATCATGTTTCTTTGGAATGAACCATAAGGAAATGTGTTTACGTTTGACTTCAAGTTTCCCGAGCTTCCACCGAAGTCTGGTGTTTGATTCCTCTGAAATAATTATTGTTCAATGTGGAGTACAACACAGGATGATGTTCTGAAAACATGGCGGACAAAAAGGTCAATAACAACACCACTATTGTCCGGGTATGCGAAACTACCCCTATTCGGCCCATTCATCAAGCTTCATCGCCGACTGCCAACTGATCGCGCTTAATGAGCAATGGAGCAGACCGAGTGCGCAATTGTTGTGAAGCTCTCAGCCCTGCTGCTGGTGCTGTTTGGTGGAAGCCATGAAAATTGTTTGACACGTATCAAATAACGTCGAATTAACGGGTCTCGTGCTGTCAAGAGCCAATTTTTGGACAGTCTCAATTGCGTTGGCATCTTTCGAATTCCCACGACACGGGTAAACGATATCGCATTGGCTATTGTTGCCTGCAGCAGAAGTACTAATGATCAACGCGCGGTGGAAGCAGCAACCTAATGACTTGTCCAAGGAATGATGCGCAACATTAGAAAGTTGTGCCTCGTTGAACAACAACAAACAAAAAGCGAAAGGCACACGTTGCTAATTTCAATTCTAATGAAAATGTGCCAAGCCTACACGAAGGGTGTGTAGAGTAAACTCGTAATCGAAATATTATTCACCATACGGATGCATTCAAGCGAACGCAGTAAATATTTTATTCAATGCAAATGTGCGTGATTTGAATGTGTCTTAGACCCGGGGGCCGCACACATCTGTTTCTGTGTCCCGAGAAAGTGCAATCGTTAGCGAAAAAACGATGGCCATCACAGAGCGTTAGGCGGCGCTCAAGGAGCTTTAATTTTTGCGTGTTGAATTTCCTGCTTCGAGAGTGATGGAGGACTGTTGCTGTTCCTTTTCGATTTGTGGAATATTTATTCCAAAAAAACAAAAAGTTACTAAAAAGTCAAATGTACTCACTTACGTTTCGTTAGTATGGATTGTTCAATGCTGTGAACTAAAGAAATGAGTTGGAAAGCGCACTGGACTGTGTGGTGCGTTTCTTGTTCGTTTCTATTCATCATTAATCTTGTGTTGTTTTGTGCTAAGCGGCCTCAATCAAAATATATTCATGCATTAATCCACCAACCAAGGAACGGTGGACGTAGCAGTGGCTGTGATTGAATTCGTTTGTTTACACAACACAATTTAAGCGTGCCACCCTCGACACCATAAACTGACGTCCTGTTTTAGCTAAATCGACACACGGCGGAAGGTTACTGGTCAGGGCCCATTGTTTTGTGCTTCCTTCCGATTCCGAGCATGATCGCTGTATCGATGAACAGGGCTCGGGCGCATAAGAATATGGAAATGGAGAAGTTTGCGTGCGCTTAGATTTAATATGGACATGAGTTCCATTTGTGTACCAACTATGTGGTGGTCAGCTGCTGGACGGCTGTTATGGCCTTACACACGATCCACGAAAGAACAATGCTTCCGTTGTGCGATGTTCTATCCTCACGGGTCAGATCATCATTCTTAATTTAACCTTCGCCGACGAAGGCACACTGATAGAATATAGACAAACCCTTGTCATAACTGGTGCTGAAACTATCGATTAATGGAGTCCATATGCATCCAGAAAGCCTATCTCTCCCTCGCGCCCTAGACCAGAGTCGATTTTCCAATTCATTGCCACTCGCTGGATAACGCGATGAAAATCGACTCCAGCGTCCATTGACGATACCTCCCGAGGAAAAGAATTAAACCACCAGCCACGACTATTAATAAGCGTTCTTTGCAAGGGAAACACAGTGAGCAAGGAAGTGCTGGAGGGATACCTGGAGGAGTAAAATCGAACGTAAACGAGGTCGATTATTTGTCGCAGGAGATGGAGAATTTAATTATGCTTCCATGGCATTCTGCTATCCCCACAGCGCTGACAAGGGAAACAGCAGTTCCTGTGTCGGTAGTGAACTTGGAAGTAAATTTTAATGGACTCAATGGACCCGAAGTAGCAGTACTCCGTTTTCGGTGCTGGATGGATTCCACGTTCCAAGCTGTAGGGAATTGTAAATGGAGCAGCCCCACTGATCTGACTGATGTATATCGCGCAACATGATAAATGGATGGATTTGCTGCGTTTTCTGTTCGATTGGGTCGAAATCATAAAGCTTGTCTTGTCCGCTCTTTGTTGTGCGCTCGATTCAACGGATCGAATTTGTATGATTTATTGTTGATAAGTGAATTACTTGATGGTGAATAATCCTTGCGCCAGCTACCGCCATTCCGATCGCCGTTAGCCGTTGTTTTATCTATGCAAGACGGGCTGCAGCAGCTAGAG
Organism: Anopheles stephensi; assembly: GCF_013141755.1. Lineage (NCBI taxonomy): Eukaryota > Metazoa > Arthropoda > Insecta > Diptera > Culicidae > Anopheles > Anopheles stephensi. Next base: position 61,608,241 of record NC_050203.1, on the reverse strand, counting down.
CAGAATCGAGATTGGGGATTAAGAAATGTAAGAAATTGGAAATAATTATATCTGAAAGAAGCTATTTTCTAACCGTAGGTTCAACTTTCTCTCCCGAATCGTGAACCGTGCGGACCTTCTTTTTTTCTTTATTCACGTTCCTCGCTATCTGTGGGCCGTCTGTGTTTTTTTTTTTGTTTGCGTTACACAAAATCGATCCATCATCGGTAGAGCAATAGTAGCAACAGAGCAGCAACTCAATCAATTTTCCTTTCGATTCGCCCATGGAAGCCCTCGAATCGTCGGATTGGGTCGCATCCTCGACGAGCTTTTTCGAGCCGCACCGTGATTGCCGTGATTCACGAATTCAATAGCGAAAGCTGATGATTTGGTTCGATTTTTGTAAATTACTTCCAACCGGCGGCCGGAGCCAACGGGCCAACCTTCCCCCGAAATCTCTTGGTTAAGAAGGGGAGAACGAAAGAAAAAGTTCCAGCACCCAATCTGGCCAATTTTCAACTTGCACACACACACACACAAGCACACAAATTGTTTCGAATCTTTTCAGACATCGACAGCACAAGTGGCGGGAAATGAAAGAGAAGAAGAAAAAAACGATGTCTGCCTTTGAAGCGTGCGCTCGTGGAAATCTCGTTTAGTCGCCTTCGGATATCCGTTCCTTTCGAGTATTGACTACATTATCCGTGTCGGCTGCCCCCGTGTATCTGTCGCCGGGGTCCGGAATGTTGTGTTTTGCATATTTTAAAGTATCCAGCTCGAGCTTGCAAGAGGGAACCGATTGCCAGCCGGTAGGAAAACTTTTCCTCATTTCCCGATCACGGTCGATTGCCTGCTGCGAGCTTTAGAAGGTGATCCCTCTAGCGAAAAAAACACATTGATAGCAGCATCTCAAGCACTATTTCGCACAACCCCTCAACTTTGCGGAATATTAAAAGTTGCACTCGCCGGGAGCATCATAAATGTGCGTTTAATTGTGACGCCTCGAAGCGGAAATTTTCTATTTTCAATGGTATTTTCCTCGCTGCGAGCGGCACCGTTCTTTTCGCAGAATTTAATCCGCTTGTTGTTTTTCTTTTCTGCGCCAAGCAGTTCAGTTTCAGCAGAAAAATCCAACAAAATGGAAGAATCGGTTTCCTTTGCTCGGCACGCTACTAATTACCTCGAGCGAGAGAATGGGGTTTCGCTGGCACATAAAATAAACCACTTTAATGCCACGATGGCGGCGGTTGTGGCTGGAATTTTTGCAAGTGCTTTATGCTGCCTAGAATGTGCCGGTTGTGTTTTCCTTTCATTTTCCAACACCCCGGATGGAGAAAATCGCACGCCCGGATAGAGTTTAAAAATATCTCCATGAGATCATGCGTTCCGGATGTTTTGCCCGGTTTTCCTGCGAGGAAAAAAAACCGCGGTGCGATCGTTAGTAGATCGCTCTGGCGGGATGATTCCTTTCAGCTGTCCGGAAAATGCCCTTTGTCGTCTCGTGGATTCGCACAGCCCTGTACACCAATGTGCCATATGGTCGAAGAGAAGTGAGGGGGGGGGGGGATGGGAGGAGGAATTGAAGGAGAGCAAAGGGAACGCACGTTTGGAATGTTTTGATTAGCTCCGTGCATTCGGTGTAAAGATTAGAACCTGAGCGTTCGAGGATCCAGTGATCGTTCGGAAGATACGGTTGGGAAAATGTACGCTCGAATGCTAATTGTAAATAACCGCATCGACCGAGCAACACAACACTCTGCGAAGTTCCGTCCGGTGCGATGATGGGTGCGGTGCATCGACAGCTACTTTACACATACACACACACACACACACACACACACACACACACACACACACACACACACACAGAAGAGGGTGTATTTATGTTTGTTTGTGGTTGCTTGCTGACGACGGACACAGCTATTCGCCATTTGCGTGGTGGAAATAGCGAGTGCGATTAAATTGATGTGACGCGCAGTAGCGCAGGCCTGTGCAGCAGCATGTGCAGTTGCTTGAGTGCATTACGGCGATTGCAGCTTTGTGTGAAAAATATGCCAAGGGGTGGGGTGTTGAAGTGGCTTGATGTTTATGGCAACGCGATGGAGGTGATAAGTTTGAAAATTCTGTAAAAGTTCTTTCGCTGACTGGAATCAAGAAAACCTAAAAGATCTAAAATCGAAATACGGTTTTTGTAAAAAAAATTGCGACATGAAGATATTGCGTCCGATTTTTTCTATTTTAACAGTTGGGAAAATCTGAAAAATCTGAAAATTTTTGTATCTTATTTTTTTCATTGAACGCATTATATTTTTATGCGATTCGTCATAAGTAATACTCAATTATTGTTTTCGTTAAGTTACACTCAAACTTTTCGCAATTCTTGGAAAATTCATTTTTTGAAAAATATTTTCATGTTTGGAAAAGTTCATGGAAAAATTAATTATAAGAAATGATTTTTTTTAAAGTAATCATTACTTAAAGGAATTTGAACAATAATCGTACTTCCGACCAGTTTAAAATAAATTAAAAACGAGACAATTTAATTAACATTTTTTCTATCTCTGTTTCGTTCTCTTTTTAGGTGAGTACCGGCAACATCCTTGTTAACCAAATTTTGATATTTCTGGTAAACTGTAAGTATATCGCTACTGAACTGAAACTTATCGCCTCGGCTCTCTGCCTACATTTATTGCCCCAAATGCCATACAATTCCCGGGACCGTTGTCCCGTAATGTTACGACCAATTAAACCTTTCGGTTCGGGGGTGGTCGATCACACAGTAGGCTGACGCCCGGTGACGCCATTCCGCCATGATTATTATTATGTGCAAAGTGTTCATCTCACACTTGCACAAAATATGCGCAATGGCACGGGTCATTCTGTGTGTGTGGGTGGGAGAATGGAGTTCGGAAGTAAATTTAATTGCTGTCGGATGTCGGATACTGCTCATTTTTATCACCACATCACCATCGGAAAAGCACCAACCACGCTCCACTCCCATCCTGACCATCCTGCTGCTGCTGCAGGACCATTGAAGTCATCATAAGAGGAACACAAGCGGACAGCTCGTTGCGGAAATGATTGTTTCCCGAGCACCGGTTCCCCGTGCTCAGCGCTGTACGGGATGTGTTCCTTTCACTGATGAACTTTTCGCAATTCCCTGCAATGGACGAACAATCGTTGGATACTGTGTCCTTCTCCTGTGGTGGAGGAGTTTTGTGAAACCTATCCGTTGTAACTCCGGAGCATTGTAGGTGTACGAGAATGTAAGTCGCGGGACTCAGAGCAGGAAAAGCTTATCCACACGAATGCACGACAAAGACGATGTATGCTGTAACACGGGTGAGGTTTGGGTATTTGGAATAGGAAAAGCCTCAAACCCGGCGAGGTCCAAAGCCACCTTGTTGCTGTGTAACGGTTGGCACACTAACGTAACGATAGGAGTGGGAATTTATTCGAGTTAATTGAATTAGTTTGATCGCTTCCAGTTGCTGGACAAGTGCCGACAGCTCAATGGTCAGCCTGCGGGAACGGTGCACTTGTACAAGTTCCGTTTAGAAAAGAGAAGCGATGACATAATGGTGTAAAGTGAAGGTGCTCGATTGGTGGTGTTAAGTGATTGAAGTTCTTCCTGCGGGGTTTGCTAAATGGTGGGACGCCAGAAGGAGTTCTCTTATCTATTCATTCTCAAGAACCGTAGCGTGCGAACTGGTAGACTATTTTGTGGTTATCCTTATTTTTGTTGTTGCCTCCGCTGAGCACAAACGAAACGTGTGCAACTCAAGCGCGCGAAAATGGAGAAGTTGGGGGACGCTAACTTTGTGGTCGGCCGAGTTATGAAAGGTTTCGTGTTGCGACGTTTATAAATGTATGCCAGACACGTGTCGGGATGGCTGTGGTCATGTTTATGGCGGTGTAGCATGTCTACGTACACCTGTTGCCAATCGGGCGCATCCTTGCAGAAGAGCAACCGTGGGGAGGAGAAGGGCTCATTAGCCGAGAGACAGAGTTGACAAGGAACCATCAGTCTCCCCATCTCCCGAACTTTACCGGCATGCCATTTAACGCATGCACGGATTCTTTGCCCTGGCGCTCCCTTAATGAATGGAAAGCCGTAAATGAACGATCTAAACCTTACGCCGTGGTATCGCTTCCCAAGGCTTGTAGAAGTTGATGTGTGGAATATGAATCCACATGGTTGGCAGGCTTATCGGTCACCACAGAGATACTGGCGGCACGGTTGGCTAAAGCAGTTTAGTTAGTAAGCACGCAGCGAAAGAAAGAAAAGAGCTCCTTCCCGTTCTTAACGAACGCAGACTTCTCATGCCACTTCATGGAAAGATGATAATCCGCCGGCAACGACACGTGTACATGTTTTTGTGCGGTGAATGCTCTCTCAAATGCTTGAGTGGCAAAGAATGCCTCCTCGAGCGAGAGAAAGAAAGAAAGCTTTACCAAGCTTTTGTGTGTTGCCGGGAAGTGCTACTTGCTATAAATGAACTATTTTATGTTTTAGGTTTTATGTGTGTTCGTTGTTTCATTCGGTTTCCTTTAATGTGATATCCGCAGTTTTGTTGTATTTTTATGAGATCGGCTCGGTCGTATAACTTTTTTTTTCGAAGCAATTTACTTCGACGCGCTCTTATGACATTGTCTATGTAGCGAGAATGTATTTTAACCTTGGTCTAGAAAAGGTCCAGGACAAAACAGAAAATGTCTGTTATACAACAGCCACATCAATGTAGGATTGACGATTGCCGTTGGTAGGCAAATAGTAATCAAGACCATGAGCATCACAATCCGGTTTTTAAAATGCCAATAATTCCACATTCGCTTTACCAACGCGGATCAGCCAGCCTTCCCGAAAGAGATCTCGCAATGTGTGACAGTTTGTTGTGTTGTGTTGTGTAGGAGGTGGCTGGCTGACGAGCATAAAGTGCATCCTTCCGGCACTCGACCCGGACCAGCAACCGGATGAATCCAACTACTAAAAGACGCAATCCCTTGCCGCGATGATAGGAATCCATTCCGTTAACATGACGTCTCACACACGCAGTATCACTCGTATCACTTATGTGTCGAGACTTAATGTGACAGGAGTTGTGTGTCATTGCAGGTCGCAGAACGGCTTCTGCTGCTGCTACGGCTTGCAAAACAATACCACGGACGATGTTGATGATGACGGTGTTGAGAATGCGCTGCTTTCGCGTTCTTCGCTATGCGCTTCTCGCTAACCATTACTTGACATTAAATCCGTTTCAAGGCTAGCGATGCGAGCAAACTCTGGTGCCGGGAAAAGCTTTCGCTTCTGTAACCTGGCAATCGTTACGTGCTGACGAGATTGATTGATTGAGCAACAGAACCGAGGACACTGTTCTGTTACACAACAGGGCGAAACAGGGCGTGCTGGTGAATGCTGAACAGGATCGTGTACCCGCCGAAGACAATCAATGTCAAGATGAACTGCAGTGAGAGTGAGTGAATGAGTGATGTTCGCTTGGGAAAAAAAAATCATGCCAAAGGTCATATGGAGGTGTTCTATTTTTTGCCGATCGATGAATTCTATCCGACTGATTTGGTATCCTTAGCACTGGTTTTTCCCCCTCTCCACCAGAGCCAATGCGTCCCGGAACCGTGTGGGAAACTTAATAATTCATTCAAAACACACCATGTATGTTTTGCGGGAAATTCATGGAAAGCTGTGGTAGCAATACCATTAGAGTTCTAGCGATTTGTAGCTATTTGCTTCGCCTAACCTTGCCATCATCCCTAGCCACCAGCTAACGTCCGGGTCCGGATTAAGATGTCTTGCTTGCCACCGTACATACACGCAGACCACCACCCCCAGCGCGCACTGGTTGCGATGTTGTGGAGCGATTTCGGGCGAATTAGCTTGTCCCATTACTTGTCGGCTAATGAACAGTGTGTCCTTGGGGGTGAGGAAATACCTACTTCACTTCCAGGACGCACCACTTCCGGCCACAGTATGGTGGTGGGCAAGGCAACCGGCACAGAATCGTCTGTCTCCCACACATGCGAGTCCAACATGATTCGGGCAGGCTCTTGCGCGTGTGGCAACAGCATCCCGGGCCACCCCATATACGACCTCACATTATGTTTTGATTTATTCGTAGAACTTTTCAAATTTCTCTGCACCGGGTTTTTCATTTCCTCTGCGCAGCCCTTTTGTGTGCCCGTCAGCTTATGGGACTGTTGCGTTAGACTCGTTAGTCCGAGTGATTTATGAGATGAATCTGATACCGCGTAGCGTTTGTGTGTTTCCTCATGGATATCGAAAAAAAAGGCGCTAGTGTAACAATCTCACCTCCTCGTGCCATAGCTGCTTTATTTCCTACCGTACAGCAGTATGTAAAAGATTCCGCTCCACTTATCGGGGATCCACGTTGGTGCAACATGCGCGGAAAATTATTTCCAACGAGAAATGGGTTTAACGTGGGATCAGGTTCACAGAAAAAGATGGAGCTGGGTGATGTTAAGCTGGGTTTGCTGGCACAAATTGAATCAGATCGTTTTAAACTCTTTCGGTGTTTATGTGTTTAATAAAAACGCAAGAAATGGACCGTATGGGCTGGGTAAGTTCCCGGCAGGACTAAACTCGCCAAATCATGTGAGCACACAAGTTGCAGTGAACCGATACATCGTTATTCTTGCTTCCAGAACTATTCGAACTGAGGATGGTCTATTTTTGCACCCGATTTTCACTCCGATTTCGTTCTATACCCGGTTGCTGCCAAGTGCGGCTACGTCTTCAACCCGATCGACCAATACATATTCGCCAATCGAAATGTTTCATCGCCACATTGTGCAGCCATTGTGGCGTGTCGCTTACCCGTACCTCCCGTAACGATCCGAGAATGCATGAAGGGGGGGTACATTTGGTCTAAAAATAAGATTCTACACTTACCCGTTCCGTGTACACGGCGAGGCTAGTGTTTCGAGAGCGGAAGAAAGTTTTGCACACTTGGTTCCATTCTCACGTCGTTAAACTTTTTCGCCTGAAGCGTATGGGATGGATTGTAAGCTGCAGGATAATGGTTGTGTTTTCGCTCGGGAAACGTGGCAAGACTTCACGGAAGGGATGGGACAAGGCGGCTTACCGGACAGCTGAGTTCACGTGTGGGAAGATAAGCAGCTTGCAGACAGACCGGATCGGTGTGATCACTCGATAGTGGATCAGCATCAGACATCACCACCCCGATAAACAGAGCACGCTCGTTAATCAACCGTGTACAAAGTTTGCGTAATCCGAGCGATCGAATCTTGGTATGCGGCATGCTGGACACTTCCTTCCGCATACTCGACCGTGTGCGGTTTTTGTGGGACGCGTAAAGACTCACTTTGTACCGGATTGCGAGGGATGACGGGCGTGCTGTCAGCCAAGTCACGTCGCTGGTGACCAATTTGCTCGCAGGAGTACACGTGGAACGACGGGTTTGGGGCGCGCCAAAAGTGAGAGATCGCTGACCGGAAAAGCGGCTGACATGTGAAACACCAACAAATTAATGAATGACTACACGGACCAAGGTATGGTAGAGCTGGTGCTGGTGGCGATGTAGAAAATGGTCCCCCCTGTAACCTGCGAACCTTGCAAAGTCATCGTGGAAATGGTCACCAGTGACAGGTTGACTTTGATCCAAAGAAGCGAAACGCAACGACATTTCACCATTACGGTGATGCTATTTCCGGGCATTTTCCGGCCGGTTTCTTGCTTTGTCGTTCGGGTCGGTTTTGGATTCGATATGAAACGCGCTAGAAAAGACGATTTGGCGCAAATGTTGTCCGTCTTCCCAAGGTGACGCTCAGGATGTTGTCGTAGCACGAGCCGGATTGAAGTGGTGTGGTTTATTTTATTAGTACAATAAATAGAGCTGTGAGATTGGCCAAAAATCAATATTTTGATACCGTGTTCTCGGTAGAAGATGCCTCTCTTTTATGTTTGTAAAATTTTCACTCAATTTATTCTTATATCCGGATATTTGGTGCTGTTATTCTAAAGTACATTAAAGTCTTCTTAATGTACTTTGAGACTTGAAATGAAAATAGTAAATAGTACTTAATAGATTGCTAACAGTTATTGACAATTCCATGTCAACAAATCTCGTATTTTGTCCTGTTTTGCATTGCAATCGTCCGATCGAGTACAATCGTAAATATTCATTCACAACCCGTTTGCACATTCCTGTGGGTCGTTTGTCCGCAGTGCCCAACATCAAACACAAACATTTGAATGAAAGGCAAATACGCTCATAGAAATTAAACTACTCTCGCCTACAGCTCTCATCAATGAAGGGACAAAGTTTTCACTCCAACCATAGCCGGACAGTACTCGTTTAAAATGCATTCATTGGCTTTTTGCCTCCAATCTTGATGTGGCTGTGGACGCAATGGAAATTTCACTCACCGGCTTCCCATGCGAAATGAAGTTACAAATTCACGCCATGGCAAATCCTATCCCCAAAATCTTGTCTAGGGCTTCCGATCCCTTCCGAGCTCAAGCTGCCCGAATCGATATCGCTCTATCAGCGGACCTGGGCTGTCCAAGTGAACGTGAACTTTTGCGCAATTTTAAAAGCGTGCCCTCTCGTGTCCTCGCCAGCTCGCCCTCTGGTTCTCACACAAGAAACCCAACGATTTGCATACAGATTAGCTTGAAGCCCGCGAGAATGACACGGTTGGTGAATGTGGATTTCCGTTACAAAATCCATCGCGAACAGACTGTTTTTCCCCCCCTCTTCCAGCTCCAATGTTCCAGAAGCAGGCAGCACACACCCTTTTGGGAGGGATGTTATGTTTGTCTGTTTTGTCTAAGTTCTGGCACACTTGTATTTTTTTGCCTTTTCTGCTCACTCACAGCGTGTGGGTCTTCCGTTTTGGGAAGGCGTAAAGCAGATTAAGATTACCGCTACCGGGAAAATGGTGTTGTTTTGAAGTCTATGAACCCTCGTACGAACCCCACCCGTCTTGGAAGCTTATGGTTTTCCTTTTTTTGTGACCCACCCTTTCCGTCGCTAACCATCTCCTGCCGTCCTCGCTCGTTTGGCTTTAAAGAATCTTTGAAGACAAAAACTTTAGCCAAGAATTTTGTTGCGTGCAACATTTGGTTTTGCTTGTGATTCTTCGGCTTACCCACCATTAGCGGCTTTTCCCTTTAGGGTTGACCTACAATTCCGGAATTTTCTCCCAAGATGAGTTGCATTGTTCGGGGCTGGGTGTTGTTTTTTCGACCGTCTTTTTACCCATTTATTAGTGTAAACGCGTCGTGCCACGGCGATATCGTGAGGATCGCTTTAAAGACGCAAATTACGCGCGACGAATGGGATAAACTGGAGTCGTGGTATCGTTTATCGATCGGGCAAGTAGAGGTAGCATTCGCACGTATCGTAGTCGTCTAGTGAGACAGTGAACACAGCCCAACGTCGCTGTCCACTTCACAGCTGGCAGAGTCGATTGATGAAACGTGCGAATGGACTTTTTTTTTGCTCCGCCACCGATTTTGTTGCAACTTTAAGTGGCCACACAGCCACGCTAGTCGGCCTGGCACTCGCATTGCACTTCCGTGTTGTGTGTTTGTGAGTGTGTCCTCCTCCCTCACCATCATCCAGCGTACGTAAACGTGTCCACTAGGAGGGTGTGCACCGGTGGTAACTGCATGGGGGTTTTCTATATTTAAACCGCTAACAAATGTTTTCCTCACGATTCCCATCAGCAGATTGGCGATGAGCCGATGTCACTAATGCCCATCCTCCCTCGGGAAAGGTTTCGGGTAACCTTCCGCGCTGAGGGAATGGTCGTCAAACGGAGTAGGAGTTGGTACCACGGAATGACGGCAGTAATTGCTCCACAGCAGCTGCACCGTTTGAAGGCAAACTCCCACACGCCTCAAATACTGGCTAACGACTACGATCAGTTACCGTCCCAGACCCAACGATGATGTTGATGATGGCTGACGACGGTACAGAAAGAGAGCACAGACACACGTCGTTCGCTTTGAACTCAAATCCGGTCCACTTCGGGGGCTGCCATACGCTTCAGTTCCAATTGAATAATAACATTTCAAATTGGTTGATATTTTATGCAGTCATACTTAGGACATGGGAAACCGGAGGGGGGGGGGGGGTCGCGAAGGTGACACTCAGGAGCGCGGGTTGCAACCAGGCGGTGAAGTAATTTGCTAAATCATGATGAAAGCTGAACTGAACTACATTTGCATTAATGGGGATTTACGTACCGGGCGACGGTTTGCGAGTGATTTATATCGATCGCAACGACGTTTTAGGTGGCGAAATGGCTTTCCATACAGACGCGTCATGAATCATGCATGCATTGAAACGAGCAAAAAAGAAAACATTAAATTCCTGCGCATCGATTTCTCAGCGTTAATGGTTTCCCGATGGCAAACATTGCAGTTCGCTTAAATAATTGTTGCGGAATCAACATTATTAACAGCAGCGTTAACATGTTCATTCACACCTCATCTTTGCACACATGAGGTTGGGTTTTGTTTGTGGAATTGCCATCGCAAACAAAATCACGGGTCGTTTTATGTTGTCCTCATATACTCACGTTTTTAATGGCTTATTTGAACAATTTAATTGTGCAAACATTCCGCAAATCTGGTTACGTTTAACTGATGACGTAAAAAAACCAAAACAAAGCAAAAATCTCAAGGTCTCCTCTCGGAACATCATCATCCCAAACCTTTGCCAAACAATGGGCTTTCAGAGTTCTCGTCTGGAGTGAACCTGCAGCACACTCAACCGGTCGCAATCGTACCGTGCATAATTAGCGACAGTGATACAGGTTGGAAAATATCATCTTTCCAAAACAAAACAAACAAAAAATACGACAGCTCGTTTCAACTGTTTCACGGTACAACGGCACGAGTGTCACTTTGTGCTTGAAAGTACCTTTTTTTTTGTTGGTGTAAAAGCGTCTTTTATTTATGCTCCACTGTAATGCTTCTGCCGCCGTAAGGTCTCTCTGCATACTGCAATTTTTTATGGTTCACCGAAACCGAGGCCATGGCAGATTCCCATTGTTTGTGCTACGGCTGGTTAATATAAAAAAGAGAGCATCTTTCGAAATGTGAAGCACCGTGTGAATTGTATGCTTCTAAAATGGGCGGTTTTCCATCGGTATTGGGAAAAGATTGTTACGTTATCTTAGCTTATTATGGCGAGTGGGTATCAATGCATTTCAATAAATATTTATAATCGTTAATGAAAAATGAAATTTTCACTGTGATGCCTTCCAAGGGCTGTAAAAAACAACTTTCGACCCTTCCGCTGTGAAGGCTTACGTTACACTTTCGAGCCGCAAAGAAAAAAACAACACAGCTTTGTCTCCCTGTACCCTTTTTTTTAACAGAGATATTATGGCAGCAGCAGCAAGATGCATGGGCAAGGTACTCATTTTTATTGTCATTAAATTATTCATGCATCGAACGAGCAGAACCTCCCGGATCTGGTGGGATCCCGTTGATTGGCTTCCCGACGTAGGGTACGCCTAGAGTATCGATCAGCTCTCAACCCTTCGGGGTTGACGATTAATGAGCCTGAATTTAAATTCACCCTTCGTATCTGCTTTGTAAGCTTTCCGGAGAGGAAATTTAGCGAAAGTGATACCAGTGTGCCCTGGTACTGGTACACAATTTCTGGGTCATCATCAATTAGTATGTGGAGTTTTTAATTAAATCCTGCAGTTTAGGCGCCTGCAAGTGGTTGCTTCATTGCTATTTACCTTCAATTACTAGCCCGAGTGGAGCACGTACCCCGGGTCAAGCAGATGCAGTGCAATTGGACTTGTCAAGAGGAAATAGGGAACACCGCAGTACCGAAGAACAAATATTACGTCGTAAGAATGCATCGTACATAGGGACCAATTGAATAACTGTGGAAGACACTGTAAAGTAAATAATCTTATTTAATGTCATCTCCTGAAGGGAGGATATACATCGTTACACGGCCCTAATACCGTTCGCGCTGGAGTGGATGTGAAAGTTCTGCTGAAGTTGCATAAATTCTCCGTTATCGCACGCCCCAGCTCCCACAAAAATCCCACCCTCCCCTCCCACGAACATCATCCCCAACGGGGGTGGCATTATTCTTTATCCGTGTGCGACTGACAGTAGCGTTCGTCTGTTGACATTGGCTTTGAAGCACACAAAGGCACTCGCGCTCGGGAGTGCCCTGCTGCAGGTCGCCCACAGACAGCCATGTCGGTTCCATTTGTCTGCTTCCGGCATTTCCGGCGCACAAACATCATGAAGGATTCAAAGATCACGCGTCAACTGCTCCTGCAACTGTTTACGGCCACGACTGTTATCGGGGTTCAGCGAAACTGGGGAAAGTGCCATTTTTCCCCACCATGCTGGGAGGTTTCTGACGTTAAAAACAAGCTCGTAATCCACACAGTAGATGGGGGTAGTAGTAAAGGACGCTAACCCTCCCATGTCGTGTCATGCGCAGTGCGGAACTAGGTTAGCAGGACGGGTTGCCTTTTTAGGGGAAAAAGGCACTCATCGGTCATACTCGAGGAAGAAATGTGTCAAAAACGGGGTTCTTGTGGGTAAGGTTAGCGTGAAAAGCGCAAGCAAAATGGATACAACGGTATAGGTCATTCGAGGATGATGGTTGACATTTGAACGCAGGCCACACTCACGGTGCGAGATAGGGTGGTGCCATCTACCGTGGGAAAAAGCTACTGAGTTTGAGTTGATTTATAGGAGTATTTCATGTACATTTTACAATTATTGTGATGGTTATGTCCAATGCATTGTTGGGAGAAATTTTTTTCCCATAAAAATTGTCTAAAATACCCAGTCTCATAATTGAACGAATTCTACAATTCATTGAAAGCTTTTCCTCCAGAGAAAGCTCCGTGAAAGCTCTGCCCACTGTGTGCATGTCCTTTGGACCACCCGCTGTTTTCTGCCACCTATGACGTGTCGGTGGTGCGTGAGGACCTTTTTCGTAACGTAGCAGTTTCTTTGTTGTCGGTGTCAAGTGTACACACCCCCCGCAGACATTACACGCATACACATGCGCGATCAAGTAAAGCTCCACTGAGGCTATTATCGTTGGAGCAGCAGTAGTGACACGACCGACAGCTGCCAAATACTATACGCTCGCACACACACACACGCACGTACACACTGTCTCACACGGAGCGAGAATCCAATGTCAAACGCACGAGGATACACCAACAAAAGCCTGGTGAGCAGGATATTACGCTCTCACGTGGAAATGGTCAGCCCCCCCAATTTGAAGAAGGACTCCCTGAGCAATCGAGAAAGAGAGCGACTCCACTCGCGTAAAATTTAGTTGTGGCATACATATTATAGTATCCTGCTACCAAACACTCTACCGCCGGTTCCAATGCGAACATTTATGAACGTGGAATCTCTCGCTCACTTTCGTCCTCTCCCAGAGTGGGAAGAATTTTCTTGTTTTTCCGCGCTTTTTTTTCTCCGCAGTTCGCAAGAGCTTTTCCACTATAGTCGCTTTTTCCTCGAGGTCATTCAAACGTCACGAGTCCTCGTCCGTGCGTGGAGGGCCCGCTTTGCTCGCAGTAGAGTTGCCGTCTTGGTTGCCGTCGTCGATTGGTGCCGTGGTGTACTGAATGTGGCTTCCTATCCGAATGAGCGTAGAAGCACTGGCTGGTGATAAGGATAATGTGTGAACTGAATACGTGAAATTAGACGAGTTTTCCGATACGCACCCATTGCTGCTGCTGCATCGGAGCATCGCGATTGTGCAATGGTGAAAGTTGACATGCCCGTCGATTTGGATTATTCGCAGGATACAGGATATATGTGAACGTGTCGTGACCTCAGTCTCAGTGCTAGTGTAACGGAGCAGTGTTCGTGGACCAAACGTAGCAGAAGTAGAAAAAAAGCTATTGAAAGCACCATCGGGTGATGCGTCTTCGCCTAGAGTCTGCTCTAAATCTTAACCGAGTGGAATACTAGATACCGCAGAGATACCGCTTCTGACAACTACTATTACTACTGCTTCTTTCTTTCTTTTTCTATCATCTTCAACACTGCTTTTTGCATCCCTCAGTATTATGTTGCGTTAAATTAACGAAGAATACCGACAAAAAACGGGTCGGTTCCTAATAGTCTGACCTTTTTTTCTGGGCGGTGTTTTATTGATGCCCCACACTGTACCCTAGCTAGACAACGATCTTTCAAGGACTTTCGGTCACTTTTCCTCATTGTTGCTGTCATGTTTTAGTGTCTTTTTGTTGTTGTAGCTGTTATCTGTTCATGTACAGTTTGTCACTGAGATTTGTAGTTTGTTCGATTTTTTCAATAGAACGAATCTCGACTCGTTCTTACCTTATGTTCTCTAATTGCTACTAAATTAAGCTGTTTGCTTATTTTACTTCGAAAGTTTCATCCATACTTTCGTTCTGTTGCCCAATTTTTCCGCACATTTCTTCTCTTCTCTCTTCTTCCACTATCTTCGTTCCACATTTCAGTCTGTGAGCGGGTTAAGATGCTAGTGGCGTGGGTACACTCGCACTAGAAGAAAAGTGCTCCGTTAAAAGCTCACGTGAGCCGTCCGCGGCCAAGCGCAAAGCGAGCAGACGGTACTATCCTACTATGAACACTACCGTAGCGAGCGGGCACGTACATTAGCTGCACGAGAAGCGTGTATGCGGTAATGGATAGCAGGCTTTAGTTAACGTCGTTTGGGCGGCCCATCCAACCGTACAGAAGAACGTCATCAGTGTGATATTTATCGGCAGCAGCGTCGACCAGGGCCACTAATTCAAACGCTTTTCAACATCTCGTCAGCCTCATCAATCGGAAACGGAAGCCAACAACGTGCGCCACTGATTAGAGGAACCCCGTGCGGGTTGCATACAGCGCTCATTGCCAGCAGCATAGCAGCCCTCGAGCCCTTTCCCCCTCCGGTTCGAAACCCTTTCCTCTATCCCCCCCCCCCCCTTAAAGCATGCAGACGATGTCCTTCATCGTCGGAGTGAAACGTCATCGAGGCTCCTTGTCTGACAGCTGCCACTGCGGCTACCGTTGTTAGCCGGCGCTGATAACGCGCACACCGTGTTCCGTGTGCGTGAGAGGCCGTGTGTGTCGGTGCGGACCTAAAAAGGATAGCACCAGAGCCATCCTTTTCGCCGGACACCGACCTACACGCTGGTGGAGCTCTACGCTCAGCTGTCACACGTGACGCGGGAGCCAGGCAACACGCGGAGCAGCGTTTTACACGGCGACGGTGGTGCGCCAACGAGATCGAACGCCAAGGATACGCGCGAAAGGGCGACCCGGGCGGAAAGGATGATTAGTTCGAGCTTTAAAGAGGTAGTGTGCTATTTTTAGACGAACAATCTCGGTGTCCTGTATGCCTCGGTCTATTATGCGCTATTGACACTGCTACGGGGTCTATTGGGGGGAGTAAAAAAGCAGGAGAATCCTGGAAGGAAAGCTCTTTGGGTCGTGGAGAGAAACGCTTTTTGTCTCGCTTTAGGGTTTTTTTTGTTGTTGTTCGTCCAGAGCAGGGAGTAGCTGGATGGGGAATTGTGTACGTAGTTGATGTAAACAAACAAAACTATTATTTTCTGGCCTGGTTGAGAATGAGCTCTGGATGTCCCAGGGCTTGAAGTGTGTTGCACCAAACCGATGCACCAACCGACCGACCGAGTCTTGTTCTTTTGCTCGTTATGTAATGCAAACCAAAACGATGAAGTCAGTAGGGCGCAAACACAGCACACCGGATAAAAAAGTCATAATCACGTGCTTCGGAGATATCTCTTCTGTGAGCATGAAAACACTTGGCGATGTTAAATTGCTAGGTTATGTTAGGTTATGTTTGATTAAATCACTCGATTGTGCATATCCCAAGTGAGAAGACAGCTTGCTGGGTGGGCCAACAAGAATTTGCGTTACAATTCCCATGTCGCCCTCGTATGTGACGTACTCCCGCTTGGGTCCATGCTGGTATGCCGTCACATTGCTTCGCGATGGAAAAAATGCGCGTTTTTGTTTTGAGGAAAAAAAAGGGAAGAAATACCGTACCGGGTCGTTTATGTAATCAAATCTTTCTCCAACACAACACATCGTCCACCCGCTAGAGGGAAAATAAGGAAGATCGATGTTGGCCGGGCGTACCGTGCCTGCCGCCCGTCATTTTCACTTTTCTTTCGCATCCCCTCGGCAACGGTAACGGGGCGGGTTTGCGTGAGCAACTCCAACGGTCTGGTCGCTTGGAGTGGATACGTCATCGGACGCCGATGCACACGCCAGGAAATGTAGCGTGTAATTAATAAATCTTCCCACCCTAAACGACCCAACTCGCTGGGGAAAAATTGACAGCCAACGGGGAACATTGATGCGCTACCCGATGCTTGCTTGTAGTACACTGACGTGCTACAACCTCGTCGAACACTCATTCGCCGAGGGCTGAGATTAGGTGTGTTCGAGTCAGATGATGGACTGTGCATTTTTGTGTTTTGCAACTTGGACGATTTTTCTTTTTGCACCACGCTTTGGGCCCCTTAAAAAGCATTGGCGTGGAGAAAGCACTAGTCATTTGGTAGCCCTTCCTTATGGTTGACAGATGATGCATGATGTGCACAGTTGCTGCAAGCATTACACAATCCGATGGCCACCACCGATGGATGCCTTGTAAGCCGGGTGTGTCGCTGCTTGTGAAACGACTTAGCACCTCACCACCTTACACATTGGAGCATCCAAACATCGGCTCAAAGTTTCCCGCTTGGCTGGTTAAACAAATGTGTTTAGTGCGTTAAATATTGCATTAGTAATTTGCCAATATGGGGTGTTGCACCGACGTCCAGTGTCCAGCGGTATAAACATGCTAATGCATGCAGCCGTTTAAAGTAAAAGTAAGGACCGACAAGTGGACCTTGCATAATACGTTCGTTCGTTCGTTCGACGCTGCTTAATACTACCCAGTGTGCAGGCCCCCGAAAAAACGCGCTCCTTTAAGGGTGGTCCGTTAAGAACAAGAACCCAAGCAAAGAACCTTTGAGAAATCAAATAAAAAGCATGGGCGGAAGCATGACGCCAGACTGTTTACAACATTGCTGCGACTACCGGTTCGTTTTTTTATTTCGCTTTCGTTTAAGCGGCAACAACAACCGTAGTAATGAAATGGAATTCTTGGTATTTTGTTCGTGATGGTGCACAACCCTATCGTGTATTTGTAAATAATGTATGCTCCATGGTTTGTTGGTGGAGTCTTCAGAGTTCACTACTGAATCATTGAGGTTTTGGTGTTCCTTCCCAAATGATGCACTAAGCTTTGCGGTACCAAATTCTAATGTTTTGTTTTTGTCTTCTCTTTTCTTTTAGGTGAGTATCGTTTTGGAGGAAGCATGTGACCAGAAATCGAATTGGTGGACGAATGATGAATGCACCTACGAGTTGAGATACGAAGGGTGCCACATATTAAAACACGCGGTAACATCCAGACGAGTTGTCAAGATAATTTATTGAAAGACAGATTTAATAGGTTTTGTGTATGCCATTGATTTAACTATTTTAAATGCTGGGTTGATGTTGCTATCCATCAACTGTTATCGAACCCCGTCACAACGTTACGTGTTCATTGGGATAATCAATTTATAAACGTACTTGCTGTGCGTCGACGCCTCCAGTAAAATACTACAAACTACCTGTGTGTGTGTATTGCCGTTGCCATAGTAAGGTACCAGAGCGACTCTGGAGGCAAATATAGGACAGGAAAGCACAGACTCCTTTTTCACTGGACCTGTGTGACGTAAGCGTTTACCTCCCGAGGGGGTCGGTGGGAAAACGAGTCCTTCCCAGAGGGTTTACCCACTGTACACTGAAAAGCCAGAAACGGATGAACACGAACGGGGTACATAAAAACGGATACAAGTACCATTACCCGCAGAAAATGGATGTCGTCCGCGAGAGTAAGCGAGATACACTGCTCTCAGCCGCTGGTAAGAACCCAACAGAATAGGCTCACCGTTGACTTGGTGGCGGCCCATTTTTGTGGCGGTTGGAAATAACAGACCAAAAGGGGAAAAAAAGAACGAGGACAAACAACTGAGCAGAGATCAAGCAGCGTCGCGCGAACAATCCGGAGGTGAACAGCAGGCCCAGTGTCAAAGCAGTGTTTTCCCGGGCCCCAGGATGATGCTCACTGTCAATGTAATGTGTGTGTGAGAGAGAGTAGGCTTGTATCCTAAACGGATGAGGTTTCGCTGGCCTGTAAACAGTGGAAAATGTGTCAGACTTAATGAGGAAAACCATTGTCGCAGAAACAAAGGCAGGGAGCGTACATATGTTCCTCCAGTTGCGAAAAGGAAAGAAGGATCCTCATTGTCCTCGGTGTAAAAAGTGACCCCACGCTTCCCCGTTTAATATGGGATGATGAAAAATGCTTTGCCCTTAGCTCTACATTTCAATTACACACAGTCTGAGCATTTACTGCCCAGGTTGACATTTAAACGATAGCACATTAAAGCGTCCCTCCGCCGTCGTCCGTGGTAGGGGAATTCAAATGCTCTTTCCGCGTGTTGTATGGCATGCCCGGGTCCTACGGCGTAGTGTCACACGCAAATTGGACACGGTGCTGTGAGATTGCGATAATCAAGAATAACACAATTTCGCTTACACCACTCCCTCGTGTGAACCGGAAAAAGTCTTGTGCTAACACGTTTATTTCGATATTCCGTCGGTCGAACAATTTGCCCGTTTGGACCCGTCGGCGTGCTTAGAAAAGGGAATGAAGGGCAAGGGCAATAGCAGTGTCCTTTTGGGTGTTTGACTGCTCCATTCTTGGCACATGGACGGAGGAAAACCGTTGCGTGCGATGAAATACATGAAGTATTTTTTTTGCTCCGCTCCGAACGACAGCAATGAAGCAGGATGGGGAATTGCGACAGAATGTCTATGGTGGTTGGCGCACGAACGTCTGCGTTGACTTCTAGCCAGAATGTATTGCCAACTACTTCACATGGGGACAGTTCAATGTGACTTCCACGGATGAATGGTGCATTAGCCGATGCAGGATAGTTTTTTTTTTCAAAAACAAACCTAACCGTTCTCACATACACACCGGAAGGATGAAGCTATGGGGCAGTGCATGTCGGAGCATATCGATCCGACATACAAACGAAGCGGTGCTACTGACACAAAGTTTGTCCTAGATTTTGCGTACTGTAAGCGGAAGCTTATTTTAGATTATTGTGAACGCACATGTTAACGAGCGGGTGTATGTGTGTTCGATGTGCACAACACATCCCATTAGAATTATGGAAAAACAAGACCATACAGAAGAGTCCTGTAGTTACCGCATAGCAACAAAAATAATATTATTGTCAAATGTCTCCAACAAAAAATACTACCCACAACCGAGTCCATCTTTTCGCTTGGTACTTTGGCAGGTAATATTGTTACCTCAAGAACGTGTTCCAGAAATTAAAAATTTCTTGTCTCAATACTGCTCCACCCCCAATTCTTGCTATGCGCTTAAGCTAAGGTTAGGTAACACTTTCAGCAGTGCCAGCATTTACGAGCCATTCTTGATTACCTGGACTAAAAATCCTCTTCTTAAAGGGGAAATATTAATCCTCCAGTAGGGAAACGGGTACCTAATACCCGCCAACAGGTAGTGTGCCGCATCAGCTATCCTTCCTCGTAGCTGACGAACGGACGATCGAATCAGAAATCTCCCACTAGTCAAACGTGCAGGTTGCAGCTGCGAACGAGAGAGTGTTAAGACAATCGGTGGAGTTATTTTCGCATTAGTGAACTTTCCAACACGCGAAGCCACTTTCGCCGAAACGAGGCATAATTGGAAATAATTAACTCTTCGGCGCGTCGTGAACTATTGTGTAAAGTGCAAACGGATAGAAGAGAGAACATTGCATTGACGTGTGCGAGCAAACAATTGAAAAGAACCGCCCCCGAGCACAGGGTGAAAGCTTGACAGAGTGTGATTAGTTGGGTAATTTAAAATTTCCCCGTTGATTGGGTGCAAGTGAGCGTGTGTGTGTGCTAGTGAGTGATACAAGTGCGCGGAAATGGCATCAGTGGGCATGGTCAACAGCAACTATCGCGGTGCGAGTATACTGGGAAACCAAATCGATGAAACGATGGACGAGAACTCGAGCTACTTCATCGACACCAACTCGTTCAGTACGCACGATTTCGATATGTTCGTCAACTCGCTGGAGGAAACGTACAATGCGCACTTTCGATCGAAGCAACTTAGCCACACGATCGAGAAGCCAGAATCTTGCGACGAAGACGACGATGACTACAGTATCTATCAATCTTTGTCGCGGTATGCCCAAGCGGAGCAGATCAGTAGCTACGGTGGAACGTCGATGTCAAGCACGTGTCCGAGCTCCTCAGAAGAATCGTTGCTGCCCACGGATGGTCCTCACAACAGGCGTATGCGCGAGGAACCGTCGATGATCGTGACGCGTAAGAGTTTCCTGAACATTTTCCAATACTTCGATCAAGACGTCACCCTCGACGAAGATCGATCGGACGGGGAGTCGGAGGTGGAAATTGTCCGCCATCATCGGATGGGCGTGAAACCAGATGGGCAACTGTTGGACGAGAAACGCCACCAGCTGGCGGACAGCAAGAAGAAACAGAAACTGGTGCTCCGAGAGTGGGACACGAATGTGGAGCACCGGAACGTACCTCAATCAGGTCGTGCATCGAGGAAGCACGTTGGGCGATTGAACGAACAGCTGCTAAAGATGTTCGAAGGTGAAAACGACAGCATCCGTCCGGTGGCGCCGTGCATCAACAACAACAACAACAACAACAGTAAATCATACTCAGCGAGGTCAGCGCCGACCGGTGAGAAGAAAGTGCCAATTATGCAGCACAATCGCATCGAGCAGCCGAAAAAGTTGGTCAACGGTGAAAAGGCACAACAGAATCTCGTGAAGAAAACGCAGGCAACCGGTTCGTCGAAGCCGGCGAACGATACGACGCAGTCTCGGGCAGAAGCTGATGGTCGACGGCCGGTCTCGAACGCGGTAAAGATTGTAAACGCAGCTCCGAAGGTGCAGCAGCTCGTAACGAAACAGTGCGCGGACCAGCGGCGCAATCTGAAGGATCACAGTGGCTCGGTGTCGGAGCGGGATAAATGCTACGTGCGGAACATAAACGATCTCTTCCTGCAGTACCGGACCCGGGAGCGGTCGGAGAATGGGACGCTTCCTGACTTCAGCCAGCACGTCCGGGAAGCGATCGAGGAAATAGAGAAGATCGAGGAAAACCACGTCCGATCGGTGCTGGGGCAGCATGCGTTCGATGAAGCGCCAGCTAAAGGTAATATTGCACCAGCCCCTCCCGTAACGATCCCGAGCCCCGAACAGTGTGTCACGAAACCGAACCAGAGTTTGGAGCAGCTTCCGGTGGTGGATCAGCTTCGAGTAAACGACGACGATAGCGCCGATCATCATTGTGCCGTGAGTGATACTGATGTGATGCCGAGCATGGTAGTAATCGCCCCGAGCAAGACAGAATCCGCGCTCGAAATGCATTATCGGTTGCGGCATGAAACTTACCGACTGCAGATGCACAGCCTCATCGAAACGGATCACTTCGTGCAGATGAGCGTGGCCGATCGTAATCGGCTCTACCTGCTGGATACCATCTTCAACCGCTCGCAACTCAGCCTCATCCACACGGTGCTGGCACTGATCCAGGCCAATATCTCAAAAGGTGATCAGGTGCTGCTGGAGACGCGCATGAACGGTGATCGCATTTCGGACACGATCGGTGACACTTTCGTTGATGCGGTCGCTGCCGGAAGCTATCGGATCGATGGCATGACCACCAGCGCAGCGGGTGAGAATTGCGTTGAGCTGGATGTGATCGCGGTGGATGAAACGACCGGTAGGATGCTCAAAATCACCATCGAATTTGTGATCGACGTTGCCGATAAGCAGACGAACGTGCGCCAGCGGAAGGTGAACAACAGCGACGAGTTTCATTTTGTGGTGCGAATGGTGTTTGAGGTAAATTGCAAGGCGAAGGTTGAGGCTTCCTTCTATACGGTCGATTGTGGGATGTACTGGGATCGGGATCGTGTGCTACCATTCCTGCGGAAGTGCGTCAGTACAGTGCGAACGGTGGTGCGAGCGTTACCTTTGCCCCGGCTCAAGAGTCACCGGAGATGGTGGCATTTGGTTAGGAGTAAGCTTGTTTGAAGAACTGTAAATACTATTTATAATTGTACATACATTTGTTGTTCTTACCAATAAAAAGATTTCAAATCAAGCAACATCGTCTGCTTATTTTATTTGTTTGCCTATTTCGCACTGACTTGTTGCTTGGGATGATTTCTTTTCGTGGTAAGTCTTAGTAGCTGCTTGATCGCTCCGTTTTAAATTGCCCATCAAGGCAAGTGAAGGAAACGCGATACGGGCTCTATTTTAATTGACAAGTAAATCTGCTAGATTGCTTGCCGTAGTTCCACGATGCACGCATGAAGTGGGATGAACTTACGACACCAGATGGCCATAGATCGTGTTTCTCGTAATCCTATCCACTTGAGCATGGTTCGTTTCAATCAATTGAGTCTCATGAAACGATTTTTCACGGTCTATTAGTACCCGGCCGGCCATGGAGTGGTCCAACCGCGTGGACGTAGAATTACACAAAGAATTTTGAAAAGCAGCCTCAAATTGCCTCGAAGCGTCAAGATGAGAAGGGTGGTTCGTTCGAGGTGTCATTCATCGTTCACACATCAAAAGCGCGATAAGATTCTTTTCATTAGATTCGCTTGGGAAAAGCCTCCACTAACCACCGTCTGTTTCCTCTTCCATTCTTTTCCTTTTAGCCCCCGGAAAATGAGCTCCAAAAGTCACACGAAACAGGCACCAACCTAAGCGAACATCAGCTTCGCGTGCAGGCCTCCCTGCAGCGGCTAAATATTCCCGACTGGTACAAGCAATACTCCGGCAAGGATGGTGGACCGGCGAACACAACCGCACCGGTGGCAGTGGCCGGTACTGCGGCCGGTGGCGGCGGCATTCTGCGGAAGCGCAACAGCGACGTCGGACGGTGGACCGGGCTGAGCTCGAAGACCACTTCGCTCAGCTCGCTCGGATCGCACCGGTCGGACCGTAGTCCAGTGATGCTGAGCCCCTCCGCACACAGCCACCACGGTCAGACCGGCTTCTCCCGATGGTCCACGTCCCACCTGAACTCGAACCAAACGTCGCCGAGCGTCTCGACGCGCGGTTCCTTTACCCGGGGCGGGCTGAACGCGAGCGTCATCTCCGGCTACTCGACTGCTTCCACTACGGCCGGAACCGGTGCCAATAGTAGTAGTAGTACGATTCGGAACTCCTTCCGCCAGCCGTATCTTGGCTGGAGAAGCCAGGAGAAGCTGTCCCAACCGAGAACACCAGCGGAACGGTATGAACAGCGTGACCATCCTGATGACACAGCATATGCATTGTCGATTCCGAATCGAATGACTGAGTTGTAATTCATTTTTTTTTTTCAGACTTGCATCATCTCTGCTACAGCAGCAGGGCACGAACAAACAGAAGGAACAGCAACAACTGAAGGAACAGCAACAGAAGGGCAAGCAGCAGAAGGAAGAATCCGTCGTGACGCCGGAAATTCAATCATCAATCATAGAAGTAACGTCAGCGATTGTACATTATGTAAATGACCAAACAAATCGACACTCACGCAGTAGATCTACTAGTCCAAGCCAAAGGTATGCCAAATTGGCCGCCAGCCATTGGGACGCAACATGAATCAGAATGCCTAACTTTGTTCTTAACCCCCTGTTTTAGATGTTGGCTAGAAAGTTCGTTTGTTGGTACCCGGCCCCTCGATTCCCCGCAGACGCCGTTGATCGAGAATAGTTCCGTTCTAGGATCCGGCCACCACCAGCATCAGCAGCAGCAGCATCAGCAGCAACAGCAGCAGCAACAGCCGCAAACGGCCGGCGATCATTATCGGTTTAACGCCGGCCGGATGAATGGCGTCGGTGAGTCGACCCTGATCTAGAACAACCGTTGTGCTTGTGTTTCTTTTAAATACCCTTATTCCCAAACTTTTTGCGCTCTTCCGTAAGAACTTACGTTGCGTTATGTTCGGTCTGTTTTTTTTTTCAAAACACGATTTATCTTTTCCTGCATATCATATGTGTACCACAACACATCCCCATCATACAAACATCATCATCGGCAAACTTTATTATCTACAACTAGTGTACTAGTGTAACGATTAGTATGATTATTATTATGTGACTATTAGTTCGTTTTTTTTCTTTTCTTTCGTTGTGTTACAATTACTCGCCGTCCGTCGAGAATAACGCTCCAAGCGAGGAGAGGTGTTTTGTAGTGTTTGATGATGATGATCTTTATAAGCCCCCGTGGAAAGAGGTTAGAAGAACCAATCGTGCAGAAACGTTAATATTACGTTTTTGACGGGGGTTTTCGCCCCAATCCCTTTCGGAAGCGTAGGCCCAAATTTGGTTCTATTCTGTGTAAAATTGTTTAGGATTAAAACAGGTTCAGTGTTAAGATACAACCGGAGCAAATCATATGCTAGACGTTAGGAGACCTCGTTCGCTCGCAGCGCCAGGGGTCGAAACTAATATGTGCGCGCGCACTCTCTATAAATTGTCAATTAAAATGTAGCAATAGCTTTTTCCGTTCCGTTTGGTACCTTTTCAGTTCTTTAGGTCATTTTAAATTTACTTGCGTTGGCTTCCTACTCAAAATTCCAGCTACAGCTAGAGAAACAGTACATCGAGGTTAGTTTTGAGGAGGCATAGCACAGTACAACAGTGGATAGAGTGTCCAGCTATTGCGGTGCTCGATTCGACAGTCAGGAAAATGGGAGTTGCCTTTCGATATAGGTACGAACGTTGATGCGAACGCCACGTTGCGCAGATGTAGTAGCGTGAGTAAAAGGCGAGAACGGCAGAAGAATATTTTTTTCTGCGTACGAAATGCATTTTGTCCCGTGTTTTTTAAAATGACAAATCAAATCACAGCTCGAACAAGGAGAAAATGGTACGAAGAGTTTAAACCTTTCTTGATGATTTTAAGTATACAATGATAGCTAGGGAATCCTGTTTTTTTTTCTAATTCGATAAAACGAGCACGAACTTACGAACTCCACGAGCTTGCGAAAGCAATAGTCGATGTTTCGATGGTTCTGAATACATTTAAAAAGTTAAGAGCAAATACAAAAGCGAAAAGCAAATTCAAATTGAAGCTTCACTCATGACAATATTAGTTAGGGCAACGAAACGATACTGCTACAATCAAATTCAGTGTGATACCGACTCGGATATGATATAAATTAGATACACGTGTTCTGGAAGTGCGAAGATACGAAGCGCCAGCCGATCACCTCCTCTTATTTAAAACTTACGTTAAATTAAGGAGTGTTTTGATTTGCTGCGGCGTTAGGCAAAAACCATACTAACCGAATTTCCAGGGACAACCAAAAAAACAAAAATGATAGAAAAGCTTTTAAAAGTTCCGTTTCCGGCTCCGGATAGTCGTGCTTTGAATGTTTGGCGTTGGCGTCTGTTGTCGGCACTCGGTCATCTAGTGCAGCAGTAAATTTTGGAAGATCACAAAAACAGTAATGCGAATGCGACCACTGGGCGCGCATGTAAAGTAGATGTGTTTTACGTTCAAAATTTCGGTTTTCGTTTCACACCAACACCACCACCCAGCTTAGTACACTTCTTCACTTCTTCTTGCAGTAGATCATATGAAACTAGGGCGCCATTCGATGGATGAAGCACGTTAGTGGAAAATTGCAAACCCCCATATTAGTGAAATCCCAATTTGCCGACAGCAAGCCTTACCGAATCCGGTCGATTTAGGATGTTTTCGTTTATTTTGTATTAGGAACTAATAGTTTTTATGTAGATCACGTGTAACCGAGCGCGAACGATGGAACGCGAACCTGTAGAGAACACACGCTTTCTTTACTGATAGTGAACAACGATGCGATGAGGGAATTGATGCCTGAACTTGATGGGCACATACTGGTTCCCGATGGCCTGATGGAGCCTTTTTTTTTAGTCGATAAGTTTTAATTGTACTACTCGTATCATATATTACTATTATTATTAATTATTATTATTATTATTTAACTTTTGCCTAATTTGTATAAGTATTATTATCGTTTACACAATAAACACACTTTTCAGCTGCAATATATCCCCAAGATAAGAAGAAAAACCGTTTATAGTTTATTTGTTGTATGTTCTTTTTTTGTATGATCGTTTTTTTTCTCTTTCGTTTCGTATATTCATCTTGGTTAAGGACATTTGGTTTTAGCTTTATTTTATTGTTTGCCATGTTCTGCGTTTGAGGTCTATTACATTCATCTATTCTGTACAGTTCCTAAAGGTTTGGACCTAATGTGTCCAACAAATATTGTAACGAGCTGAAGCGGGGATGGGCGGTCGGAGGATAGGATGTCAGTAATGACGGAAATCTCGCTTTGATCATGCTTTTCATCCGTTTTTGTTTCCTCTTTTTTTGAAAACTTTTCTGTTTTGCGTCATCATTTAAAATGCTTTGTGCGTACACCGTGTGTGTTCCTCCACAACACTTTCGTTCCGAACGTGTTGTGCCAGTCCTTACGTCCTTAGCCCAACGAATTGGACTCCTGGCGCAAATTTTGGAGAGAAAAACTTTTGCGATTCGAGTATATGCGATATGAGATCTGTGTATTTCCAACGTGTTTTTCTTTTCTCTTTCTTCTCTCTTTTTCTTCTCTCTCTTTCTTTCTCTCGCACAATCTCGTCTGGCGCCTGGTGGTGGTTGCTGGTTTGGGGGTGATGATTTTCCTCGTATTGTGGTGCCCGGTGCTCGCTCTGTGACTAATCGCACTACTGCCACACTTACCAAAACACACACACTAACACACTCTCCCTCGAATCTGCCCTCTTGCCCGCTTTGCCCCAAACCGCCGCGTTCGGTTGTGCAGGAATGTCCGGTGCGGTTCCGACGTTCTCGCTACCATCCGAGCATCATCAGTCGCCCGGATCGGCCACACTCGAGGATGTGCTCGCCTCGTTGCTCGGTCTGCCGGCCGATTCACACAGGTCCTCAGGTATGAACCTGTAAGTTTTACTCCAATACAACCGGAAACGTTTGTTTTCGTTTCACACAAACACACCACACACACACTCCACGAACTCTCGTTGCTGCTGTCGTTGGGTGTGCCGCGATGTATGTGATCTGTGTGTGCCAATGTCGCGTAACGCCCTTGTAGTGCGCCAGCCTCGAAAACCGTACTGCTCTGTCCAGCTAGATGTTCTGTCCGCGATCAGAAATGCGCCCTTTTCTCGTCTGTCTGTAGATGGCTTCATTCGACCTGGAGTCGATCTGTGTGTTTCGTTTTTCTTGCTCCGTAAAGCGTTTTAAACTCTCTATCTATCCCTAGCTCAGCTCAGTCTTTTACTATTGTTCCGCATTGTGTTGCGTGTTATGTTTTGCTAGTGTTGTTGTGTTTTATGTACGTTGTGTTCCTGTTTCGTATGCTAGAGCCGTTCTATACTTGTTGATCATCTCTCTGGCAGCTGCCTGAAAGGTGCTCCGGGAAGCCTGTGCTCTGTTCTGTGTTCTGTTCTTGTAACGTTAACGAATCTGGAGGAAGATCGAAAGACAGGCGTTCATTCAACTATATAAGGACGTTGTGTTTGCGTGTGTCGTGTTTTTGCTTGATCGTTCCGTTTCTAATCTTCCTGTCTATTTGTCGTCCTGCTTGCCGTCTTGCTTGTGTCCAGTCCATAGTCCAACGGAGTAATCCTTCCTAGCCAGAGCATGAAGATCTTCCGGACTGAGCTGCTCCTTAAAAGATTTCCCTAGGAATGCGCTCCTATAGGAATTTACTAACGAGAAAGTCTTTTACCTAGGATGATCGAGCGGAACGAACATTAAATGTCTTACAAAGAAGTTTCTTTGCTGTAGCATTGATTTTAGTACGTTTTACCGATTCTAACTTTTCTTTATATACTTTTTCTCCTACGTTCACTATGTGTTTGTTACGTTTTTTTTTTTGCATTTGTTTGTCCCACACGATATCGGACGAACCTTCCCCACGATCCCCCGGTAGCAGTTAGAAGCAGAAAAGACGATAGTACGCACTACCGAAGTGGCGGCCTACACTAAGGGTGCGTGACGACCGCTGTCTTCTGTGCCGCCGTCCTGCCCCGTGTAGCGCAAGCCTTCTCCTAGGGACCCACCACAAGTGCCAGCACAGATTGCCGTACACAGAATGCGATGTTTAACAGTACGTATCGAACGAACGCCGTGCCGTAATGCCAAACAGCTGTGACACACAAGCCTCTTCTCGCCTATCAAATCTATCGCAAACCCAACCTAATGATCACGCGTTTCGCTAATCCAAGAAGAGTGAAGATCTTGCCCCTATCGTGTGTCAAATATCGCTGATGCTCTGTATCCCTACGATCGATGCCCACGATTGCCTTAGAACGATTGGTTTGTTTCCGTTTGGTTTGAAACGTGTTTTACTTTTCGGTTTGGCGTGTTTGGTTCAGTTTTGCCCCGTTTCTGTTGCATACACAAGCAAGATTACCCATTGTGAATCAGCTTTCCACCGGCCATAATGGATTGACTATCGCCTTTTTTCCGTTTTACGAAAGTTATACAAACATAACCAGACTGATTGGCTCTCATTTATTTATTTGTTTATTTATTTCATTTTAATCCTTTAGCGTTAGCTATTTGATTGTTGTGTAGTTTAGTGCATGGAATGCGTTAACAAAGTATTAAAGTTTACAACAAATATAATCTCTTAATAGTCCTTTCGTTTGTTTGTAGCTTATTGTATCGTAGCATATTCCTTTAGGATAAGTGTTCAATTTCATGTTATGTTGATGTCTTATTCGTTGATGAAAGATGATGTGTGTTCCTTAAGAGGATGTTCTTATAGAGCAAGTTCCGAGTAATTTAAAGAGCCAGCAAGAGAAGCAAGCCTGTAATTGATCTGTTGTATCTGCTGACGCCAGAAAGTATGCAATATAATGTTACATGTCCGTTACTAAATATTTTGTGAGGAAAAAGTTTTATCATCTTGAATTTTTGAGATTTAAAAGAGTTTTAGTTTCACCTATCAACTTCAGTTGATAGAAAATTGAGTACATTTAATTTAATTTAAATCTTGGATGAATAACGCCTGTCAATATGCAATGTATTCTGTAATTTTGCTGTAGTTCGATTTGTGTATGTTTTCTGAAATAATAGATGATTCCGAGAAGATTCTAATCCTATTGAACAAATATTCTAATGGTAAAAGTATGAAATACAGGAAAAATTTAAATTTACCGTGTAACGGTAAGGTTCTTAATCAGCATCCGCTGGCAATGAATGATGATAAAAATTTGATTCCTATAAGAACCTCCAACACCGATCATCTTGCATCATACCTGAAGCTAAATTATCTCCTAGCCTAGCAATAATCTGTACTAAATATGTCGCTTTCACGTATGCTCTCTCTCTGCTTTCTTTCTCGTTCTCTTGCTCTACTTTCAACGCTATTCGATCGATCTGTTGTGAATCAAATGCCTTCATTTCTGCGCTGTCCTGACCCTTTTTCGACTCCGATCCTTGCCCTGCCATTTGACCATGCGCGTATGTTGTATGCTTTCTGTTTGTTTGCTGCATTGCCACAAACCAATACATTCGGAAACTGTGCTCAACCTCACTTCCTTCATCCTTCCATCTTCCTTACCCTCGCTGCCTGCACCACCACCTTCCTACTGCTTTTTGTAATGGATGTTAAATGTTGGGCGTGTGTTGCGCGACCGGAATGGGGTTGCTTCGGAACGAAACGGCGATGTGGCGGAAACGTGCAGGAGGCGTAGCTAATTCGTGTCTCACGCCAACAGCGCCCAACAGCACCAGCAGTAACCACACGCTGCAGATCGAACCGATGCAGGCGCGCCGTCGCAGCGAAGGTGATGCGGCCGGAACGCGGAAGCGCAACGACAGCGGCGGCTCGATGGCGATTAGCAGCACCACCACCACCACCACGACCAGCGGCAGCACCAACCAGAGCGGCCGAAGTTCGCAGCAGCACCAGCAGCAGAACCAGCAGCACCATCAGCAGCCGGGCGGCACGACCAAGGATCTGCTCGGGGTGGACTCACGGATCGCCCGCCGGGTGTCGCTCGATTCGGCCGAAGCGGCCGGCCACCATCACCGTGGGCACGACTACCTCAAGTGCCGGTACCCGCGGTGCGACGCGACGGCCACACTGGCGGAGGCGCGCAAAACCTACAAGAGCTGCCACAACTGCTCCCATCTGTACTGCTCGCGCGAGTGCCGCCGGGCGCACTGGGAGCGACACCGGAAGGCCTGCCTGCACTCGCGGGTGTCCGCCCTGTGCCGGCTGGTGCTGTCCACGTGCAAGGACGACGCGGACACGCTCCGGCATCTGAGTGCGCTCGCGCGCCGGGGCTACTTGTCGCAGGGGCGAGGTGTTGTTAGAATACTGTTCCGCAGCCCGGAAAGCGCCGACTCCTTCATCAAGCAGGGCTTCCAGTGCCTGGGCGAGGTGTCGTACGTGCGCTGGCCGGATCTGCTGCCGGCCGAGATGGGCCCCGAGCTGTACTCGGAGCTGCTCAAGCTCAGCACCGAGTACAAGCCCGACTCGAAGATGCTCATATACGTCGCGATCTGTGTGGTGTCGGAAGCGCCGGGTAGTGCGACCGCACCCGTCAAATGGGAACGACAGCTGGTGTCGAGATGCGCCAAGCTGAAGCTTTGTCGCTCGGTCGTCAACGAGATAGTGGCGAGTGGTCCGGGAGCAGAAAAGACCGGTGCTCGTGCGGACACGGTCGGCGATGTGCTCGTACTGTCCTTTAACATTCTTTCGAAAACGACACAAAGATCGCGCGAGCAGGTATCGCTTAACATACAGACGATTCTGCGCCAACGGGGTGTCAATCTGCGCAAACACTTCCCGGAGGTCTTCCAGCGGTTAACCACTTTTGTGGAGGGCAGCACGGATCGCTTCCTTCCGGTGACACTGCATCCGCGCGATAATGTTACCGGCAGATCGTTTGTCTGCATTATCATGCCAAACTATGGGGACTCGGATCGTGTACAGTTTCCGGTGTCGGAAAACAGTGACGATCGAGTCGTGACGGTTGACGTTGGGGCTGATCTGGGCGATGATCTTACTAGCAAACTTTAAAGCTATCGGATCCGGCCGGGGGGTTTGACGGGGTTGGAGAAAGAATGGTATATAGGAGCAAGCTTTATTTGCCAGATCAGATATAGGATCCAAATGAGCAGGGTAGATATTCAATTTTAGTACACGTTTTAGTACTAGGTTAAAATAGCCCTTTAGTACATTGTTTCGTGTGAGGCAGCTCGCCACACATTCCATACATATCCTTAGTGAATTCAGCACAGCGAGCTTCACACCCTAGACAGACAGACAGATGGTTGAAAGATCTTCGGGTCTCGGACGAGGCATTCTTAGGTAGCTGTCCAGCCATGAGTACACACATATTCGTATCAGTTGCTGAATAGTGTTGATACTTGTAGGCCTCACCAATACAGGAGGGGCAAATTAAGCGTGGACTTTAAGCAATCCTCCTCTCCCTTTATAATGTGGTGTGCTCGTTTGTGGAAGCAATAGACATTAGGTTTACAACGAACACTTCCAAGCAGAACGGTTAGTGCGTATACTTATGTTCCCATACGTTTGACGCGTCACCTGTCTAGAGGCTGATGGCGTTCAGTAACAAGCAGAAGATGATAGTAAACCAGTTAAATCCCGTGACAAACCAACAAGAGATGAACCCAAGTAGCTAGTAGTAGCATCGAATGAAATGAATAGTAGAAGTTAATAGATCCCCGAGGAGAAAGATCGTTAGTAAACGCCAAACAAAAAACCACACACGATTTTTATACCCGTAGCAGAGTAGGATATTACATGAATTCTGTAGCTTAGCTTAAAACGTGCCCCTGGATTTGGGCGATTTGCATTCATCTTCCAGCCCGGGGGTACACCATCTATTGTACTAAAACTTTAAAACAAACTAAAGCTAAACATTTTAAAACCAATCTCTTATCTTCTCTCCGGCTGCTTAGTGCGATTGCATGCTGAGTGCCCGATGCACGAGAACGCTTTACGTTACTCTACGGTCTTGCCTTTCTCTAATCTGCCTCCAAACAGCCCTGTGGAGATGTTTTTTTGGGTTTAATCCTTCTATAAAATATTGCCAATTTGCGAGCAGTTGGGCTGCGCTAGTTGCGAACTAATACGATGCGAACGGACAGGAGGATAAAGATATAAAAAAATTACTAAATACGAACAACAGCAAGGGCTTTCGCCAATGCAGAGACAGGGCATTACATTTTCACAATCTTCTGGGTGTGTTCTAGTGTATAACAATGGACGCAAAACTTGTGGGGGAAAACTGTTAAAGCATAGAATGAGACGCTAGAAAAATATTTTATTTGATGAATTTTTAAGAACATTTGGATGTTTCTATTTCATTACAGTTTGTAGCGATTTGTTAAAGCAAAAGGGAGAAGCAAAAGTTATTGCTTCTGTGTGAGGTGATTGTAAGTACCTTCTTCTTCGGGAACATTTTAGTGTACTATATTTTTGCATAGAAATAACTTTAACACGTGCTTTCTATCGTCTATCCGTGATGTAAATAGGAAAATGATCTACTTTTTCCGTGTTTCCTTTTTTGAATCTATTTGATCGGAAGAAATTTAATTTTGCGCCTAAATGTATGCAACACAGATGATATTCTTTAACACAGCAATTGCATACCTTCGGGCGCTAATAATCTAAAACACACCCGTGAGGAGTGTTGTCTTGGGGAATAATTCTTTATAACAGAGGAAGTTTTAAGGCGTTACAAAAACATATTTACAATCTATTATGGCTTTGAAAAGAGGATATTTTATTTCATAAAGGCATATTAAGACAACCTTCTTGATAAACATACACATCTAAACCAAGGCACGTTTAGTTATTGGTTTTCTACTCCCGCTAAGCACAGGAATCGTTCTGATTGAACCGAAGGAGCTTGTTCGTGGCTCATCACGATAGGTTGCCTATGGTGCATGACGCTGCAGCACTGGTGCGATCGAGCTTACAGGAACACATGCATGCGCAGATGTAAAACGTTACATGCCAACATTCCATTTTCCCATCCCCATTTGCACAACCTTCCCTCTGTGTTCAATGTTTTTACATTAGTTTCCTGATCCACCGTCCACTCCCATGCGCGAAACACATGTATGCTATTCCAACAACACATCCCTCACTGGCGGCTTAAGTGAGTGACCCTGAACCCCACCGTTTTTCCCTAACCGCTCTTCAGAAGTTTAGTTTTGGGGTACTACACACGCATATGCAGCGATGCACCATGTGGAAGCTTTTAGATCAGGAGACACAAAATTAGCAAAATACTAAGATTCGCATTGAAAAGGTGTCCTGAATCGCAGAATGTGTGTCGTGTTTTGGAAAAGCTGGGGGAAAGCTCAAATTAAACCTTTTTTTTTACGGCGACATTACCGCACCGAGTCACGGCATGGCTCTCGCGGTGCGGAACATCTCCAGTTCACTCCCAGCTTCACACTGAGGATGCGGGCGCCAAACCAACCCACCACGGTGGGCGGCATTCTCGTCGCGCAGCCCAAGTATGGATGGGAGCAGTGGCCAGTAGCGTGATGCGCCGAACCACGCCGCACCAGCCTTCTACGCCTTCTCAACACCACTGCTTCCGCAAGACGGATGAGCCAAGAGCAATCGATGTACACTGTAACCGTGTTTGATGTTTGTGCATTTGCGTGAAAGTAAACTTGCGTTTGCGGTTGAAGCGGGTCCGGATGTTTTGAACATTAGGCGAAGCGAGTTCTAAAGTAACGCGATAAAGCGCATTGTTCCTTACGAAAGTATTTAACGACAGAAAAAGGGGAAAGAATTCGATAAGAGTAAAGTTTGCGATAAACTGATATTCCGAACAGATGAACACATATTCATATTCATAAACTTCAGATATTCTTCCACTATACAACAGCAGCGAATGAGCAACGTTTAGTTCATTGCAACAAAATTAAGGAAATCAAAACACGCAAGCCGGACAATAAAAGTGGAAAAAGACACAAATTTGCGAATTTCAAAGAGAATACTGTATCAAAATTAAAAAACTATTCTTTTATCTTGAACAAACTAGCTTTTAACTTCTTTACTTTAAATATGTTCAACCAAACAAAAACGCATACAAAGAAATGGCTTCCTATTCTCATCTACTCTGCATCGAACTGTAGAAAACCGAACCTCGTGTGAATGAATGAATGAACACAAAAACCGAACCTCGTGTGACATTTCACTAAACATAAATGCTATAAGTAACAAAACTACCAACAAATCTCGCTTTGCTTCCGTTTTACATTCAATCAAAACCACATGTTGACTATAAGAACCATTACACAATCTTAAGCTTACGACAGCCCGGTACAGGAACAGCTAGACCGCCGTAACTCGCTTACTACTCTACACACACACACACTCACCGATGGCCGAGGAGCAAAAGATTTAATTTATAATTATTGTGATACTTGCTTTCTTGCCCAAATTTCTACCAAATAATCGCTTTACAGCAAGTGTGGTCCCTACGACGTCCAGTGGTTTAAGATTGTTTCCTTTCCTACCCATACCTTTAACATGCCAACGTAAATAAGCTGAGGGTGAATAGTGAGTAAATGAATCAGAATTTAACTTAAAGCGTGTGTAAGCAGACGAATGATTATCCAAAAAAAAAAAAACGGCAAGCGATACATAAGCGGGAGAAAAGTGTTGGCCAAAGCATTTCGTTCATCTTTACCACATTTTCCCCATGTTTTTGATCTCGTTTTACTAACAAGAAGAAGTTAAAAAACACCCTACCAAAATAATAAGCAAATAAAAATGACGAACGGTGAGGTACTTAACGCAAACCAAGCAAATAGTTTGAAACAAAGATTGATAACAAGAGAGCTCTAAAGTAGTAAGGTTCAGCCGTTGCGACACAGATCGATGTTTGTGAGGATATGGAGAGACAACAAGGATAAGGCAGCAGTGAACAAAGCCCACGAACCGGACAGCAACAAAACAACATGAAATAGTGCATACATGTATTTAGATATATTGTATTTTACTATTACCTAATGGATAAGGAAACGAAACAAAATATAATACTTGTTGAAAGCCCTGTAATATGTTTCTGGTTTTATTCGCTGTGGCTTACCTACATACTTAAGGGCCTGCGCCAGGGAGATGGGCTTGCCTGTCTCCTTTTCAATCTGGCGCTAGAGAGAGAGAGAGAGAGAGAGAGAGAGAGAGCCATCCGTGACTCGGAGGTGAAAACTTCGGGGGCCATCTTCTATAAATCAATCCAGACCCTAGCATACGCTGATGACATAGACATCATTGGTTGGAGGCTCTGCTATGTAGCAGAAGCGCTATGTAGGATCTGCTATGTAGGATCGAGCGTGCGGCACAGAACCTCGGGTTGGAGATTAACGAGGCGAAAACTAAAATGATGGTGGCACCACCAGCGGCCCTGCAAACAAACACTGATTTACGCAGGGTTGATGTACAGGTAGGTAACCGCACCTTCGAAGTCGTCCAAAACTTCACCTATCTGGGGTCAGTCAGCTGAAAGAACTGCTAAACTCTAAATTCCAATCGCGACAGACGAAGCTGGGACTGTACAGAACAGTTATAGTCCCACTACTCACATACGCCACTGAGACAAGGACTCTGTCCAAAACTGACAAGGACCTCTTGGCCGCGTTTCAGGAGAGGAAGATGCTCAGAAGGATTTTTGGCCCCGTATGTGTGGAAGGACAATGGAGGAGCCGCTACAATGACGAGCTCTAAGAGGATGGTGATCTCACCATCGTGCAGCGGATTAGACTCACCAGGCTTCTTTGGGCTGGTCACATCGTGAGAATAACACCGGACGACCCATCCCGTAAAGTCCTTTTATGCAGTTTTTGCAGCAGTCATAGACCGCAAAGCGTTTGTAGCGCCTGATAAGTAAGTAAATAAGGTTTACTTACCTTAAATACTGGTCCAATTAAGTTTTGTCTAGTAAAAGCGTCATTTGTAAGTGATGAAACCGTAAGTATTTAGTATATTTTTTATTAAAAAGATTTATAGTGTTAGCGTACGCGATATGCGATATGATCAACGGTGGTAAGTATTCAGAGTAACTACATTTAATTTATACATGACATGCGTTGGCAGTAAGAAGTTTTATCTAAAATCGGTTGAACTTTGATGTACTCTCTACGTATAATAAAGCTGGAGAGATTGTAGAGACGTAGGCCAAAGACGAATATGAATACCATCTACGTTTTTATCAGCTTTATTAACTTATAGAATTGAGAAGTATTGGGGTCTGTTTGCAGTCTTTTTGGCGATCTATTTTAAATCGTCCAACTAGGATGAATTGTGACGAATCGTGAAACACTTGGTATTTTCCACTGAGTCTAAACAAAAATGGAGTAAGCAGAATATTTATCCTCAAATTTATACTCTCTATCTCTGTTAATTAGTACTTTCTTAATGTGTTAGATTGTTCCTGGTTTATATTTATGAGCATTTTAGAGTGAAGAAGAGTATAATTCCCTATGGGCTCCACAGGCTCTTGAGATCCAGAAGACCCCTACAGCGCACGAAATGCGTCATATATTGCACACTGGCGGGGTGTGAGAGCAGAGCGTGTGGAGAAGTAGAATGAGCTGGCTGAGCTGGTTGGCGATGTAGACATCCTGACGGTTGCCAAAGGCAGAAGGATAAGCTGGTTAGGGCACGTGATGAGGAAACCGGACTCATGCCCTAACAGGACGGTGCACGCCAGCAACCCGCTTCGGTACGTCAGGCGTAACGGAGCACAGTGTGCTCGTTGGCTGGATCAAGTGGAGCCAAACCTGAGGGACATCGGAGAGGAGTGGAAACTTAGAAAAGATTCTGTTAATATTTTCTTTTATTCATTCACTCGTAAAGGTTTATAACTATTTGAATTTTTATTCATAACCATTTTATTTTTATTAAAAAAAATATATATCTTACTCATTTCACCCATTGTGCGTAACCGACCGATGTCAAGGGTGTCGAACCCCATGTTGCGTATAGACGCGTAAATACTTTTTCAGTTTTAGAATTGAACAGCTTTTCAATTCCAGGAAAATAAACATTTTTAAATGTCTTCTGTTGTTGTTATTACGCTGAATTTAGCACTAAATTACACTGCTGAGTGATATTTATGGACATAAAAAATTACTTGAAAGTGCCTTGATAATAAAATGCCCTGAATCAATTACTTCTTGTGAACTTTTTTTTTTTATTCGTGAGGAACGGCCTGGCAATTCCAGAGGAATTAAACACGAGCAATTCTAGCAACGCTGTGGAAATGGCTTGCTCTAAACATGTTGGTGGATAGAGCATTTGGTGGTTGAAAAGCAATTATGATTCTCGATTCTGCTTGACACTTTCAACATTTGTTTACTTGAAAGAGAATGACTACTAGAATTCATAAATAGCTTAGGGGCAGTTCGAAGGCATTCCTAAGAAGCAATATCGGTGTAGCGATTCTAAACGGTAAATGCTCACGAACAACCCAACAACAGAGCATGTAAATGGGCAACGACAGAATGGCTCACATTTCCAGATGGTGGGGCAATGTAATTGAATGAAATTTGCCGTAAAATATGATCCCCAAGGAGTCATTCAGGAGGTGTACAGGTATGTCTAAATTGGACAGATTCCAACGTGTCTTCAATTGGCTCAGATCCATTTGTTTCACTCTCGGTAAATCTTCACCGGATGAATGTCACAACCAAATGGTGGAATAGAATGAAGGAGGAGCAGTTACTTCCAGAAAGCTTTAACAAAGGACTCTCCGGGATGGGAACCCCGGGAGGCTTTTATGAGGCAAGATGAGTTGAAAGCAGATTTCTAGGAACACAACACCAGATAACCTTACTTATAAGCATTGAGCTGGCTATTAATGACGAAATAGTGCAAGCTTGCTCAGAACTTAGTAATAAAAGATTGCAAAAGAAGGAGACGTGCTAATCAGACAAAAAGCATATAAATGTACACGAATAAGTGAATCACAGTGCAGCAACAACTTTATCGAACGAACAATTGCAAAACTAATTCGAAAAGTTGTGCTTGGTTAAGAATAGAATGCAGATGCATGGTCTAAGATTTCCAGCTGGTTGCGAGTTGTGCAATCATAAAACGATTCCATTCCGTGCTGCTAGTTTACTGCAGACAAAGCGGGAAATGTATGCGCAAAACTTATTTTGTTCCGGTCGTTATGGGGAGACATGGTGGTAATAAATCTACCGCACCATTACGAACAATTTGTCCAGGGTTAGATGAAAAGCGGGCGAAAGCGATTATGGAATGTGAATAGTTTTTCGATTGATGACAGGATGGCAGCAACATCCAACATTCAGCAGTTTACACGTAGGAAATTGAAGAAAAATTTAAACAATTCTTATCACAAAATTTGAAAACCCAAAAGTTTCTATGGAAAATTCCATTTGTGCACTATCCCGGTTCCCAAACTTAGTGATATCAACTACATCAATCTGTTCAACTCTGCCAACTTCACTAATGAAGAGTCCGCTCAGGAACATGTACTTCGACCAGTATCTGTGATCCGATCTATCCTATGGTTCTTCTGTAGGTGAGTTCCTTCTTCAAGCAAAACCCCCTTGGCAATGTTCTGTGTCTCGCTGCACAGCATTTACAATGCATAAAAAGTTTCCCCATAACTATCACTCTATCACTATCAAGATGCACCCGACCGTACTGGGTAATGAAGATGACAAAAAGTTCACCACTTTTAAAAGCATAACGAGCGTAAAAGTCCTGCGAAATATTCGACCGATAGTTTATGGAGTCGTGCTAGTAGTTGAGTTTGATAGAAGGAGAAAGTCATAAAAGTTAAAGTAAACAATTTAAAACTCCGGTTTGTAAATTTGCCCTCGATAGTGGAACTCACTGTTCCCAATGGCGCAAGCTGCTGGGGAAGTTAAAATTCTAAAATTTTATTGAATTTTTATGTTCCTTTTGCGACTCATTCTGAGAGTGTTGACTCAGTCGAGTGGTGTTTTTCGTTTAGTGTCCGTTTGTCTGAAGGCACACAGTGGAGACTAGCGAAAGTTTTGGTTAGTGTTGACTTGGCCACCCTATCCCTATCCTGAACTCTAATGGAAATGCCGAAGTTTGATTTGAGGAGTGTGATATTCCTGAAGTAACTACCCCGAAACGTAATAGCAGGACTTCCTAGGAGCTCTTGTTCTTGGAATTCTGTTTGTTTTAAAGGTCTCAAGCACAATCCAATGTTGGTGCGTTGGCAAGATTTTTAGTGAGAGTCAATTTTTCTTTGGTACTTGACTTCGATTATCCGTAGATGCAGGGTTTACCGGATCAAAAATCTTCTCCTT
This sequence comes from Anopheles stephensi, assembly GCF_013141755.1. Lineage (NCBI taxonomy): Eukaryota > Metazoa > Arthropoda > Insecta > Diptera > Culicidae > Anopheles > Anopheles stephensi. The sequence continues at coordinate 61,568,746 of NC_050203.1, read as the reverse complement.
GATCATTCTTTAAGGCATGGAACAGCAGTTCTTGATGAGAAAAATTGCAACGGCCAATCGTTAGGAGTTTTACTCACCATGAAACACTTGTGGTTGGTAGTTAATTTAATTTATTACTCAACGTACTCTTAATGGGATGAAATCGAAAAAAAGAAACGACTAGAATTTGCAATAAATTCCAATTTTCCCCTAGCTACAGAAACAAGGTAACAAGAAAGGGGACTATCAACTCCCAAACCATTCGGGTTTTGAATGGAAATGGGAAGGGATTTTTTTGCTTATAGCTCAAATCTATTGATTAGACGAATCACACATCTTCAACCGAGCATGCCCGGGATAAGGCAGAATAACAGGGAGGAAATGCCTTGTAGTTTTTATTGTTGGGGATTTATACTCATCAGCATATGCGGTGTTAATAAATGCATTGGAGTTTTTTTTTGTAATTCACTCAATATACTCCCAAAAACTACTAGGCGTCTCCATTTCGATGGTCTCTTGGCAGCAGAAACTAATTGCACTAACCCAACGATTCCTATGAGATAATTTTTTTTGTGTAATTTTACCAAAAAAAATATTAAAATAAGAATATAAAAAAAAAAGTTTGTTCGACGGTTAAATATGATTTTGACACATCTTCTAAATTTCTTTTAGTGCAGTGTTTGACAATTAGTGAGCTTCCTTCTGCTATTTTGGCACTATCACCTTGAAAGGCCTGCCATTTCAGGCTTTCCTCGACACGATTTTTTTTCTCATTGCTGGATAGTCAAGTCCTAAAGTCTGGATGGGACTTTAACCCCGGGCCTAACATGTGAAGACCGGCGCCACTATCGTCTTGGCCATCGAACCGCCGCGCCTTACTCGATTGAGATTCTTCCTTTGCAAAGTATGCCAAAAACATTAATTTTTAAATTTATTTCTTATACTGAAATCCTATTATTAGTTTCTTATAATAAAGTTTTACATAAAAGAATGTAAAAAATAAACAAAGGCTTTCTTTTTCTTCTTCTTTTTCTTCCTTGGCACTACAACCTCGAAAGGTCTCGGCCTGCAATTTCTGGCCTGGTATGACTTGATTTTACCCGTAGTAAAGTAGTCAACCCTGCGTACGGGGAGGCGATCTGGGGATGGGATTTAAAGACCGTGTGAAGACCGGCGCCGTTATCGCCCCTGCCACCTGACCGCTCCAAAGGCTTTAAAACGCCAAAAAATTGAATCAAAATGCAAACAAAACGCTGAACGATTAGTTAGTGAGAAGTAAAAGGATTTAAACAATAAAACTTAACATGTATTCTTACCTTTATTATATGATCAATTTTATAAGACAAATATAGCACAAAAACTCAGCATAACACAGCCAGGTCACAGTTACCAAATTAATAAAATCGTTTTCTTTCACTAACAAAAATCACAAGCACAGTACAGTTACAGAGTTCAGCGTTGAAAATATGAATCGCACTTTTATATTTCAAGCATATGTGTTTTTTGTGTTGTTGCTTTAAATTACAGAATTGATGCGAATCTATCGATCATGGAGTACTTTGTTTGCTGTACAAGAGCGTTTGTTTGTTTTTTGGGGTCGTAGTGTTTCCATACACACGTTCTAAGATTTGCTCGATGTCTCCTTCGAAGATTGTGATTTGCTTAAGTTGAAACTTTGCTTTCTCAATTCTTAATTACATAAATTTGACCTTTCTGCTACTCTGCTACCGCTTTCTAGCTTCATATGCTCACATAGACACACTCTACTGCTTCCCCTTCTTCACGCAGCACATCGTGCGTTCTTTGTATGTTGTAATTGTTTTTTTAAATTTTGTGTTCACTAAACTTTACATGCCTTGTTTAGACAACTGGGGACAAGCAAGCCCTCCAATATATCGTAATACGTACACACTAACCCGATATCGATGCTGCCTGCCTGCTTGTCCCCCTCCCCAAGGACCACACCTTGCCCCTCGCCCCCAAGGCAGGTGGCGGCTGGCCGTGCGTGCACTTACAATTAATTGTTCATAATCTTTTCCTCGCTGCTGAGGATCGCGGACTTTGATTTTACCTTTGCCATCGACCCTTACGGTGAGTAAAAGGTACGATTGGTTGTATGTACATGCCTTACGTGCTATCAGCTTGTGAAGAAGAGTGTAAGAGCAGGATAAGAGAGGTACAGTGTCCCTTTCTGGCATGGAAGGCAGCCTCCGCTGTAGGCCATTATTTGAGAAAAGCGTACAAAACGGTACATTGAAACCACTGACGGTGAGGTAAGGAAAGCGGAGAAAATGGGGCTGGAGACGAAAGCTCGCAAGGAAGAAACCGTACAGTTACGTTCGAACAAATAGGATAGAAAATCTACAAAACTTCTTCTTACTTAAAGGAACATTCTCGAAAACACCGGCGATGGTGTCATGCGCTTAAAAGACAAGGACACGTCATCCTCTTGCAAGACGGGAAAGCATTCCATCGCGATAGGTATAAATATATCTCTTGACTTTGGAAGGAAAGATCACCAACAACACCTACCGACGTATCACTAGACGAGAGCTGAGATAGCGAGAGAGAGAGAAAGAGGCCCACGCTGGAACCTCACTCTGACGATGTGATCGTGTGGCGGTGGTGCCTGTCTTACATGGCTATACTAGCAGACGTTCAAATCATCTCGTATGGGATAAACTGTTGCTACAAATTGTGTACACCTTCTGCAGCGCATTACTGATCGAACGATCATTTGGAGAGAACGTGTAGTGTACAAAATGTTTCCCCGCTTGGGGAGTTTGTAAAGTTGCCTGTGCTTGCAGGTAGTGCCGGCGTTGCTATACCCTAGTCTCACTGCACTGCATGATTATCTTACGATTAGTAGTAGAAGTAGTAGTAGTAGTAGGAGTTTGCTGTGTAGCCTAACACTGTTCTAGCGCTGTTGCCTGTCTCTGTGACGCTGTGACGCCACCAGATTACACGACTGCAAAATGGCTAAATCTTTTCGAACTTAATTTATACTCTCTTTTTTACACAAAATCGCCCTCCTACCTTGCTGGCTCTCTTAGGTAACCTGACTCAGTCAGTATGCAGTGAGTTTGTTTTCAATTCGCTCCACAAATCCTTGCTGTGACCACGCTTTCCTCCCGTCTTCCATCTTAAACTCTAAGCAAAACGCAATAAATAGTGGTACGCAGTAGTTGCGGGGGTTCGATCAGACTCAAATTTTCACTCCGCTTGTCTAGAACGGTTCGCCAACAAAGCATTTTGTTGTAATTTTTATCGCTCGGAAATATACCCTTCCTTACGCCCGGAAGATTGATCACACACACGCCAAACTCCCATTAAATGCTGCCCCGCACACGGGCCTTCGGTTCAGGTCACGCATAGCTTTGTGCCAGATTTGGTTGCTGTTGGGCCTGCGCCTGCTGTAACGAACCGGCGCCACAGTGCTCCGAAAGGTGTCCGGTCAGATGCGCACCACCGGTGGGGTCTAGCGTTAGGTTCACGTTACAGGTGCCCCGTTCGACCCAGTGCTTTAGCCGACCGCGCAACTCCTCCAGACTCTTCGATTTGGCCTTGTTGATGCGCTTGTACTTCACGTCCTTCGGTTTCGTCACCGATCGATGGTTGGACATGACGCGGTTAAAGTTCGTGACCGCTCCCTGGACCTTACAGCCCTGCGACGGTGTCTCGCACAGGACCGACTCCACGTCACAGCTACTGCTCGTAATGATGACCGGTGCACCCTCTTGCCGTGCCCCTTCCGGCTGATCGGTGGAGATACACTTTTCGGTACGATTTTTAAACTTATCCCGCTTCTCGCTAACTGCATCCGGTTTTGGTGACGTTGGCCCCGTGGTGGACCCGCTACCCGGTGCACTGCCGGTGGTGTTTGTGCCCGTACCACCACCGCCGGCCTGAGCATTCTGTGGCTCCGGATCTTCCTCCACGCTGTACACGGTTTCCAGTATTTCGGGCCGCCGCAGAAAGCAGTTCGAGCGGCGGGTATTGTTGTACTTCAGGTTCGTCTCTATCGCGTCCGAGATTGACCGCACGATCGTCACGTCGTTCGTCATCTTGTTCGAGCGTGACTTTAGACTGCCGCCACCGCTAATGCTACCGCCCCCGAAGTAGATCGAACTGTTGCAGTCCGAATCGACGTCCTCCAGCACGACGGCCGAATCGGAATCGTTGAGCGAATCGAAGTCGTTGCTGTTGCTGCCGGTGTGCATCGGTGCGTCCATGCCCACGTCCATGATGCCGTGGTCGATCAGGCGACTAGAAAGCGTTTCGATGATCTTCTGCTGCCGGTAGATCGTCAGCTCGCGCTGATAGATCACGTTCGACACCTGCTTCTGTTTGCGCATGATGCGCGACTCGAGCAGCAGCAGCTGGCTGGTCAGATAGTTTAGCTGCTCCGTCTTTTCCTTCTGCAGCCGGTGGTTCTGTTCTTGCTGTGAAGAGGGAAAAACAAACGAGGAAGAGATAGTGTAAGTTTGTTGCTTGTAGAACTTGTACTTTGTTGGAGTTAATTTCATTTCAAGGTTCGCCGAGATAAACCCTTTCCAGAAGCGCATGTCTTACAAGTGCAAGCAAATGCAGCCCTCCCCGGCCACTGAAGTAACACACCAGCTCAGCCAACTAATGATGTTCAATTTTTCAACACACAAAAGTGCATGTTTGCAGATGCTCCAGAATCTATTCCACCAGCCACTACATTAACGTTGCATCAGCTATCTCTCACACCCCACGCCCGCTGTCTAAGTGTTTCTGCCAACACGCTAAAGACAATCCGGGAGCTTTTCTTACTCTATCTCAATCCAAACCACAAACGTGCGCCGCATTCGGATGCGTGGTGGATTGTGTAAAGGATTTATGCTGTAACTTTCGCATCTAGCAGCGAAGGCCGCCCAGCCGGCAGCCACGATGGCAGTGAAGGCGTGGAGTGAAATAAATAGATTACACCACAAGCCGGCGGATCCGGGATTTAAGTGGTTGATGGGAAACTTTTCTTCTCGCCCGTAATGCGCCGCGCTGCTGGTTGCTGTGCCGCAGAAAGGATGCACCGTTTTGTTGTACTTGCTTGCTTGCCGGCCTGCCATTGAAGAAAAGTTTCCATTTCTTTTAGTGGCAGTAAAGCGGTCTCTCCCAGCATCCGACCCAATGGGTTCGTAACGGGTTTGGACGGGCATTTTCTTTCTATTTCGGGACTTTGGATGGTGGGTGCTGGCGGGTAAAGGACGGGACGGGCATGTAATCCTATTTGTGGGATGCGCGCTCTGCGTGTGTGTTGGCGTGAAAAGTTTTAACAAGTAAAGCCGCCGTCTGACAAACGAATGTTCATCCAATCGGCAAAAGGTATGTGTGTTGCGATGTTTTGATATTTTTTGTTGAGTGAAAAACGGGAAGCTTTTGCTACTTAGTAGTGCGAACAAATATGAGTGAAGCGTCTTTGGTTGTTGTTTATTCATTGCGATAATCGATGTGGAAAAGGATGTTTCTTTAGACTCCAAGCATTTCAGAGAATATTAGCAGGATGTCGAAATTTACGGGTGAAAATATTAAGTAATTCCTTTTAATCATTTTAATCTGATGTGAGCTCTTAAGTAGCTCAAATCTGACACAAACTAAGAAACACGCACTGAACAATGTGACTATTCCGAAAAAATATGAGATTAACTGCTCCGACAACTTATATTTTATTATTTTAAATCAATTAATTTTATTGGTTCAGCTTATTTTTTAGTGGCACATGAACGGATGCTCCGCAGACTAGCTAAATTTGCATTGCTGCTCGGAACCTAGGAGCCAACATTCAAAATCCTCCAATCAAAAGACTCATACAATTTAGTCTGTAATTTGCTCTTAAATTTGGAATAAAAAATATGGTATAATCCTTTTATATAATTAATAAAACACTTAATTTTTCAATTAAATGTTGCTATAAAATACTAACAAATCTTTATGAATTATATAAAGAGGTTAAAGCATTTTTGGAGTGAGAGTTTTTTAATGTTTAGGAACATACACAATCTTTTTTATTATTTGTTCTAACTAATTCTTGCATCAGTAAATGAACCCAAAGTTAACAATTTCAATTTATCAATCAGTAAAACATCTGCCAGCAAACAACCCACAATGAATCCAAATTACCTCGGATTAGCGCATGATTGATCGTAGTCAATTGGGACCCGAGACTGCACCATATCGTTCCCTCGGTGTTTCCAAACATACATTCTCGTTCTTTCACACAATATTGATTTCTAAAACTGTTTTTCTTTCTAAAACCGACGCATCACCATCATCGTTTCACGGTCAAACGAGTTCACCCGGGCACGAGAGAGAGAGTGTTCCCGATGGGGCACGTGGCAAATCCACCGATCCTTGACCATATCCGTTCGTGGAGCAAGTGTAAGCGAACAATTTGAACGGACCTGAGGCTGACAAAATCTAATTTGTGGTCCTTTCGGTCAGTTTCGCTCGCCGTTCGCGCCGTACCGTACAACGTTTGCTCCCGCAAGACCAGTTACCTGCCTGACCCTGGTTGACTTTTAGTAGCTTCAACCAGCTGTCGAAGCGCACTTGCTGCCTCATTTTCCCCAGATAGATCGATCCATTGCGGGGTTGATTTATTGCAAAAGTTGTTGAACCATTGCCGATGGAAAACAAATTAATGATGCCAGGATTGAACCGATGCCAGAAGGTGCGGTGGTTGAACACCACAGTTACAGTTGGCCCCTAAATGTATGCAATGCTGTGTGTTGATTTTTGAATTTGAAACGGTGATTCTGCAAACATTGACCAATTTAGCTTTCTCTTTGGTTATGATTTGAATGAGAAAAAACATGTATTGAAAAAGCACCATTTTTGGCGTTAAAGTAAGGGCGTCTTATCGTGGTTAATCCTAGTTTCCAAGTTTCTGTGTTTTATAGCCTTCACAGTAAGCTTTTTCTCAGGCTCAATTTGTTCCCTCGCATATCGCCGTTAAGACGAAAAACATCGACAAAGTTTTATCATCGCAGAGCTAGCAATCTTCTTCTTCTGCTTCTTAAACCCCGACAGCGTCTAGAGAGCGTTCAGAACAAGTTGTTGAGCTTTATCGTAATTTTATTTTCCCTGCACCCATCAAGCCAACAGGCTGTCAGGCGAGTGCGGGTGTGTGTTGCTTTATTTTATCCTCCATCCACCATCGCGTGTTGATGTTTTTGCAGAGCCAGGAAGCGTGTGGCAACGTGGTGGAAATGGTTTGCGAACTGCGGTGACAGACAGGGTCGACGATGTGGGAAATTTAATTTTCCCACATCCTACACACACGTGCCCAGTGTGAACAATTAATCTCGCTCACACTCACTCACGGTGACGGTGTTAGCACCAAATAGTATCATAAATGGTGGTATTGTGGCGGTTGTAATATTTTATGATATAGGAACCGCACACAAAAAACCAGTCGAGCTGTTGTAATCCCCACCTCTAAATGGTTACAACAAAACTTAAAACTCGCAATATGGATGGTTTTTCCTCGGCTCCTTTTTTGGGGCTCGGTCGCTCTGTCGAAACGTGTCATACGGTCAGTGGACAGTAAGACTGGCAGGATGAAATGCGATTGGATGTTTTGCGAATGGTATTTCCATGTTCCCAGCAATAGATTTCCCGGGAAAAATGGCACCCAAAGATAAGCCTATAAACACGGCGTGCCCGAGACCCGGGCGATGTTTTTCCGTTTTCCGAACAACGCAAAATGATCCTTGCCGTGGCACATTCGGTACGCCGAACACTTTCCGAGCATTTGCGTTTTCGTAAAAGACCCGGATTTAGGTTGGAAATGTCCTCCAAAACGGGCAACCGTGAGTATGTAAAATGATTCTTTTTCGAATGAATAAAGCCGGAAACAATCTGCGTATCAGGAACCGACCTATTGCAGCAAACCGCTTAGCTTAGCTAATGTCGGCGATTTGATGGTGGGAAAAGGATAGTAACGTAAAAAACACGAATTTGATTGGATTAAACCAGCCTTTGCTGGAGGTTGGCGGGGGAATTTTGTTTTGTTCGTAATATCCGACACGCTACAGGTGGATTAATCTGCACATGGGTGCCGGAAAACGGCTCGTTTCCGAGTCATTTGCTGACTTGCAGGGGAAAAGGATTTTAGGGAAGCTTTGATAGAAAAAACCACTCTAATGAATCTGAAACGGATATGCTTTGATTTATGATTTTATGATTTGTATTATTTGACTTTCAAATCAACATTTGGTATGGTTTAATAAGACAAAACAGTGGTGGATCCAGATCTTTGGTGGCTTCGAACGGAATTGCAGTTGAGGCCCTCTAATTGTGACTCGTTTGTGAGTAAGATCAACAGAATTTCCCTCGTCGACAAGGCTCCTCTCACCGACGAGACCCCGAGCGGTCGCTTCTTTCGCTCCTTGGCTGATCCATTTCTAAGACAAAATCGATATTTATTTACACCTGTTGCTAATATCATAGACACGCAATTTCTGAAGTATGTACAACCCATACCTCTGTGCTTAAAAGCTCTGAGGAGGGCGGTGCTGAGTCTTCTGCTGGACAACTTTTAAATCAGGTTTCGTTGTCTAATTTGAGTTTGTTAACATTTATTTTACCGAGGCGGCCTGGTGGTGAATGCGACAGTGGCGCCGATCTTCACACGGCAGGAATGGGGTTCAAATCTCATCGGGGCCGTACCCCCATAGTGAGGACTGGCTATCCAACTGACTTGGCATGAGCTTAAGAGGTCGTTAGGCCAGGAAGAAGGAGAAAATTTATTTTATTCCAACCTGAACCACTCAATTGAACGTGTTTAGTTAACCACTGAGAAAGGAAAGATGGAAACCTTGGTTCATTTCATGGCAAAATCTAATTTGTTTCTCTAAAGAAGCTAAGATATTTTTGACATGCTGCCAATGACCAACTGGCAAGGCTTTTTTCCCAGATAAATTTTTTTGAAAGAATCTAAGCCCTTACGAACAACATATCCCCTTACGAACATATCACAAACAAAATATTAAAATTATCTTCGAGTTCTATGGGACTACGAAGCAATCTAGCACTATTTTTATACGGTCGGATTTTAAAGACCTCCAAGAGGTACAATAAAGCAAAGGGATCATAGATATTAAACTAATAAAATCATAAATTTAATTTAATTTTACGCAGCACTTGTTATGTGGACGATCTAATCACATCAAAAGCTCTCTCAACAGAGGGAAGTAAAATCCCGACATTCAGACGGACTCATTCAGCTATTAAATGATTGACTCATACATTATGATTTCCAAGAAGCAGCTGATAGCTTTCTGAACTATTCAAACACCTTCTCTGGCCGCTTCCCCAAAAATTAAATTATATTTATGTTACCATATCTTGCCTACCGATCAATGTAACACCTCAACATGTCACACGCACCTCACAAAGTTCAACCCCACAGCGAAGCGACCGCCATTGCACGATTGTCACCTATCAACTAAGTGCCACCGAAACAACGCACAGCCGCACCGCGTTCGTGACCTTTGTGCGTAATCGCATTAGCACCTTCTGCCCCATCAAACTGATGAAAAACGCGTCACGGAAGTTGCTGGGAATAATTTATCTTCCACTTTCCGCTTCCACTCTACCACCCTCAAGGTACAAATCGGTACTAGCAGGCTCATCCGTTAACATACTGGGGGGATGATGGGTGTGTGTTTTTTTTTTTCGTTAAACTTCTCATCAACACGAAAAAAAGCGCCGAGCTTCTCCAATTTGACTTTTTCCACTTTTGTCCACACGCAGTACGTTTTTCACACTCTCAGCATGAGTTCCCATGAGCATGAAGGATAGCTGCTTTTTATTCGCTCGCACCTCGTTTTTTCAAACACAAAGCACCTGCTCAGATGAAGCAAGAAGCCACCCCATTCGAGACGTACATCACACCGCAGGATGCGTGGCAGGGATTATGGTGCCGACCGTTAACGATCGTGATAGCACCGCGCTCGCTGGGTGATAATGATGTTGATGGGTTAATTCCGACTCTCCGCACGTTAAATTGAGCGCACCCAACCTGACATAATGATGTAAGGCACCGGATAAAGAACGCTTCCGTACGCTGTTGTAACTACACACGCGTTTCCTCAACACCGTCCCTCTAGAAAGGGTCAGCTCCTTCAATACTTCGAACTCGGCTCGCTTCTTTACCGGACGGAAGCTATCCATCCACCACCAACAGAAGCTGCTGGATGTGCGAGGTTTGTTGTGTAGCATCTAAGATCCCGTCTCGAGAAAAATTACGTACCTGTAACGAGAACGCCTTCTTCCAGGCCATGATTTGCTCCGATTGATTTCGGCACCGGTTGCGAAGCTCGTTGATAATGAGATGCGCATTTTTCATGTCTTTCGGTTCCTCCTAGATCGGGGCGAATGGATGAAGAGAAAACAAAACGATGCTCAAAAAGGGTAGATTGGAAAGCCATTATCTTTTTTTTTCGGGTGGATAAGTATCTTATTTTATCGCAGAAAAGATGTCGAGTGCAGTCGGGTAATAGGGCGAACGCGCCTAATTGGATTAGACCGCCCTAATGCAGTGCAGCGAAAGGTCGGTAAACGGAAGTCAAAATACGATTAGGAAGTATTCTTCGAAATTGGTAGAGGACTTCAGGGAAAATCCGAGGGTAGTTCAACAACGGTTAACCGATGACCCCCCTTCACGAATGCATCCCGAATTCTTCGCTTGCGATATTGCTTAAACGGTCCCTTAAACGTACCTCCTCATTATCACAGTTGTTGTGCTGGTCAGTCGCTTCACTCTTCACCGTTGTTGCCGGCATCTTGTACGGGAGGGTGGTGGATTGGGTTTTCCCAATTCTGATGATTAATTTTCCAATTTCTCTGTCCTTCGGTCCTTCGGCGTCACCAAAAACCGCTCGCGTTGCTATGAGATCAAGCTTTTGTGAAAATTGGCTGCGTATATCCGTTTCCTTAGTGGAGGCTGGTTGGATTGTGGATGGACGAAGGTTGGATTGGTGCTGCTCGCTAGCGTCTACGTTCTTTCCAGCTTTGAATTTGCACCGGCGTCGGTTTCTCTGCTGTTCATGATGTTCCACGCCACACTATCAATCATCTCCGAGTGTGCCGGCATCCGAGGTAACCGGTGTCGCATAGTGACAAATAATAAATGGAAAGTACGACCCTGCTACTGCTGCTCCCGGTCACACTGTTGCGCATGCTGCAATGAGACGGACAAAATGGAGATATTGATTGGATTAGCCGTGATGGTTGAATTTGGGTAAGTTTGCATCGAAGTTTTGATCTGTATTTAACAAGCAAATCTTTTGGGACCCTTTTTCTAACGCCTTTATTCAATTATGCTACTCCAATTCTATATATTATCCTTCAAAAGACGTTGATTTTTTCTTTTTGTTAGGATACCTTCCATAAATGCTCCCCTGCAATGCAATGAATTGTAGATTATGCCGTTCTCGACCCGTATGTATATCCTTCCAACCCTCGAGAGAAATCCGATAAATAATAACAATGCCAGCGTCGGGTTAGGATCTAATCTATCATACATAAACAGCCAGTCCTTCTGTTCGACTCGGACGGAATTCGCTTATAAGCATACCGATTGGCAAAGGCGCTGCAAGGACCCGTTCGCTCTCTTCTTGGAATTCGCATTCCAAACACACCATACCAAATGGGACCCCAGGTTCAGTTCTTTTCTCGCAATACACAATGCAAAATTAATGACGCTTACTCAATCAAAAAATAATGCACCAACGAATTTCATCTGCTCACACAGCTCTACCACACGCAAACAAAACGCAGCTCTTACTCGGCCCAGATTTTCCTGCAGTCAATATTTTGTTACAGTTTTTCCCAAGGCACGGAATAAGAGATATTGGGGTGGAGGGTTTTTTTGTGTCGAATTGTTTTCGTAGAAACCGGAACTTGCTTTACAAGCGCTACGATTTGTACACCAAATCAAACATCAGCATACATTGACGTTAACCGGAAAAGGCGAAACATAAGGCTGGTAACATTGATTCTGGTCTGGCCTCAGGCCTCAGGCCGGGCTATACCGAACGCACAAACGACTCAATCAGACGATGGATGGCATGTGGAAAAATGTTCCACCGAAAATCCCAACGCGTCACAAGCATAACAAACCGTACGAGTAATTCGCAAGAAAAAGGCCGTACGAAACGTGACTTTAGCTAAAGATGCGTGTCACCCGTAACGATGTTCCGCTCTCGGTACTGCTCGGTGCGACATTTCACGTAAGAAGCCCGAAAGGAAAATCGTTATCGAATAAAGATACCATACGCAGCGAAACATCCATTCTTGAGACTGGATTTTGAGATCCTCAATGTTCGCCGTTTGTGTTGCGTTGCCCCACCGCCATGCGAAAGACCGTCGCTCTCTCGTTGGCATCTTCATGAAGAACTTTCAGTCCATTCTTTTTCCCCCTTTGCTGCTTTGCCATAAAGTCATCACACATTTTCGAGCTATACTTTATCCGTACTCATCGCAGCTCGCTTTATGCGACAGTTCCCGCAGCCTGTCTTGGCTGGAGGCTCGTCGTTCTAATGCTCGAGCATAGCCGGAGCTCGATATTGTTTTCGATCGTTTATGCATGAGCAGCGTCAACCACCGCCATGCTTTGCGGAGGGAAAACAGATACGGAGAGGCCTCCAGTCCACCACCACCACCGGATCCGGTGGATTTCCCTGAAGATAAACATGTCAATTATGTGGAAATTTTGCATCACCTTTCGCTCGCTCGCACAAGCCCACTCAATGCTTCCGGCCGTTGTGGTTGCTACTGGCTGCCTGCGAAAGAAATCGATAACCTTGGAACGAATGGGGCAGAACCATTTATCAGCTACCTTGATGCCCCATCATCCCGACTGCCTTTTTCACGACTTTCCGTCGCTCTATTACGACGCTCCGAAGGAGGAACATAGCTTACAGTTTAGGATATTCGATTTGTTTTTTTTTTGTCGTACTTAACAATTCAAAAGCTTTTCCAGCCTCCTCATATGCTGGAAGGTAAATTTCATTGATTTTTGCCTTTGCTACTTGAGCCAGCTCCGTCACCGCGGAAGCTTTTTGCACGATTCGATCCCGGGGAGGATTGCTTCTTGCTAGAGTAGCAGCCGAGCCCTTCGGTACGATCGTCACTAGCTCTCGCGACAAACACACGTTTCGAGACGATATCGATCGATCGATAGACACTGGCAGAAAAAAGATGCCTAGCAGAATGATGATGCCAATAATGATTTCACCTGCTGCTCGCTCCACAGTCATTGCATTTTAATGACCCTTGGAGTGAGTTGGTGCGCAAGAAGCACAAGATGCTACCATTAATTATGATTGACGAGATGGTGCTTGAAGCTGCCGATGACGTTGATTCGATTGGTGAAAACAAACGTTAAGGACATTGTCAACCATTTGCTGCGGCGATCGAACTGTTTGCTTATGAAGTGCTTTAACAAACGCTATTAATATCAATCAAATTGATTAATAATGCACTGTCTCTTGGGGCTGGTGCTGGTGGGCTTCTTCTATCGTCTCGCTCCAATCAAAGTAATTGTAGTCACTGCTAGATTGTTTACAATCAAACACAATCCACTGGAACCACCCACTTCGATGGTACCCCTTCAACTGGAGCTACAGAGCGAAAAGTTTCTTTCGAAAAGAGTTCCTTTATTCGACATTCTGCAACACCGAGGTCAGGATCAGTTATTCTCCATACTCAACGTTCTGCTTGGCGAAAGTTTACTCAATCCGCCTGTTGCACTTGTATGCTTTTTCATCAGAGCAATCGGAAAAATCAAACTCATTTTCCTTTTTATTTATTCGTGCGCTGAGTGTGTGCACCAAGAAACCAATTCTGGCCAAAAAAAAAACTCCGACGAAGCATATCGGAACGCACCGTAACTGCAGCACAGTTCGTACTTTTCATTTCCGTCCGGTGATGCTGGGTAGGCGGATTGGTCCTTTTTCGTTGCTCAACCTCTGATTGGTGGGATGGAATTTATTTATTAAAATTGTACCATTTTACACGCAAAGCTTAATGAGTTTCGGGTACTTTGGTTCGGTTTTTGCGTTCTTCGCTCCAAAAACAGGAGGAACCTTTTTCCTCCTAAGCTTACCGCGAATGTTTTCGAGTGCATTGAAGCGAGAAGGAAAGGAGAAAAACTTACGACTATTTTGAAAGGTGAGTTTTTCTCGGTATATAAGGTTATAAGTAACCAAAAGGGCAGCTTTTTGATTTGATAGCTTCGGAGCATAAATCGATGAATCGAGGAATGCATCGGATGGATGAAGAATCGGTACCAGAGACATTCGAAGCCATAGCAATACGAGTTGAACGTTCTGCTTCTCCGAGCCAGGTGGTGTTTGATTTTGTAGCAAGCCGTTGAACTCAAATTATTTTCCATCGATAAGGAGTCGATAAAAAACAGGGTATACCAATCATTGTGGAATGGAAAGTACGAGTTCAAAGACGAATTGGCAGACGTCAATGAAATTATACGTACAGAGGATAATTATTTCTTTTGATTTTATATTCTGGAAAATAACCTGGTTGTTTACAGGAGAACTCTCGATTTCACAAGGATCAGCCGGAATTCGCCGATACTCCTAACGTAGCTCCAGATTCGTCTGAAACGAAAGTTCGTCCCCGTCTCTTTTTTAATTAAAATTTCGATGAAGATCTGCTCATAATCAGTCAGGCTAGATGTCTTACTATGAGTTATTCGTAAAATAAAATAAAAAATATACTATTGTTTATGCCTTCAATGAATTACTCAAATCAGCTATGGAGTAATAATACTGCTTTCGAGCGATAAATGGTAGAGAAACATGTTTACCAGAAAATACTAAGGAAAAACAAAGGGTGCAAAAGTGCGAAATATACATGTTCCAATGAAAATACAAGTAAAAATTATAAATTGACACATTCCACTTTATAACAAATTCAGAACTCAGGATATAGGACCCATACGGTAAAGATCGGTGATACAAGGGTAAAGCACCCCAGAATTTTACTTTGATCTTTACGTGCCAATATTTTACACGTGAATGATTATATTTAAATTTATGAATATTTACTGTGCTTTTTCAATTCCATGATAAGATTGTGAGCACATAATCACTTAAACATAAACATGGTTAATTGATATTGAGCAAGCATGTCCTTTCACATATTTAATTCGTACCACATAGTTGGATGTTCAGTCCTCATTACGAGGGAGCGGTCCGGATGGGATTTAAATCCCAGTTCTGCCGTGTGAAGAACGGCACCGCTGTCGCATAACCGGGCTGAACCTTGACGCCTATACTATTTGAATAGGTATGAATTTTGAAACACAATTTAATAACAATAGTTGCTTTGAGATTTTCATACAATTTTTCTATCTCATTTTCTCAAAAACTATTTGTCAACATACCACGAGACGTGAAGCCCAGGATACGAGCCATAACAAGAGCTAGCATAAACTGCTCAATCAGAGAACTTCTTCTTATTCTTTCTTGGTATTACAACCTCGAGAGCACTACATCATACAATATTGCGTTTTGCAGTTCGGAATCGTCAAACGACTTATAGACAAGCTGCGGTCCATCGATCAACCAGAAATTGATCTCTTCGATGTCACAAAATGATTTCAAGACAAACAAACAAAAACTAGGTGGTTGTTATTGATCGTTCAACAATCGAGATGAATGGTTTGTTGTACTAGTATGTAAAAAATACCCTGGGAAATAAAAGAAAATCAGAATACCATGTGCAGATTTTGAACTTTTAACATTCGACTTACTTTTTCTACTGAACGCATACGGATGACATTCTGAACGAAGAAATTCGGGCTCTTACTAAACTCAGGTATGAAATCGTACAGCTACGTAGAAAAACTCTTCCGTCTTATTTTATGGATTCTGACTTCTATTTACATACCGAAAAATACGTCAAAAATTATGTACTACCATACTCTAATTTCGGTATGTAGAGAGAAATATGCAGCTGGACTATTCCTTTATAAATGAGTGTATTTTGAACCTAAGTAACTGATGTAACACACAGGGAAATTATTGTATTTTCTCACAAGAGTAATAAGTAATATTTACTGAACTTCCCTTTTTTCTTCTAATGTACAATAAATATAACCATCGAAATGAGCATCACAACCGGATGCCAGCACAAAAACCACCGAAAAATACCCCCTTGTAAAAACCCTAAGATTAACCAACGGAAGCGCAACATAATCTCATCCATCCATCGGTTAGCACACAGTTCCCATCGTTTGCTGCTCTTCTTTCACTCGCATGCATGTCCAAGGAATTTGCACACAAAGTCATCGATAATAACACACGCGCCCCGGTATGGGCCCGAAGGCAAGCTAAGTCCGCCCGTTGCAACTTGAGCCCCGCTCTAACGATGGCATCCGAAAGGCACAGCATCAAAACATCAAAACTCCCGCAGGGTTGTTGCATATAGCAGCAGTAGCAGCAGAGGCCACATACAGTAAAGCTCGCTTTCACTGGCCAGCGCGTTGCGCAATGCGAGCTCAATTAGCTACAATCATACATTGCATTAGTGGTCATTATTTCGCTCTTTCACTCTCGGCCGGACCCACCGTGTTGACCACCCGCCCGTGTATGGCACCACCTGTCCAAAGTCATATTTGTTAGTATGTTGCTTGTACCGGCACATGTTTCTCTTGTTCCCCACTATCACTCTCTTCTCATCTATTTTTTAGGGCGAGTCACAGTATCTCCCATTTTTACTGATGATAGTCCGAGATTTTCCCAACGTGATTTTCCACCGACTGATATTGGAACCGCTACCGCAGCCAGTTTCCGCACACATGGAAAACGGGGTGGCCCCGCGCGTTCGCTAATAGGTTTTGCACGATGAGCGACAGGTGCTCGCAGTCGCACCCTCCCGGTCGCCGAAGCGCCTGTTTCATCATCTAATTTGACGCGACATTTCATACCCGGTACGGAATTTTTGCAACACTTTGTGCTCTTGACGGTATCTTGCAGCGTGCATGCAATGGCATAACGGCGATGACGGTCACCGACGCTACCGGTATTACCCCCGCCGAAGCATACCGTGACAATGTGCACTCGAAATGGCAGTCGGTAGTCGTAACGTAATTGTTACAATTACGCCAACCGGGTGGATGATGCGGGCCCGAACTCAGCTCTTTTCTCCGGACAGTGAGCTTTACCGCACCAAATCATAAATGTCAGACCTTGTCATGCATACGGGACGTTGTTTACAGATGTTCTTCGATTTGTCGGTCGGTGGGTCGAAGTACAAGAAAAGCCTTATAACCCCTACGCACCGAGGATGAAAAATGGAGTGCGCATTTGCACGAATTATCAATTAAGATGCGATCAGTAGAGCAGCCTACCGGCAAAATGGTATAAGTTCTACGGTCTCCAGAAAGCCGAGTCTCGATTTTTCATCCCCTATCGGTTAATGACGTGCCCTCCTACACAGTACCTCACCCCAAGCTCGTAAGAGTGTATTTTATACCGATCCACCGCGAGG
This sequence comes from Anopheles stephensi, assembly GCF_013141755.1. Taxonomy (NCBI): domain Eukaryota; kingdom Metazoa; phylum Arthropoda; class Insecta; order Diptera; family Culicidae; genus Anopheles; species Anopheles stephensi. The sequence continues at coordinate 61,551,226 of NC_050203.1, read as the reverse complement.
AACCCAGCGAGCAAAGAAAAAAAAACTAGCGCTCTTGAAGAATAATTGCTCAACATTTCCTTCCCGGCCGATTACGTGATATTATTTGCGGCGCGAAACACTAATGTCGTATTTATTTGTCTCACATTCACTACTACTTGTCATGTCCGGCACGCAATATCTCGCCCAGTCTTCCGGGCGTGAGGCTTCCCGGCTTCCCGGGTCGAACACAGAATCCTGCTGTCAAGCGGAAGCAACTCGGGGATGATATTAAAATCCCAACAGTTCCTTACGGTTCCTTACGGCACCGGAGACACTGGTTTTTAGGGGGGGGGAAAGGGGCATGAATCTCGGCAGCACACGAAGGTCCGTCAGGTTTTGCGTACATATCAGCAGGGGCGGTGATTTATGGCTTCACCGTAGTAGATAAGGTATATCCGGGGTGTATTAATCAGTGCCCCGCGTGGCTGTGTGAACTCGCTAATCGTGGCTTTGCTGCCCATTTGCTGAGTTCGTGAGGGGATTAACGATCGATTCCAGAATCCCTCAGTCCTGAGTCCGGTGTTAAGCCCAGAGTCGATTTTCGACTGTTACCTCTCGCCAAAGAGGGTTTAACCTTCCTGGGCCAAAAATCCATTAGAATGAAGCCTCAAATCTGGTCCTCCAGTTTTAAGGGGTAGTAAAATTTGTACCACCATTAAGAAAACCTTTGATGGCTATCTTTGCCGTCAAGGGAGCAAATGTCTCTCCTGATGCCGAAAAAAAAACTGTACTATGGTAATGACCCGGTAAACATTTTGAAATGATGCTCATAAAATCAATAATTTGGGAAATTCTTCGCCCTGCTCTCTAGATGACTCATAGAGCGTTGTAGTTGTATTCCTGTGCGGCTTGCTGCTCGCTTTGTTCGTACCCATATTTACATGTCCAATGTTTCGCTCTCCATTGTTGCCGTTCTGTGCGGTTTCTGGTCTTTTGCTTTTCATGATGAAAACTCCGCACAAATCTCTCACTTTTCGTTTCCTACAATGAATCTGTAAAGCTCCTGTGTGCTGCACGTAGGAAAATGCTTTTGCAAAGAAACACGAGTGCTTCCGACAATGAATGCAAATGAAACAATTGCGCGCCCATACAATGGATGTGGTTTGAAAAGTTATTATTTTACTACAGCACAACAATGGCACGAGGATATGGTTTTTGTGCTCTAGTTCTTGCGAGGTTTTGTTAACCGGTACTGCAGGGATACAACACAAAACCAACTGAGATGGCATGTCATTCGCAGCTCATGTACCACTTTTTGGTTCCATTCCAAGATATTTGTTTGGCAAATATTTTCGTGCAGAAAACACGGTACTACTGTTTCTAATTATTGTGATAACAAAATAACAACACTGCTCTCGGTACACAATATTTGACGCTTTCCACTCCAACATACGGTCGATTTTTCACCATTCGAACGGTCGACGTATCGGCCACCGAAAGGGACAAACTCATTTTCCCACGCACGTTTTCGCACGCTATTTTGATGTTCACCCACCCAGACCCACCAGAAACCCGGGTCAGCCCGGGTTGGTTGAACAAATAGCAACGGCCCAGTATCCGCCGTCCGAGATGTAGGTAGGTGTCCCCAAAAAGTTTTCTCTTTCCCCTTAGATGGTATCAAGCGCAACAAGTAAGGAGTCTCGCCGTAGAGAGAAGTACGAGAGAGGAGATTAATCAGACCGAGGGTAAATTGCAGATCACATTCCCAACCCGTTTAGCTTGCTGCTAGACATAAAAAGATGACTAAGACATTTTCAGATCACACGCACACACCTACGTTAGTCGTGCGGAAAGGACATCGTCCCATGCCAGTTCGTACCTTCGACAACCGAAAAGGGTGTCTGTGACAAATTTGTGCTTTTAAAGGTATTTACCAAGGTCGAACGGTGATTTTTCACGCTAAGGGAAAATGGCAACCGGAGCTATAGAATTACTGTTCTGCAATCAGGGCTTATCTACCGTAAGCCGTCGAGTAACGTTACCGAGACGGAAGCGTATGTTAGTGATAGGGAAAATCAGACTCTTTAAAAGGACGTTAAAAGGTAGCTAAAGACGATATTTATAGGACAAATAAACCAAAATTACTACACCAAGATATTATACGTGGGTCTCATCAATCAGCAAGAAATCATAGATAAATTCTCGATATTCACTGCTCAAAGCTTTTCCCTCGCTTAGAAAATTTCACTAGAAATATGTAAAAACCTTCCTTCCGAGCTGAAAATAGGATTTTCGAAAATCAATTTACGCCCGCGACGTTGGACCAAAAATCAGGCCACCCCGGGCATGATGGAATTTCGATAACATTTTCAACCCATCATCGTTTCATCCTCCGCAAGAGCAAACATTTGCATTCCAATGAACGCACCGCGTAGGGCTGTTCAGCAAACATGTCTCTGCTTGCACTCGATACGAGACGTATACCGTACCGGTGCACACCGGTATCCGCCAGAGTACCGTCGGGTTCACTCGCCTAGACGTACAGTTCCCGGTGCACCGTGGTCGTCCGTGATCTTCCGGCACGCAGCCAAACGCTCGGTGGTATGCACATACAGACGTCGTGTTTAACGCAGCATAATGTTGTTTGATCAACTTTTCAGCATCCCAAACTAAAGAGAGATGGGGAAAAGAGGCACAAACACACACACAGGGGGTTGCATACGGACCGAAATCTGAAGTCACAAGCATAAATGCCTGCCGTGCCGTTAGCGCATTGACCCAGGGGCAGGTTCTTTTGGTGGACATACTTTTTCGGTCATACTTCGGGTATGACTTAAAGCTCGCACGCCTCACCGGCTTGGAACATTAACGAATGACAACAGCCAGCTCCGTGGGGCTGGCTCTGTTGGCAGAACGCTGGAGTGTGCGTTCTAACGGAAAATGCAAACATAACCAATTATCCAAAGCTGGGATGGAACTTTTGGCCACGCTGCCCAGCAAAGCGTGTACCGCGTAAGAACAAGTACACGCACAAGAAAACCCACCCCAAACAAACGGTGCCTTACGGAAAAGACACGACATTTTTGTCCACTTTCTCCCAAGCCCAACCGCAAGAGTGTCTGCTTGTGGGGAAAAGTTTTTAGAACACATTTGTAAACTCCACACACCGCATCGTTCACGCGCACACCTGGCAATGGAACGGTGCGGGTCCAAAGCCGCTAATCGGATCGCAGGCTCAGTCTAGTGGAACATGACCTGTGCTGCGTGACATTCAAAGAATGTTGCTGCCCTCCTGAAGGTACCGGCCAAACGGAATAGTTCCCTGTTCCGGATAGTTCGTTAGCTTGAAACCAGCGGACCGGAAACCGAGACTGACAACCGCTTGTCATCAGCGGCTTGCCGGCCACCTCCGGGGAAAGAAAACCCACTCCACCATCTTCCGACACTCCGACGGCAAAGAAACGAAGAACAATGGCGGTTATGCAGAGGAAGACGAAAAAGCAACAAAGATACTAAAGACATTGGCTAAAAATGAACGCACGTAGCACGGTGCCTACGGCTACCGCATAATACACCGAAATGACACATTTTACTTACTGGATAATGCGCCCCAAGGTTCCTGGACCTTCACCCTCGCTGCTCCTCGTTTGCGCGTGTGTCGCACCGGAGATAGCCGGATAGAAAGAAAGCTTGCTACAAGCGCTCCTTCGGCCGAGTGCGATGGCTGAGGACTTTAATCAGCCGCTTCCTTCAGCGTGCTGCTTGCTGTCTTGGCAGGAATCACCGACGGTCCAACGGTGCTCGCTGACTCGCCGAAAGGTGCCGAACGCTGCTGGAACGGAACGGGAACGGGAAGGATAAAAACATAAAAATAAGCATAATGAGTGGTACCGTACTGAAATGAATAAATTACACAGCATTTAGCATAGAACAAAAGAACACTTTCGTTCGTGCGGTTGTTTGGATTCCGCCAAACAAAAAAAGAAGTAAGTAAAGTCACACATCGCTGAACTGCGGCAAAGTGAAGGTCATACGGTTTTGGAACGAATATTAATATGCAACAAAGTGCGATATGTTTCAATTGAAAAAAGGGAAGTAGATGTGACGGGTTTCAATTAATGAATAATAATTTATCAAACATAGCGAAAAGGTAACGGATCTCCGTTTGTAGTAAACGCCTAAAAGTATGCAATCCATATTTTTTTAAATTAATGCTTTCCAGCCTTCAAAGGACTGTTTTAATAATCATCTATTGGGAATTTTTCAGTAAGTATTGAAGAAGACATTTTGGCACTTCAGCTTTGTAAATTGATTGCTTCCACAAAGCTTGAACCCCAAGAGCTCCGTTGGTTTAGCTTATGTGAAGGTGGATGGTCATTCTTAGGGACGGACTTACTGAGAAAAAGTCCGTAATTGGAAACTAATCCCAATTTTTCGGGATGAAAAGGATAATTATCAAGTAAAATTTTTGATATTGAGACAAACAAGAAACTCATTATGCGGCTGTGCATTTTAGGGTTGAACAATCAAATCATAATGATACTTCTGATCCATCAAGTCAACATGTCCATCAACGATATTCAATTCGACTTATATGCTAGAGTCATGATAAGTTTGCCCTCGCAAAGGATCACCACCAAGCTAGGATATCGCTTTTACATCTTTTATTCATATAAAACGGGCAGGAAAGGATTGCCATATTAACATCTCTTTTACATTTGAATATAATTTTCGCATAAATATCCATGTCACCTACGAAAGCCGTTTTGCGTTTTATCTGTTGGCCTCATTCTTCAGATATAATTCCAAACACCACTGGCAACAGTACACTGGTGCGAAATAAAATTCGCTCGCCTATAATAAAGATCATTTTATAAAGAGGAAGCTGCAAATCACACTTCCCTGTAAAGCTTCTTTTAATCCGGCTTCAAGCTAGCTTGTACAGCTTCTCCTTCCTCACTCCCCATTTTGCTAGGTAAGATTAAACCAGAAAAATAATCTTCCGGCAGGCAAACTTTCCAGCGAGCAATAAAGTACCATCCCACCAAAAAAAAAAAACCAAGAAGACAATTGTAGCGAGCAAACTTAAAGGTGTTTCACCATAGGACATTATGGTGTGTGATTTATTGTTTGCCATTCCAGTACGCCAACTGTACACCGGCCGTAGCCGTAACTAAGAATCCTTTTCCGACGCAAATATGCTGCCGTACTTTGTTGACTTTCTTATACCGTTTCTTTAGCCAAACAGCGTTACAACTATGCAGAAGCTTTTCACTCTATCTAATCGCATTCCGTTCATCTTCTACCGTTGGTGTACGTTGCATCTTCGCTTCCCGCACCGGAAACCAAACGGTCCTTCGCTCCTTGAGTGTTTTGGGGGGCCGCTGCAAAAGAAACTAGGAACAAAACACACCATGATGTGACAGTCCGCTCCCGGTGGCAGACGGTGCACGGTGGGAGTTTTTCTGTAGATTTCCCCAGTGGAAAATGTGAACTTTCCTTTGCGGCAGCTAAAAGCATTGTAGAGGAATTTGGAGAGTTTTATTCCCCCTTTTTTTGCTGGCTATTCCCGCCCGGTTTCAGTTCATTTGTGTCACTGCGGCACACAGCTGGAACGGGACGTGAACGGAACACAATTGCATTTTCAAAGTGCTCACCGGCCACAAATTTCCATTCACACATGCTGGTGTGAATCGGCGCCAAAGACGCCTCTCGAAGCACGAAACGTCCTTCACGGAAAGGCTTCATTTCCTTTGCGCTGAGCATGCATGCGGTATCATTTTCACCGAACAGCGCGTGCCAACGAGAGTTGTATGTGCTTGGTTTGAGTGCACCCTCCTTTTTCGCGAATGGAATGTGCAACGCGAAGCTTTAAAGCACACCTCCTCACTCTACCGCAAACAAGCTGACGTTTGCACGGTTTTTTTTTGTGGGTCGATATAGAGTTGTTGTCTTCCATCAGCCTTTTGCGAACGACTTCAAACATTCATCCATTCTGGTGCTGAAGGGGTTGGAGCGTTGTGGAGGGGTTTCCACGAGTAAGCACCGAACGCTCGGTACGCTCGGTGTAACTGTAACCTGCAGCTGGCTGACGGTAGCAGTTTTAATTGATTGATTTTTAGTTCGGTCGTTCATTCTCACATGCAAATTTTGCGCCGTGCACTTTTTCGTGTCCTATCGAATATCTCACAGACGAGTGTAACAATCGGTAAGTAGAGCTGCAATTAAAACCACAGCAAGTAATTAAAGTGAGAAAAGAAAATGCTCTGCTGACGTTCGGTTTACCACGCCGATCTGCTTCAGACGCAGTTTCATTAAGAGCCTTGCTGGCCACTTGCCGACAGCAGGACACGTCAACGTGCCTCGCAAACGAAATGATTCAATCGACCTAATTTAAAACGCAATATGCTGCTCATTAGCCGCTGCACCTCCCCGTTCGATGCAACTTTACCGCGGGAAAGCACATTGCCTATCGGAAGCGAAACCTACCTCCCCTCCCGGGAATGGAGCGAAAGCAATTACATGTACGTCGCGGTGCAAGCAGCACAAATTCTGCGACATGGATTTTCGCTTTCCGTACGACATGCGCGCCGCGTCCCACATGGCGTCCCATAATAAATTTGTCCCCTTTTCGATGCGAGGGAATGTACGGAAAGCTTAAACGAATGGCATGGGAAAAGTTTGCAGCGATAACATTATTTAATAACCAATAAAGGATGGCTTGAAGCTTTAAACTTTTCTTGACGCCCGTGCTTTCGTACGATTAGTACATCCTGTGACCATGGCCACTTGAACTAGTCCCGATAATCTCATCCTTATTAATCTGCAAGAAATCGTCTAGACCACCGGGGAGTAAGATGGACCCAGACGAGCTACCAAGCTGAGCCAAGATAAATAGTGGTAGAAATTAAATTTTATGCACCCAATTAAAAGCTGTCTGACCACGTCGTTCTGAGGCTACCGGTTGAACTCCCTCGAACCGCGCAGCTATCTTTCGAGTCGTTCAGCAATTTTCACACACGCAATGATTTCATAGAAGTGAGCAAGTTCGATCGCATATCTGTGTATTCTCACCTAGAAGAGGGAAGAGCACCAAACTCCATTAATGAACTCGTTTCTTGGGGTTCCCCCAACCCGCCAGGAACTAGACCAAATGGTCTTGTCGAATGGTCGAAAATGGAAAGTTATTATGCTGTAGCTCAACACTTTATGCTGCCCCGTGCGGCACTCGCGGGCTACTGCTGATTGGCAATTTTCGGGGCCGATGTGCGATCGTAAATTGTGCTCATTATGTGCGCGAATGGGAGAAAGTGTGCGCACTCAAGTCGGCACTCACGATACACCATTCCAGGGGCCTATGTTTGCTGGCTCCCCTTAAAGACTTCTAATGAAATACTTTGGAGTTTTTTGAAGATATAATGCTTTTTTGTGGTTCCTTTTTGTGTGTTTGTGTGTTGCTTTGAGCCCTTTGGCCATTTTAAAACTGCTCGAAATATTATTATTGAGGTCTATTGCCTTTTCGGGGCCGGGTAGCTGGCCCCATCTGAAGCATAGCGGGTTTTCCACGCTTCTCAAGGAGAGCATCCATTTAGCCGAAGCATAATCTCCCATCTACCCTACACCCAGGTGGTACTACTGGTGGGAGAGGCAGCATCACTGCACGCCAATAATGTGCATAATAGATGAAGTCGGATGAGGTGCGCGTACCGTTTGGCGAGAAAATACCATTCCACATCGCCAGCTAATTAGTCTTCGGAGGCTTTGGAGTGATTGATGAGACCGCTTTACCAAAAGGGGGTTCAGTCGTAAAGGGTGTTTTTTGCCCGAAATTGTGATCAATACCACGCGGAGAGTGCCTGGTGGCATTATGTCCTGCTAATAATAGCCACCTCAGATTTTAATATCTGTGATGAGGTAGAAAACAAGCTACACAACATGATCCTGTTGAGGAAACAATGGAAGATTATGCAAAGAGACTGAACGTTAACACGTGTTTCCAGTCTCCAAAACGTCTTATTAATGTTTTGGATTTACTTAATAAAATGGACATAAACAACCTGGCGGGATGAACACATTAAAGCGCTTTTCTATTGCATTTCTTTCCCACCTTGGGGATAGGAGATCATCAAAGTGTAATAAAATACACGATGGTTTCATCGTCTCTCGCTGTGCCGCCGCTGTTCGAGGTTACCACTGACGCTAATAAAACAATCGAGGGATTCAGCTTATAAAACGCACAGACTTTATTGCAACCACAAGAATCTTTCTTCATCGTAGAATGATTGATCTAACAACGTTCACGTTTCCGTTTCCAACTGCCACCGGTAACAGCTAACCCAGGACATAACCACAATGGAAGGTTTCCCACCGGTCGACCTAACAGAACAACCGGGAGTTAGATACCCATTACCCATCGTTATCATCATCACCATCATCACGAGCCTCATCATTCACCACCAGCGTCGTGCTGACGCCATCTTTCGAATTGGCACCGTATTTCGCCGAGGAAACAATTCAAACCAACCGTTCTGTTCTGTCCTTTCCCCTTTTCCGCCGGGACTTCCTTTCTGTGGTCTATTCTTTTCCTTCCCATCTCGCCAGGAACATCGAAACTTTTAATGAAAATGCACTCCACCATCGGGGGAGAGGCAGGCAGTGGGCGATTTAACAACAAGGGTACCTCTAATAATCATCCAGAAGGGCGAGAGACCACGGATGGAGTTATGGAGTCGCATCAACACTTTCCGACGGGTACAACACCAAAGGGAAAAGTAAATACAGTTTATAACGCAATTAATTTCAGCTAATTAGACATCGGCACACTACGCACATGGTGTTGTGCCCGGCGCTCTGGCGTGATGATAACACGCCGAGGATGAAGTTTTGATTGAGCTTTCGCGCTCGCGCGCTTTCGCCGAGTAAAGTTCCGGTTCTTGCTTGTTTATTCTGCACGGCCCCCACCCGCAAGAGGCCGGAAAACTGTTAATGGAAGGAAAATATTGTACCGTGGTTTATGTTACGACAGATGCTTTTCGAGGGTCAGTAACAAACCGTCGGTACTTTATAGGGTGAACCATCATACATTGCCGTGTGGAGTACGTTTGTTGACAGGGAAAGTTTTATTTGATTTGTTTGTAAGGGCAGTTTTATATTATTTTTTCTTTTATCTTAGCAAAACAAAAACGAATAATTGTTTTTGCGGAACATAAGCTTCTATTTGTTTTCACAACACTTGCTGCCGTTCGCACCATCACAAAAATGCAAATTATCAAATTGATCCGACAGTAGGCCTGCCGCAAAACGTAAACCTGCTCCGTCGTCTGCATAAATCATCAGACCCCATTCAATGATGGCGCATATACCAAATGTAGAATGGACTCAGATCTCCACGTCTCACCCTCCCACTCACCCGAGCGTGGAAAATGATTCAATATCAACGATAACCGACCGGCCGTTTATTTATTTATTTTCGGAGAGCTTTTCCACCTCTTTGTTTTCGGGGAAAACTCGACCACCCCAGAAACAAACTCTGGTTTGAAAAAAAAAACAGCTGTCCGGCGCTATTGAAAGCTTCCTTCCATTTTGTACGTTCGTTCGGCGCAACAAAAACCCAGCCATACCATCTTAAACCATCCAACCGTCCAACGCCTGTTGAGGGCGGTCGAATTTTTCTTTCATTTTCCATTACCATTTTTCCAAATTCCATTTCTACTGTGCCCGGGCATAAGAAGCACTGGCACGAGGTCGCTATTATTCGCGAGCGAATATTTACATTGGTAAGCCCAGCTGCATCAGCCCCCGGCCAGTTGCTGGAGCGCGAGCAATGGGCAAGTGAAAATAAAGCATACCTTTTCACCAATTACGGGCCTTCGTGGCCGCCAGCGACGATCCGGTACCGGTAGCGAAAGAGCACGCGCGCACGAGCGCGTTACCTTTTGATTTCCCGGGAATTTTCTTGCAGCACGCGGACAACATTCGAAACAGCCAAACAGCAGGTGGTCGTGAAAAAATGAATTTTTCCAACCGGGCAACAACACCTGTACACACCCACCTCGTGTCCATTCTTGGAGCGCGAGCGCGCACGTGTGTGTATGTATGGAAAAGTAATGGAAATAAAAAGGAAATTTTATTTGATTGTGTTTGTGGCTTTTAATAAAATTAACTTGAACTCGCCTTTTTTTTCGTAGTTTGTAAGATAATTACCACACAAGCTCATGGGCGCACAAGATTCGGGCCGCGCGTCTTGCCGGGCCTTGAAAAGGTTTTATCCACGGGAGCCACTCCGTATGCACGGCGCCGTCTCTAATTGACATGTTCGTCGTTCGCTCCGATTATGATCAAAACAATCTTTGCCAACTGTATCCACCATCAGGCTCAGGCCAGCTCATTGTGCAACACCGACCAACCGGCCGACCGACCGCTTATTATGCTAATTTAATTAAAATCTGGACGAAAATCATAACTTTCTTCTTTTGTGCTACCAGCTGCTGCTGCTATTTTTGTGCTTTTCTTCTAAGGCGACGTTAAAATAAAAACGCGAATGAAAAGCATTGACATTTCTTATCAAGATTCTATTATATTGCCTCGCGTATTTATAGCAGTCGCGCTGGGAAATATGCGTCAATAAAGACAAGCAAAACGCCCATTCCGGGACAACTATGTGACTTGCGCTGGGAATGTTTCCAACTATCGCCGGGAAAACAATGCCTGAACAGTAGTAGTAGCATCGCAACCAAATGAGGTTCATCATCTACTGCACCAGCGGGTGGTGGTGTGTGGGAGATGTATGCATAATTTCCTCCGGGATTTTCCCAACATACCCACCCAGTGCAACAATGTGTAAATGATAAGCAACGGCAAAGCTAACAGAAATTAAATATTTTCTTACGTGAGGTTTTTTTTTGTGTCGCCCCGATGCGCAATTAAAAGAGATCTAAGAGGTGATTTTTTTTTTCTTTCACGAAATGCACCTAAAGATGTTGAACTCTTGTGAAAATGGAAATAGTTTGTGCAGACATTGTTGCTTCGAGTGGGGGAAAACTTTTCCAATTCCTTTCTTTAGCATTCCTAATAAATAAGAAAATAAATTTCTTAGGGCCATTTGTTATACTTGCTATTAACTAACTTATTTTATATGAAACAAAGAAACTTTCTTTACACAATCCGAATCGGAAATACGTGGTTTAGACAATTTGTGTTTTAATTTTATTTAACTATTCCCACAAATAAATATGCGAACAGGGCTGCTAGTCTAAGAAATGTTTAGCCAGGCCTTTCTTTCTTGGCCTAACCAACCTCTTAGGTCATGCCTGTCATTTTTGGCTAACTAGTACAGTTTTCACAACTATACGGCAGGGCTCAAGAGTTTAACAATCTACTAAATTCCCGAATTAACCGTGATGGATGTACTAAGATGGCTATCAAGTACTCTCAAGCGCAAGAGATGAAATTTGAATCGATAAAGTATGTCTTCTACAAAATATCTAACCATATAAAATATTTTTTCCAAGTTGTTTTTTGTCCAAGTTGTCCACCGTAAAATGCTATTCACTTCCCTCCTTACATTCGCAAATCTAGGTAGGTTTAAAAATGAATCATTCTTCTGCCGCCTTCATTTCATCACCCTGCACTGCTTATTATGTATACTTTGCCGCATAAATGGAAACATTAATAATGCGAAATGACAGAGCCGATCTACAGCAACGAAACCGTACAAGGGAAACTCGGAAACTCCCAACGACCGAGAGTCTACAGCACTAGCATCCTTGACAAGCCGCATCGGGCAAACAGGTGACCCAAATCCCAAACCCCAGCCAACAAGAGGGCTACGGGTCCTACCCATCCACTCAACCCCAACATGGCCGGTAGAACAATACCGATGACTTTAGTCTGTGAAGCCTTTAATTTCCTGGCTTCCCTTCTTTTCTGTACATCATCACTTCCATAAAAAGGGACTCCCCGGCCCCTGTGTTCTATGCCACCTCACTCGATTCAGGACGGCCTACCACACTTTTGACGGAGGGTTTTGAAACAGTAGCACACCGTACCATAAAATTCCCACAAACAGGAAATGCATACAGCAACATCGGGAGCACATTTATAGTCAAGCAAGGATGGCCGTGCTGTCAGTTGCGGTTAACAATTAACGGACCCTTCTTACCTATTATTAATCGCCAGGTGCTACTGTCCAGCGCGTCCCAAAGCATGATAAGTAATGAATATTTTGAGAACGGAAAAAAAGTAAACGGATAATAAGAACCCACACAAAAAAATGGGAACCAAGTTTAAACTGGAAAATGGGTAGACAAAAAACCGCCCCGCTACCGATCGGTGCAGGAAACAAATGAAAAACTTTCAAAGGTTTCGTGGTTAATTTTCCCCATCTTAATCCGGCCATTTAAGCGCAACATGATCCTACAAAAGAGTTCCGAAACAGGTTGGCTACTAAGCTCATAAAACAATGAGCAAACATGCCCAATATTACTTTGTTGGCGAAAGAATTAAAATGAAATCTGTCTTGTCAATTTTGAAACTCTTTGGCAAATTACGGCACGCTTTTGGAACCATTTAATTTAAGAGAGACCTTTTACAAAATTTTTCTCTGTGTCGTCTACTCCCAAGCGGATATTAAAATCGAATACACCGAGCTTATCGCAGGAAAATATGTTGCTTGGGACATTTTTTTTATTGAACCGACCCGACAATAAACCCGACCAAGTTGCCGATCGTTTCCACCTTCTGCGAACATTACAGCTTAATCCTACTGGAGCAAAAAGTGCTTGGTCACATTTTGTTTAATCGAATTCGGGGACGGTTTTTCCTACTCATGGTGTTGGTGGTGGTGGTGGTAAGTTTGATGGAAATTTGATTTAATCATAATCAATAGCCGCATTGTGGTGCTTCGTTAGAGCAAATATGGTAATTAACTTTGCTACCGCCAAAGCAAAACCCGCAACGTGTAAGTCATTCTTCTCAACCCAGCTTGATATCACAGCCGACCGGAGGGAGTGAGTACAAATAGTACCTAACTCCTTCCGAGCTAGGCTAAACAATCATCAAACGAACCAACCGAATCAGTGCGATACTGTTACAATGCTACTTTCCTCTCGGCCACAGCGCCATAGTGACCAAGGTCAGCCATAAATCGATCATTGCCTCGTCTACGTTGGCTATTTATGGGTTCGCTCCATGCCTGTCCTTCAGAGACGCCTTTGCATACACCTTTCTGTAGGGGTGGGCAGCCGTTTCGTGCCTAACAAAGAGGTAATGAGTCAAGCAGCTCACAAAGAAGTACAAGCCATTTTATTGCGTGTTATGCAGTAAGTAAGGAGAAGCAACATAGAAATCGTTTCATTAAAATGTTTCAAGTACTTATCGTAGTATCCGTCTCAATTTTCTTTCCACCTCGATACACCAAAATGGCCGACACAGCACTAGTCACATCCGACGCATGTCACGTACCCTGTAACGGCAAGCAAGCGCTTCCCAAACCGGAAGTACGTTTTTATTAGGCTTTTAAGGATTCCATCGTATCTCCACATCCACATCACACCCAACCACTCGGTTACATCCAACGATTGAAACCTCTCAAATTGTAGCCCTGTTCCATTACATCCTTCTACGAATCCTTTCAAAAAACTTTCCCCAAACCGGTCGAGAGCAGTGGGAATCATTTTTAACAGATCCCATATCGCCTCACCCACCTCAAAGCAGCGATGTGTGATGGCACCAGAAAGAGTTTTCCGACCCAAACAAAAAATAACACCCCATTTCCCTTTTGCGCTTTGGGACCGTTCGAAACTTTTCTAAGCCGTTTTCCGGGCATGGCATTCCGTGCCTTGCGTAACTCGATCACAAGTGCATTTCAAAGGATTCTCTGAAGAATTAAGATTTCTATTGGCTGTTGGACGAGGGATGGACCGAGAATTCCCGGGCTTTCGTCCCCGGAACCGTTCAACGCTTCAATGAAGATAAATGTTATCTATGCTGCGGCAATTGTCAATATTTATTACCGACAAGGAACACGAAGGCACCGTGGCTGGCACCCGAGGACGAGAGGACTCAATCGACAAAAAAGGCGAGCTGCTCGCCTCACAACCATCGCCGGGGCAGAGAAACCGAATCAAATGGATTCGGTACTCAAATATTCATGGCCCGAGTGAAGCGATTTTTCCATCGAAAGGGAAATAAATTATTGACTGTTTGCGTTGTTTTTGCGAGTGTTTCAAGTGAAAAACAAAATTTATTATTTAAATTTGACCCAATTGTATGTTTTTTGAACAGCGCAAAAAGAACATACGCGATTCGATTATAGTTGAGCGAGTTTTCGCTTTTGGGCTACGCCACTCAACGGTTAAGTTTTTTCGAAATATTGTCATCAAATTTGTTATCCACTCTCGGACAACAATTCGACGGAAGGCGAGAACACTCTCGACAAGAAGATCTTGGCGTTATCTCTGGACGGTTGCGCGCCGGTATGCAATAAAATCGAACATTCTTTCAAACTTGGTGTCTCCTCACCCTTGAGATTGCGTATCGTCCTACGCCTAAAGATTGGACCGGCCCAGGTATATGGGCGAAAGCCCTCGCCGCTGTAATCAGTGTAATGTCAAGCTGTTGGTCAGAATGTAATCCGGTCAGTTTCACTTCTGTTGCCCGCCCGTCCGTTGATTCCGGCAGCACCCGAGCCGACGCTCCCGACCGGGAAAGGGCAAACTCTCAACGCACAACTTTGCAGACGCCAGACACCGTAGGAGGCATTGTCCATTTTAGTTTCGTATCCGTCTCGGGAGGGTGCGTTATCTGCACACCCAACGACGTCCCAACGACGTGTTGGCCTGAAGGTTGCGCACCGTTGTCTTTTTTATTTCTTCCTTCTCCGGTGTGTTTCTGGGTACTTCTCTTATACTTTTCATAATTATTTCCCTAACTAAGGGTGACAATCGAAGAGATTGCAGCCGAAGCATGGAGGACCGCCGTCGCCGCTGGTGCCTTACGCTTGGGCGACAACAGCACGGTACACCCTGAGAGCCAGAGCGACATGCATCCGACACTAACATGCCTTAATTGCAACGGGTCAAGTAGGAGTGCAAAGAGACCTGACATCCATTTGCTAGCATCCAACGACATTTACACGTGAACACACACGCACACGAGCCGACATGAACAACACCCCGGAGCACACTCACTCACTGGGGGTGTGACATCAATGTGACATAAGATAAACCCGTACCGTGCGCCAGGAACCCGAAACTATCGAGGCACAGGCAAAACGAAGGTGTATGTAAAGTGAAATAAAAGTCA
Source organism: Anopheles stephensi (assembly GCF_013141755.1). Lineage (NCBI taxonomy): Eukaryota > Metazoa > Arthropoda > Insecta > Diptera > Culicidae > Anopheles > Anopheles stephensi. Next base: position 61,535,962 of record NC_050203.1, on the reverse strand, counting down.
GCAACACGTAGCGCCGGGTTCTTGAAGGTCCGTTTTGGATAGGTTGGAACTGAAAACTCCCACTGAGATGTCAGGGCAGGATATTATGGGACATCACCAAGCCACGGTCGTCTATGATCGTCCGTCCCTTCCAGAAACACATCGGTTTAATGAGTTCCGATCGTTGTTGGTTGACTCCTTTGAAGGGGGGAAGCAGCACTCGAGTCAAGCAAATCGGGCAAACAGAGGTTTACCATGAACATCCTACTCCAGCATCCAACCAAACGAAACCCACCCCGATGAAAAGGTGGGCTTGGATACAAATCTGGTAATGAAAACCTTTCGTCCCCAGCTCCCAGTCTCCCCTAGCACGACCAAGCGACCGCAAGAAGTCTACGATCAAAAGTGTACCCGAAGAGAAAGGAGCAAATAAAGGCTCGCACAAACGACAAAAACAAGAAGTACCCTTCATTCCAGGGGAGAGTTTCGATGAGAAGGCTTTTTCTTGAGCCTTCTGGTATAAATTATTCACCAAAACAAGAGGGCATGCTCGGCGAAGTGCTCTAGTTTTCCGCTCTGCGCCGACCCTTTGTTACCGCCATCCCGAGGGCCAAGGGATAGGAGATGATCCCCGAGATACCTTTTACCCTTTCAATCAACGGACGGTTTCGCGCGAATGCGCTACGTGACCTATTCTTGAGCGTCGCCAGAAAATGAGCAATCTGCGGTTGACGGTTGGAAAGGCTAGAAGGCACGGCAGTTTTGGAATATTTGGACGGTAAACTTTCGCCGTCACAGCACTACCAAGATGTAGAGCCACTGTGTGTTTACGGGAACACTCCAACCCCATTCTACAAGACACTTCCTGCACGGCCTCTCCTTCCTTCGGTGCAGGCGAGATGAGATTGAAGATTCCATTTTGTACTTTTTCTTTCGTTTCGAGAGATAGTTTCCGCTTCTGGATCGCATCGGCCATCGGCGGGACAGATGTCGAGCACGATCTTGGCGCACGGTTACACGGAAGGCGTGCGTTTTGCTATGCTGCGTTCGGGCAAATTAGTATGTCGACCGCAACGCGCCATGCAGCAACAGTTGCTGTCGGTTCACGCTGATTGTGCAACTGATTTAGTATCTGATTGTTTCGCGGCATCGCAGGTAAACGACAGATGATTCCAACCCTACCGTCCGCGGTTGGACGGGTTGGGTGCTGGGAACGGTTTAATTGAACTTTTTCGCGATGACGCGAAGGCGCGCGGGATGGGGTGGATTATTTGCAAAAGTTAACGCATTCTTTTGCGCTCTCTAGCTGGTGAAGGTACGAGGATAGAAGCAGAAACCTATACTTGAGTAGATTGGTGTTGCTTCGATAGGAGATCTGGGCGAATAGATTAAACTGTTTAAAACAGATGTTTTTCGAAGCAGAATGATGATGTGGATCTTAACTATTTACATGTAATGATAGTAGTTTCAAATCATAATGAAACCCTTCAAGAGTTAAATGTTCCGTACTACTTGGTTTCCATGATAGAATAGAGAACAGAAGCTCCAAGTCTGAGAATTAAGCTCCCAGGATAAGCGCCTGAAGACAGCCTTTAAATTTGGAAGTAATGTTTAAATGGTTAAATGGTTGAACGAGAAGCATTCGTCTCCTTTAAATCAACCTAGCTCATCCTAATAATAATATGTTTTTCGCAATGCCATTAGAAGCAAGCGATAGCTGAAGATTGAAGCACATTAAAGCACATCCCAGAAGACAGTCAGCAGTTGTCACGCTTCACTGTACGCCACTCTATCGCTTTACCGGCAAACCGTGCAAAGTGCCAGGAATTATCTTTGATTTCCGGTGAACTTCACTGCGAAACGCGACGCAAAAAGCTATTCTCCGAGCGGAAATCAAACACTCCGGGAGCAGATGGATCAAACTACGCCAACGGCTCCAAGGCTTCCCGTGGGAACGGGCGCCTCAAGGTCGGGGGACACCGGTGACGCTCGACAGCCCATTGCAATGGCAGGAGTTGGCAAACAAAAGCAGCAGTTGCACCTTGTCTGATGCTTTTAATGCTGCCGGCAATGTTGGGTTTTTTATGATGCTTACCATCGACTCAACGACCGACCCCAGAACGGTGGATTCGCGGAATGAAAATTCTTAACAGCTCAATCCATTCGATCGTGCTGTCACTATCGTACCAGAACATGTAGCCAGCGAGCGAGCAGCCATAGAACGCTAAAATTTAATTAAATCCTTTAACGTCGTAACGTCTTTGTGGATGGGGAGCATTCCACCACCGGTGCTGAACAGTAATGGCGAACGATTTTTCGTGCTGCTCGCTACAAAATTGATAAACGTGTCGAAGCACCCGTATCGGCTGCGCTAGACACGTTCCCATCGGAAGCTTTGGCTGGCGTTTTCCACGATCGAGCGGAAATTGGAAAACGAAACTTATTCCTTTGCCGCATGAAAACCACGCTTTTCCCACGCTACAACGAAGCAGAAGCAGCAAACGGGTTCGAATTCTTGCCGGTACGCTCGTTTGCTGCCCTTAGTAAAAGCCAGCTGAATCCTTATCCTTACCTGCCGCCATATTGTACACGTGAGAATTTCTGCCCAGTGTTGACGCGTTCCTCTCTCTGTCTCTCGACGGGTGGTCTGCTTTGTAATAAAATAAATACATGGCTCGACGCGAAGCGTGTAAGATAATTACTATCACAATAACCAAACACAGCTCTTGTTCCCGCTCACTCATCCACAGCTACATAAACACTCCATTTCTTGGGATGTCTTCAGAACTTTCGGGGCGGCTAATCGGACTCGTCCGATCAGATTCGCTCCGAGCGTCCCTCTATCGATAATCTTTATGTCTTTGGTATGGTATCACCACGCTTTGGCCGCACCACTTGCCGTTACTTAATCAACGACCGTACCGAGCCGTCTTTCCGCCGTGCGCATCGATAAAATCCTTTTGTCATCCAGAAGAGCAGCACCGAGCGCTCGACCAATCGTACCGAACCAATCAAAACGGTGCTGGTCGCCACCAACCTTTGGCTGAGCTCTTCCATGAAGCAGTAAATTTTATGTCAAATTCCCAATCTTCAATGCCCTCCACCTTTGGGCCGATCCGCCGGAACTCGTTCAATCGATTGCGAAATCGCCCGCCCGAGAAGACCCCGGCTGGCACCTGGAGATGTGTGTTCGGGTGCGATTGGGCAGATCGCGCGGAAGATGACGTTGCTAATCATAACATCTCACCGCTCTATTCGATACACTCGGCGAGCAGAATCAAAGGCCCGGTGTGCCGACTCGTGGCAAGAAGAAAACCTCCGATGCCCTGTCTTCCCGATCGCCGACGCCGAAAACGGTCGTCATAAACTTTTCCCCTCCCAGGTGGAGACGCTTTTGGGGACGACGGCCTGTTGGCCCAGCGTACAGACATAAATCAACTCTGGCGCGTTTCGTACTAAACAAATTTCCATCCCTTGCGCCGAATCTCCCCAAGGCTCGATCCCGATTTTGCACGTCTTTGAGACCATTAATATAAGTCAGCGGCTTATCTGCGCGAATCGATCTGCGAACGACGGTTCCGAGCCCAAACCCCCTCCGACCTGTCCTCATCTCGGCATCATCATCATCATCACCACCGTTCGCTGAATCGAGGACATCGCCGAACATGACCCTGTGCCCGTACCCCAAGCGAGCACAAACAGATTCGAGCAATAAAACCGAACCCGAAAGAACCTACTGCCTTGCCTTCCTATCGCCTCCATCGCTTTTCATCAAAACCAGAACTCCGCACAACCCAGCGCAGCGTAATCGCGAGCGAAAGAAAGACAATTCTTCACGTCCCTAAAAGATAAGCCCGTGGCCTGGTACCGCGGGGTGTTCCAGCACGGTGGAACAGGCTCAAAACAAAGGCACAAACGCGAGGGCACACGACTTGCTAGGGTTACAACCACGACGATGGCCAACTTTCTTTTCCAGTGCCAATCGCGGTCCTTTCTCTTCTGCTTCACCAAACGGCAGTCACCGCGTGTGACCCACCGTGGGCTGGGGTCGTATGACTTTTGCACTAAAACCCAATTACCGTTAAATAATGGATTAATTGTTGTCGGCTGAGATGCGGTGAGATGCGGTGTAGGACCGGTTGGAAGATCCATCAACCGAGGGGCACGTTTCGTGGTTCCTGCTCGAATCTCCATCCAACCCGAGTGTCGTTTAAATTATTCGACCCTTCCACGGTACAGCTACGAACCGGTGGAACGGTGGCCTACTGCTCGCGAGACCTTCGTGAGATAGTGGCCATAGCTGGCTGACCTTATTCTAGGCTCTGTTTACCTTAGTCAGATCACGTCGCCCCATTTGCCAGAATTTGATCGCGCAGCAGTCGTGTGTCTCTCGCGTCTCGTCTACCCACTCTTTGCAGATAATGGAACGCTTCTTCCCAACCGCTCCAAGCGGCGAGGTTGCGGCATCGAGTTAAGGGATTTATTTCTTTTCTAATTCTTTCGTTTACATTCCCATCACCGCGTGTCAGCAAGTTTCTTCGCCAGAACGGGACGGGTTCCTAATTAGACGCCATCCCAATCCGTCACGGTAGATTACGCTTTTCGGGTTCGGGTGGAATGGGGAGGATTGTCATATCATCCACCACGCCACTTGCTTCTCCTTCTGGTCCTGTGACTTTTCCCCCTCCCTAGCCCTAGTCGCGGAACCGTTACCGTTAGACCCCCGGACGTAGATGAAAGCTCACTTTAATCGCATCGCCCCGTCATACACACGGTTCCCGGGTACGGATGATTGACACTACGGTTTTATCGTGCGGTCAAACGCCCGCTCGAAACTGGACAGGTTCAATACGCACGGGTACAGCATTCCAAGGCAATCAGACCGATGGCGTAATGCTATTATCGAGCGGAAAGAAAGCAACTTAACCCGCCGGACGATTCGGCGTGTGGCTGTGACGGCTGGCCTGTGTGACGTGAACCCGCTAGACTAACGCCACTAATCCCGCACCCCACAGGCGCGGGAGAAATCTGCGGGAATCAGATCGTAGCCCGTTAATTCTTTGCATTGCAATCACACACGGTTACGGTTGGAAGATATTTTAATTTGCCACCTTCGCCGGTACCGTTCCGCTCAGCGTTCCAAGCTTCACCCCAGCGTAACGACATTCGTCTCCAAGCGAGCTCAATCTCATTTTTGCTTGACGCGTCGTCTATTACACACCATTTGAAGCAATAAATCCCGGAAGAAGTTCAGCTCGGGCTTGTTGCCATGGCCGGTAGCATAGACACATTCCGAACCGGTCAAAAATAGGAGGAAAGAAACTAATTAAATTTTGCTAGATAAGCGTCAAATAGGCTACCGAGACCTCATTTGTGCACTGAGCATGTAGTTCGTATCACCGTACATCGGTTGTGAAATTTAAGATTCAAAATATGTCAAGGGTAGTATGAGTTGGGTCTCGAGTTACACAGTACGTTCGAGTAATTAAACTCATTGGAATAAGTCACTTTATGCGCAGCCACCGTGCTTGAATGGCGAGGCCACCTGGAAGTAACAGGAAGCGACCAATCAACCGTTCAATGTAATTTCGTTTCATCGACGCTTCCTTTTCTTACCGGCAACCGTCTAGTGCCACACTCCTTTCCTACTACCCAACTTTCTTCAAGTCCTTCCCGTCTGTATCATCAGCCGTTAAAAAACAGACTACTCTGTTTCATATCGAACCGGGCGGCCTATGGCTTCTCATTGCCACGGTTCATCGACGCTTCTTGCTTCGGGAGCATTCATCCATATCGTGTGATCGTGTGTCCCCTAGAAAACCTCCACGCCAACCTGCAACGCTACAACACCGATTGACGCGACACTACGGACGCGGGGAGATGCAAATCGATGGCAGCAGACTCTTCCGGATTCTCGGCCTGCTCCATCATCAACTGTCCGATCTCGAACCCAAGCCGGCCCGAAGGCTCTCGAGTGGAACAAGACAGAAAAAAGGTAGGTCCAGCTTTTAACCACCCCACCCCGGCACAGGGTCCTTCCACGCCGGCGAGGCCCGAGCCCTGATTGACATTTGAGATCTCTATGGATGAACGGCGACACAGCGGAGCTATTGGCCATCTTGGTGCATGTTGGTTGCTGTTGTTTAGATTGCTCTATACCCCTTTGCTTCGGCTTTGTTTGTTTCATGTTTCATTCTATGTTGCAAAGGTATTAAGTTTATTAAGTCCTTCAACCATCTGGTTCATCCAGCAGCAGGGCGATGCTGCCGCTGACGTCGGCTGTCAGTCAATCCGGGACGGACGACACCGACGCGGACAAGGCAAACGGTCGGGATCAGATATCTACCGGTGCGGTCTCGCTTTTTCTTCATCAAACCCCGGGACGGACGATCCTTCCGATCCAAGGGAAGCATCTGTGCGATTGTTTCTCGCGCAGCCAAATGTCCACAACGAAATGGTTTGGTCCGCCGGTTGGTTGGAATTGAACGGATCTCGAAACGAAGCATCCAAACCAATTACTCACTTCACACCTTTTGCAGCGACCGATGGAAGAGCAAATGCCGGGGCCAGCAGTGTTGCAAAACGCACACTATTTGCGGTTTAATTTTTCAAAACCATCCGACGTGGGAAGGTTGTGCCCGCTGAACGGTTCACCCCGCACGGTCGTTCCGTTTTATCAAGATGAACTATTTATTTCGCACTCCGTTTGCTTACATTCGCTGGCGGATGATGCGTCTCCTCAACCGACGTCCTACACACGTACGTATGAGCTTCACCGCGGGACGGAACGTTTGGTTTGTCCATTGGTGATGTTATATTTGATAGCTGAAGACCATTGTACGTAGCTAGTGTTCAATAAAACAACATGATCCGGCCAGGTGCACCCACGACCGTACATCGTAGTAAATCAATAAAGTCCCCGACACAGAACACCCCCGGTTCGGAGACCACGTTCGATGACTTCTTTCCGAGCGCAATACTAGCCTTTTTGCGGCAAATGCTGAGCTGCTATTGAGTCAATTCATTACAACAGGATCATATTTCATTGCATAAATACCGCCAGATTTACCCCCGGTCGATCGGATACAGGGCTGCACAAAGAAGCTACTCATGTTGTACATTCGCATGAAAAGGAATACGATATTGGGACGCTCGTATTGCACATACCGACAGCAACTGACACGTGAGTGATGCAACGGTGTTCTCTCCCGCCTGGAGTCGTCTTTGTCCGCTCTTCTCAAATTAGCAGCATATAATGAAGCCTTCGCAATCGCCGTAACACGTCATCTTCCCGCCGCGCGCAAATCGCTTACCTAAAACGAAACAATCAATAAAAACACAAGATATGTAGAGTATGCACACGGTTCGAGCGGTTGTGTTTCCACCGCGAATCGAAGGAAACATGTCGATCAAACGATCGGGCAGGATACGATAGCGTAATTATTTGACAAAGCACAACATAATGCTGCCCCGGCTAACGGTGTGGTGGTGGTAGGTGGTCCGTGTGGCACCGGCACCGTCGAGATACATAATTGATCCGAGACTGAGCATACGCTAGCACTCGGGTTGGGTTACGTGACACCGTGCCATAAGTCAGGTCGGATCGTGCACTGTAGACGAGCGCCATCATCATTATCACACCGTTAGCATCAGAAATCAGCAGCCTGTGGTGTGTATGTGCTTTTGGGCTGTGCAATTGTGGCCAGTTACGATAAACAAACCGTTTTCAAGCGGTCCCGCCGAATGCTTTAATGTGGTTTGATTTTAATTGGAAAAGAGTGTGGATATCGTGATTGGAGCTCCAACCGGAGAATGCGAACAGCCAAGCGGTACGTACAATGGTCAACACACGCCCTTTTCTCTAATGCATCTAAATGTCCTCAAATCAATTGATCATTTAGCGGTGGTACTCTCGGGGAAAGAAAAAAAGCAGGCATCCATATTCTTTCAATCAACACACAGAGCACCCCTTTCTACGTCTCATTCATAGCGAATCAATTTCGATTGTCTGGAAAGTAGCTCACTGGCGTCTTTTTTTTCCCACATCACTCGACAACAAAATACATTCGCTTGATCGTAGCAATAAGATAATCGCAGTGTTCGGGCTCGAGATCGCTCCAGGAACTTTCTCGCCCAACCGAGCCCCGACGACGACGGTCTCGACCCACAATCGCCACCCTATTTCTGCTCGTCGAAATGTAATCGATCAGTCAATCGATCGGGCAAATATTTTATTATAAAAAAGGCTCCCATTCACCACACCCTAACATTTCGCTTACGGTGTGCAGAGCGCGGCCGGGATGCCCATTACCGGTGCTCGTGGCATCATGATCCGTGGTAGTTGCTAGTAAATGCAAACCGTACAACAATAACAACTACTCACGAGCGCTCACACACACATTCATAAATTCAAGCATGATCATGCGATCACGACCATCATGACGACGGCTCGTTCGTGGTAGAGTCTCCCCCCCTTTGGTAGCGAGCACCCACCAGCAAACCCAACATAGTATTGCTTAGGTTTTGCCCATTTCCTGCCCGACCCAGATACTCTTGCAGACCCAGTTTGGTGGCCCCCAGGAAGATGGCCAATCGTCGGACGGAGACTGCATCATCATCACCGTTGTAAGATCGTAAGCCGCAGGCTTCTCGCACCTCGTCTTCCACGGACGCAGCCGCTGCTGTTTCTGCTGCTACTGACCCTGTTTATAACTTACGATTTCATAATAAATCTTACCCTCTCCCTGCGATGCTCCAGAGCCGTCAGCGTAGAAGGCCGTCAGCAGAATTTTGCATCGTAGTTTCGCCCGCAGTCCATCCGCGAGGGAGATCGCGCCGGTCGGTAGGAATAGCAGCCTCCAACGCTGCAGCCATACCCGGTATGGAAGGAGAAGTTGGTTTTACAAATGTTGACACACGAGGTGTTGCTGATCATCTTCATTATACCCCTTGCCGAGATACGGTTAAAGTGGGTAAACAGTGTCGCCAGTCTGCATGCTGCACTGGACCCACATGCAACCACGGCGACGACCGGTCATCCGTCCTGTGGCTAAACCGGCCCCTTAGGGGCTTTCTGTCGTCTGGCGGGCCGGGTGACACATGCATGGCCCGGGGAGAAATCCAGTTTTGCTGCCAATGAGTACCGAGGTAATCTCACGAGATTGCAGGCACGGATGGACACAGGCCGAACCGGAGACCCCGGACCCTTAGCAACGGGTTAGCTGACTAGTTAGCTGACTAACTAACTGACAGACTGACTGACTGACTGACTGACTTGGTTAAGCTTGTTTGACCCGGCGTAAGTGGAGCCACTAAGTAACTCGAGTCCCGCGCCCCGTGCTTCACGTACCTGCCGTACTTCCACGAAGTTGAAGTTTTATTTTCTCTGCGATCTCTGTTCTGCTTTTTTTTTTTGTGCTCCTTCTGCACAGCAATTCAAAACCATGGGGATCACATATCGGCCAGACGTCGCCAATCCTTCTTTCCAATGCCCATTATCGGTGTCCGTCCGTCTCTGCCTTCCTGCCCGTGTCGGTGAACACATCGAACATATTACCCACCGTGAGCAGTAAAGAACTCAAACAACGTTCGTTACCAACAACAACCAGACACGAAAGGCTCTGTTCTCTTTCTTTGTTGCGTAATACGCAATGTAACGATGTATTGAAGATACCTGCCCTGTAACGCACCGCAACCGTCCTTCCAAAAGCGTGAGGCGTATGCTGACCTTTTACGGGTGGATTTTTGTCTCCACCACTAGATACAGTAGGTACTACAATTCCCAAGCAATAGAGCAGCAACTACTACAGCAAGCAATCCCCTCAAGAGAGGCAATGGGGCACTGCAACATTTGCAGCCAAAAAGAAAACTCGTTCTTGCCAGGCTGCAACCGTACCGCAGTCCGTCCGCGCGCAAAAGAAGGATGGCCCCGGAGAGTGAACCACCAGCGCTGGCAAGCCCAACAACACTGTACGGCAGCGGGTGCGACGGCGGCCTATATTTAAATGTCAAACCGGTTCCAAAAGGCACACATTTTCAGTCGCCAAACGGACGGACCAGATGCTGATCCGAGCCCCTGTTTGTCCCGCAGTCGCCATCTCTCGTGTCGTTCCGTGGGCCGGCCGCGAGCGCACACACAGATGGCGGGAGCTTGGGTGCATGATGTTCGCTTGATTAATGCAGGCAAAATGGGACAATTTTGTAATTAAATCAAAATGAAGTCGTTGATGATGATTATGTTGTTTTGCTTCCGCTGTAAAGGTGGTACGGCGATCCTGGCACATTCAACAGGGGATTTCATTCTTTTCGCCTGGTAGGTTGGAAGCATCGGTGGGCCTAATCAAGCGATGGGTTCCATCGCCAGCTAATTATACACGCAACAATGGAATATGCTGTCGGTCGGTGGCGATATGCGATATCGAAGCGTTGGCCGGAAAGTGTTCCGTTATTCCCATATTTTACACTTCCGTGTCGTGTTGGTTCTACGCAGGTATTAGGATCGAGTTTAGATGTCTTCATTTGTTAGCTGAGAACTCCCAGAAATACACGAAAAAGAGAAACATCTCTTTTAATGGAAAATTGGTTTCTTCAGCCATCAACAAATATTTTATTACTAAACAACATGCTATAACGACTTTAAAACGACCAAAACTCTCTAAACAATCGTCTACTCAAACTTTATAGACATTCAATTAAATTGGCTGCGTTTGGCATTTTATGAAGCGCATCTACACGCCTCCTCATCGAGCCACATCTGTCTATTAGCTCCAAGTGACAAGCAATCACAGCTCTCAAACGCTCGTAACTCCGTCCAGCAACATGGCTATTAAAAATAGCCAGAACAAGACAAGGCGAGAGAAGGAAACCAAAACACAACAACATACACACACTCCAGCTCCACCCGCCCAAGTGTTGTCCAACATCGCGACTCAAACTCGGGGCCGGCCCGTACCCAGATGGTAGATAGATAAAACGCCTTCAAACGTAGCGCCCTGATTGGCATCATCGTCTTGGGCGACGAAAACAGTAGCGAAAAACGAGCAGGCAACGAGGACTTTATGCGCCCTCTAGGCCCTCAGCCACAGCCACTTGGTGGTTTCGTTGGTTGGCGTTGGTTTTCGGCACACGGCACACCAGTAACAGCTTCCATTCGTCACACCGGTCCGACCCGGGTGTGGCCGGCGGGTAGGTTAAGGCCTACGCAGCAAGCCTCAATCTTCGTCGCTTCACGCTTCTCTCTTTCCGACCCTCCCGCGAAGCAAACCCTTCAACTTGGTTAAGTAACATCATATAGCAAGAGCTCTCTAAACGGCTCAAGAGGCATCCATTTCGTGGTTTCTTCTGCTGCGTGCACCGGGACCAGGGGGTCACACGCTCACGCCCTCTCGCCGATCTGGGGTTCCCTTTTAATAGTTCCACAACTTCCCATTCTTTTCCCATCGCTTATTAAGATGCTGCTCCGTGCAGAGCTTCCCGCTAAGCAAACTAGCACCAGCAACACTAGGCACGTCAGCGTGCAGCTTAGCATTAAAAATATTCTTCGACGACAGACGAAGAACTTCGACGATCTGTCGGACGGCTGTAGCCAACCGCTTCAATAGTCAGCACCAAAGCTTCCGCCCCTTTTTGGGGAACATTCCGTGCGGAGCATGTCGGTGTGAACCTTGTGGCGCATTCGTGCCGTTCCCTGGGATGGGTATGCCCGGGCACTACTCAGTCGGTCAGTCGGTTAGTCGTGTGGATGCGGCCAGCTTATAGAAAGCCGCCAGCTTTGGCTGCCTGCCACGCTAGAGGAGGCAAATTTATGAAGACATAGATCGTGACCCATATCCACCGGCCGAGTACCGCCGTGGACGATGTGCCGCAATAAAACACAACTTTTCCTTGGGACGATTTGAAATTTTAATCCCAACCTAGCCTTTAAGGGCGACTCAGCAGCACCGCGCGGCTCAGTTATCATCCGTCACCTGTAACCGGTCACGTCACTGGGAGAAGCCCTGGAAAAGCTGTCACTTCCTCCCTACATGTCCTCCAGCGTCTCTGGGAGGATCCGGAAACAGTCCATCATAGTGACACACTCTGAGCGGTGGATGACTGGTATGAGTTCCAGGTGAAGGCAACCGGAGATGATGCGCACGGAACGTCCGGGTGACATTCAATACGCTCGGGAAGATATTAGGTATTCTCGGCCGTGATACAACTGCTTTGACGAGGCGCCAGCCGAACGCAGCTCCAGTCACAGATTATTCTCAAACGCCGTGGGAAGCGAGAAACGAGAAGCCCGTGAGATCAAAAGCCACCGGGTGGGACGCTAAACGCACCACGGTGACCTTCGTGATTGCGGAAACCGGGTCAGTGTCTCATGGAACCGTTGTGTTTTGGAGGTTTTGAATTACGGTTGCCCGCCGTCGTTTGCCTTCTCCACTCTATTGCACAACATTGTGCGCTAATAAATCCATCGGAACAAGTTCCATTGAATAATGTGCTTGCTAAGTGAAGCGGAACGCTTTGGATTCCTTACGAAGATGGCGGTCACTTCAATGTGACATTTCAATAAATTACATCACATAAAATGGTTATAAACGATAGTTCATTTCAGAAAATGCAACATAACAAGAGGAGCTCCACTCCACAGCATTTACCTCGTTTGAACTCAGAATATTAACCACATCGGGGGCAACGAAACACAAAAGAACATTGTTCCACAAGAAGCAAGTAGTTCCATTCAATTTATGCTCCATTACGATTTGCATCGCATTGATCGGCAAACATGGAACATTGGGGGTTACAACCTGTTCTAAATCAATACACATTACATCCCTATTCAATGGGGCAAACCGTCCTATTTACATTGAATTCTACCGCCTGCTTTCTTATGGCATAACCCTACAGCTCCACCGGCAACAGAACCCTCCAGTTGTAGCCTCGTAATAACATCTTGCAGAATATTACCATTATTCGATGCGTTTGTTCGATGCCCGATTACAGCAACAGTACTGGCGAACGTTCCTGCCATAAACTGACGGTTTATGAACTAGACCTAGAGATTCTCGCGAAGGGCAACCATTTTTTCTGCCCATTTTACGAGCAACATAATAACGACGGAAAAACAACTCGTTGACAAGCTAGCATAGTGTGTTTTTGGACCCCATTTGGAGCCCAGGCTGCCGCGCCATTGGTGAGCTCTAATCCCATCGCTTAGTATCCATTTCTGTCCCGGCAACCGTCCGACAAGGTTCCGAGTGTGTTTGCCTGCTCACCCTCCGACATGGCGAGGGCAAGTCGGTCGGTCGGATCTCGAAAGGTAAGAAAAATTTGCATAAAATGTACAAACTGCTGGTAACACGAGGGTCACGCGTATTTTTCTCCGTTCAACTTGTTGTACCGTTTTGTACCGTGTGGTGCCTTCCACCCTCCGTCTGCGCCGTGATCTCGGGCGACGACGAAAGCATGCGGTGGAAATCTCTTTTCCCCATTTCCACGCTCGGGTGCAGCTCTAGCTCAGACCAGCTCCGTTATCATTTGATTCGTTTAAGCCCCATCCCCCCGAAAAAGGTACCGTTCATCTAGCCGAGCCCGTGGTTGAGGAGTTGTTTCGGTTAAGAATTTTCTTCCCTACCAGCAGCACAATGCCAAAGTATTCAAGGGGGTGGGGAAATCTGTGGTCACTTGCATGCGAGCAAACGGGGCACACGGAAGGAAAAATTTGAAGTCACGAAGACTCCCCACCGGAACGTAACCGAAGTAAATGCCTCTAGCTTGTGCTTGGTTCTAATCGTCCGGGTGCCATCAATTCCTTAGAGGACCGGATTCGGGTGATTTATGGGATCCCACATGTCCCTCGGTTGGTCGGACCTCTCCATCTTCGAGCGGTATTAGTTGTGCTGTGCGTGTGTGTGTTTGGCGATATATTTATCATTCTTTTGTGACCCAACTCTTCTACTTCTTCCATCTCTCCACATCCCTCGACTTGCTACCCCGCCCGATCAAAGATCAACCACCCCGTTTCGCTGCAGGAGCCATAAATTGAAAGGACAACACACATTTATTAATCTCGAGCCTTTCTTCTTCACCAGCCGCCATTGTTTGTTCGGTGTAGGCCGAGCAGTTTCTAAAGAAACCTTAAATATACTTTCGCGAAAAGGCCACCGCAGAACATTTGGAGGGTAGATATTTGCTCGTTTTCCCCCTTCAAACAGGTTGAATGGTCGAGGCGTCGATTGGACATTTACAAGATGGTGTATCTTGTCTGTCTCGCTCTCCTGCCAAGCCAATCGCCAAAGGCCAACACCAGGAGGTCACCCGAACCCGGCAGAACGAGCTGGTGGAAGTTCAAAAAGCGTTCAATTTATGATCTTGTTGGGTGGCCGTCGTCCAAAGGCGGGCGTGGGCGTTTGTTTCATAAAACAAGTCTTTCAAACTAGCGTCTGTTTTTTAAGCTTTTAGAGCTTTCAATAAAGCAACATAAGCTGCCGAAAATAAAATAAAAACATAGAACCAGAAAGAACTAGCTGAACACCAAAGGTTCCGCTTGTTGATTCTGACGTGCCACTATTCAGCCACCAAACATCCGAACCACAATCCGCAATAATGCAGTACGGCTGCTGATGATTAGATAAGCCCAAGCGCGGACACGCGAAAAGTCGCATGCGTCGCAGGACGTTCCACAGCATCCGGGCAGTCGCAGTCGGTGGTCTTGATCGCGGATTGGCGAACCTTTAGCGCGTGAAGCTTGTGATCACGCCAGAACGCAGCGTTTTTTTTTTCTTCTTTTGTTTGGCGGTGACGGAACTGAACCCTGCCCAATGCGAACGGGTGCCAGACATAATAACTTGAGTTATTACTTCGGCCAAAATAGCTCAATCAACACCAACCTTGAACTACCCTGCCGGACGGACACCAACTCCTCCCCGGGAGAGCAGACAAGTTTTGGGACGGTAAATTTTTTTTCTCCCCTATACCCTTTCGTACACTCCTTTAAACTACCCAGTTCCGTGAGAAAAATTGCCAGCAATCTTGTTACTTACGGTAACTGTTACCTCGTTTTTTTGTTTGTTTGCCTGAGTGTAGTAAAGTTTTGTTTGCCGGTGCGAAGCAATATTTTTCGTCCATTATGTTAGCGAAGTGGTTGCGAATTATCCTATCGTAAGGATGGCGGCTCTGTTGGTGGGTTTGCTCTGGGGTTCGGTTAATAATCGATTTTCAACGCAACAACAGGACAGCGGGTGTTCTGCAAACAAATTAGAATCATTTCATCACGTCTAAGGAGTTGCCCGGATAATGGAGAGGAAGAAAATGGAGGGGGGGGAGGTCCCTTTGTCTCGACGAGAACGGTGATGCGGTGAAGTTTTGGTTGTGTGTCAAGTAGAGTTATTTTCACAACATTAATCTTGCTCGCGATAGAAATACTTAAAATTCTTTACCGTCTGTCGAAACTTCTTGTTCTTAGTTTATGCAAACAACAATTGTTGGTTTTTGAGAGTAGAATCATCTAAAAGACCTTGTTTTGAATAATAAGAGGGATTTTTGAGTGCTCATTTGGCTATTTTCAAATTGGGCAATTTAGTAAGGATATACTCAAATCTTGGGGTGGCTCAACCTGTCCGATGGCCAAGGCGACCGCCTCCCCGTACGCAGAGTTGTCTACTTTGCTACGGGTTAAATGAAGTCACATAAAGCCAGAAATAGCAGACCGAGACCTTTCAAGGATGTAGTGCCAAGGAAGAAGAAGAAGATACTCAAACCTTCTATAAGTCTGTCTCTCGATTTCAGCTCAGATGATTGTTTAAACATAAAAAATAAATCGCATAAACTCACGGAAAGCACCATTTGTGCTGTCCATTGCTCGTCTTATTATACAAAAACATTTTTCCTATTTATGATCAAATTTCGTTTCAAACACCTACATTTCTACCTCACATAAAACGGAAAACATAATAAAAAACACATTTTTACTCATTACACCACCGTAAACGATACCAGCACATGAAAGTCCCATTACACACGGTCGATCAACTCCCACCGAGTGCCATTTTCCGACTTTGCGATGCACGCCATAAAACTCCCTCTTGCACGCTGCATTGCATCTTAAGTGACAAATCGGATCGCATTTTCACCATTTGCCATTCTTGGCTTCAGCTCGCTGTACTTCATGCTCCGGGCTGCCACGTCATAACAAAGTGTATTCCTTCATCCTGGAAAGCTAACCTGCGTCATATTTCCTGTGGGTACTATACGCGAGTAAGGTACTCACACTCACACACATACACATAAATCGAATGAATGATAACAACAAAAAACAATTACCCATCCATCGCACCCTCAGCCACCGGACAAAATTGCACCGCGCAACGACATTGAACCTCGCGCAGAAGGCACCAACAAAACCACATCAACCACCGGCCGTATCAACGCAACGGGGCGAGTGTGAGTTCTTTCCCCGGCGGTACCTACTAGGATGTGGTCGCTTGTGGATGTGGAGGTTGTGAAAGATTTATTGCCCCTCATTTTCTTCATATACTTTTACGAACGTGGTGGTTTGTGGGTGCTTGTGGTAAGGTGTGAGCAAGCCGAGCAGACGATAAAAAATAAAACCCCAAAGCAATAGGCAACAAACAACCCAGAGCCCGCGCTCCACGATGGACGATCATTTCTTGTGGGTCAGAGTGCCTTATTGCCTGCTGTAACCCCAGCCGCTTGCTACACTGCTGCACTGCCACATATCCTTGGCGTTTATATTTGATCCTTTTTTGTGTCTTATAACGATCCGAGTGTAGAATGAATGTTTTTCCCCCTAACTGGACGAGCAACGGGGGATGGGACGAGTGTAGTAACGAGAAATGGCGTGCGCAATATAATGTATCCCGGCCAACAAAACTTATCTCATTTTCATTTATGAAAACGATAAGAAGACAAACACAAACACAACGGGCGGGCCGGGAAATGTGGCCCAAACCTTACATGGGCCGCCCGGGGTTGTTGCCAAAAAGCGAGCCGGCCACATTCTTTACCGCAAATGGTTCCTGCTTCATCCATCGGAAAAGTCAAACAACAGGCAGCGTTCCCTGGATCCGGAACTCGGTGGGGAAGTCCTGTTCTCGTGACGACAAACGTCGGCAACGAAACTCATAAAATATGCAACGGCGTTCCGGTTTGAAGTGTTAAATAAACAATGCCACGGCAGGGTCCACATGGAGGCTCGTCCGGAATGTCGCTATGCCACAGTACGCCAGTCCCTGGATCTGTTTGTCCTTCCATTTTCGACATTCTCCGCGGTCGAATCTTGAACGCTTGAATCGATGCGGAAATGTACACTACCTGGCCCAAAGAGCGGTGAGTTTCTTATTGCGGCATCGGGCCCAACATGACACAATCGTATCATTGCGTGTCGGATGTTGAAAGATGAAGAAGACCATCATATTTGGTGTGCGTCCTGAGTAAACGAACCGTTGGTGCCAGCTGCTGACCGTGTGTGAGTATTATTAGTCCCGAGGCTATTTCCATCATGACAGTGTCCTTCTTGGACCACAGCTACGCATACACATGCTCGTCGATGGCTTGGGATTCGCAGAAAAAGGACATAGAATCGTTACAGCATCGTTACACACGGCGTTTTCCCAACACCGCGACGTTAACTGATGATCTACCGACCCGAATGGGCTTTTATCGGATTTCCCTGTGTCAACCAAATCGGACACACTCGATTGGGCTGATCAAGTGGCATTAAGGATGCCTAATAATGGATGAACATCCGCCAGACCAGATTGAGCAGGAATCGCACGCTGTCGCCGGCTGTCAGATGGAATATGTTTGACAGTTGCTCCGTACAAACTCGTACGGGCTACATGGTTCGGTGAGCTTTTAATTTGTGGGTGCGCTCAATCGTACCGGCAGAAACATGCCACGGAACAGAACAATGCCGTTTTTGGTTGCATTAGAAAAAAAAGCCTCAATCAATCTGAGCAAGAATTTTCGCTTCGTTGAATCTTAACGGAACGCGGGAAGCTTTTTGCAAACTTTTATCTTTGGCGCACTCACACCAGTGCAAGATGAAGGAGAGTTCATGCATTCATCACATTAAGCTGCCATTGATTTACCGCTAGCTCAGTGACATAATCCGAACGTTATTAGCCGTAAGGATCAATTTGGTTGAAATATTGGTGTGCATTTTGTCATAATTTCAATAAGCTTTATTGAGCGGTATTATATCTGGCACATTGAGCGACCGTTACGGAAAAGTTGGAAGCAATTCAATAAAGCTTTCAACGCTTTATGTTTTTAAAAATTGCGGTGTTCATGTGGAAAGGTTTAACTACAAGCCAAATAAATGCTGCTGTAGTAGTTTGATTGATTGAATAATAATTGATGTTACAATAATTAAACAAAACACAACAATCATCATAATGTATTTCAAGAATTCAGCCACCAATTATCCACTTACTAAAAGAAAATGGATTGTTTATAAGCGCTCCACATTAATCAGTCTGTTTATCAAGCCACTTGCTTGCGAACCGCTATAAAGACTAATCGTCTACCATAATAACATGTTCACACCCAGCAACACCATAACAACATCGGCTCGTAACATGCTTCCCAAAGCCAACCGCCTTTGCGAAAACCACACAAACTAATCTGATAACGATCACGAAGCACACATCTTGCGGCAGCCATTTATCCCAAAATAGTTTAATTAACAATCCATCATCGATTGGAACGGAGATGCTACTCCAACTGGATATCAAAGCCGTCCGTGTTTGGTAAGCACC